>NW_028230453.1:2213002-2539502 GCF_043228905.1 Azolla caroliniana
CTATATCTAAAGATATCACTGTTGAAGTCTGGGGAAAACTGTGGCTACTGGTCCATTGGTTTTCCCCTTCCTCAAAAGGTCCTCTTGCATTAGTCCAAATTATTTTAGATGTAACAGGGAATAAAGAGAAAGAGAGAGGAAGCAATGAAAAATGAGTGAGGGCGAGAACAGAGAGAGAGAGAGAGAGCAATTTAAACATCAACATAACTCCACCAATCTGGTGCAATCATAGACATTATGAATTATTCAATGCGAGAATATGAGAATATGAACATAGAATGTGAGACTAAAGATCTTACACTTTAGATCATATCATGCTCATGTTTCTCTCTTCTCTATAGGTAGAGAAAGAGAGATGTGAAAACGTGTAGTTAGGAGAGGTGCCAAGAGGCATGTACCCCATCGACTCTCCCTCTATTTAATATATTTAGGTAGATCAATGTCCCACACGGAGTTTAAAACTGGCATTTCCTAGTGGTAAGCACCAACGAGACGCAAATTCACAATTCCTTGATCAAGTAAGTTTGAGATGAGCTATTTGTGTAAGTTTTGGAGCTCTTGAGCAACAAAAGTGTCAGCAGCTAGCTTATTGCGCAATTGATTGGCACAAACCCAGAATTTGTTAGCAACCAACATGACACAATCCAACTCTTTTTGAAGAGCAGCTTTCACTTGTAGATCCTCAATTATTCGCACCTCTAGTCAAGCTTCCGCGATGAACAAATGCTTCCTGCACAAGAGAGTGATATTGTTGTTCATAATGATGGATCACATGTCAAAAATGAACTTGATGTTTTATCCATGTTTCCAGCATTTGAATTGCCTCAGAAAAAATGCTCATAGGATCCTGAAAATAGTAAGGTGAATGGTGGCCACGTGGATAGTAATAATGTGGAAGTAGGATTATATTTGACGTGGTATCACTAGTCTTCCTATGCCACAATGCACTATGGCAGGTGAACCTAAGGCGTAGATGCAATGTTCGGGAATAGTGCCACCAAAGAAGATCCTTCTTATGTACTAGGCGTCTGCGCAGATATGGAACAGCAAGTATAATTGGAAATGAAGATGAGCAATGTTGAAGTGAAGCCAAAGCATTGGGTGGAAAAGCAGATAGCAAAATTGCTGTGAATTTGAAACAGGCCCAAGGGTGAGCAGCAGAAAAGATTCACAGCAGCAGTAGAATTATTGATGGAACAACTTGGAGATGGTGGCACTGTGGAAGCTGGCCTCTGGTGCTGCGGTAGATTATGGGAAACTTTGAAGAGGTCATGAAAATTTATTGTTGCTGCTATGCCCTGTGGAGCCTGCACAATCCCCAAATAGATACTTTGATTTACCACGACCTTCAGAGGGTGAATTCATTCATTCATATGGATGAATTTCGTCACACTCTACAAGAAGATTTACCACGACCTTAGGAGGATGGTATGAAATCTTTCCATTTTGGAGAATCAAGTATGAGAGATAGAGGCTAAATTTGTTGATGAGGCAAAGCATTGAGATGCTCAACTAGAGGCCCAAATAGTCAAGGACCGACAAGAGCATGTTGCTCTTCAAAAAGAGTTGGATCATGTAATGTTAGACGTTAACAAGTTCCACGTTCGTGTCGATCAATTGTGCAATAAGCTAGCTGCCCACACTTATGGTTCGACGTCAAGAGCTATAAAGCTTACACATATAGCTCATGTCAAACCTACTTGATCAAGGAAAAGTAAATTCGGCTCTAATTGGTGCTTACCACTGGAAGAGAGAAAAAGGAGCATGATATGCGTAAGGCAATAGAATTATATATATGATCTTTCATCTCACATTCTAAGTTCATATTCTCGTACTCTTGCATTGAATCATTCATCATGTCTATGATTGCACTAAATTGATGGAGTTATGTTGATGTAAAATTGTGCTCTCTCGATATTCTCACTCTCATGTTCTTTCTCTTCCTCTCTCTTTCTCATTATCCCCCATTCCAAATACTATAATTTGGATTAACCATCAAACATACGCAAGAGGACCTAATGAGAAAGGGAAAACCAATGGAACAGTAGCCACAGTTTTCCCTAGACTTCAACAACCACCTTATGCACTTTGTTAAAAATGTGATTTGCTCCATACACTTCAGGCATATTTTTAATCTTTTGGAGCTTATGCCTCCACAAATCAATCAACTCACTATTAGAGATGCAACTAGAGAACTTGCATATTCTATTACAACTTAATTGGAAACTTATTGATTACAACAATGTCTATCCTAATTTATTGCTTTTGTAAATAGATCTGTGATTAATGAGGTCATTTGTGCCGTAATACAGTGATTAGTGATGTAATAATGGCGACTAAACTCATGAACAGTGATGATATAGTTAGCACTAATCGTAAGGCTAAATATTATGAAAGGACATGAATGCAACTTTCAAATGGCAAGTAAACATATAATAACACTTATTTTCTATTGGGGATAGCAGAAAACAAGAACTGGATTTCAGGATTGGAGGAAAGAGGCTAATGGGATACCAAACAATCGACATGAGGCACTCAAGAAGACACCACGCACTTTCTTCCTAAATTTCTAGGATGAAAAGATTACAATATTTTCCTATTTCCATTTTATGGTGCCTCCAACTCCTGGACAAATGTCAGTCCAAAGAAACCTACACGCAATAAGAGAATCAAAACTATTCCTCTAACCTAAAAGCAAGAAATGCTTCTCAAAGCACATCATGCAAAGGCTGAGGTTGAGTAATAAGGACTTGAAATTGATACAAAATATATATGAAGTTAGACAATAAATGCTCAAGAGTAATACACAAAAATATCACCAGAAAGTCCTAGACATCTCTTCAAAGTTCTTGAAATTGATACAAAAAAACACGTTTCCCAAGTGAAGCACTGAAGACGAACTCAAAAAAAAACATCACGAGAGAGCCAAGATTTACAGCTAAAGACTCGAAATTAAGGACAACATCCTTCGCTTGAATGAATTAATACAAGAAAAGCTGAAGAACAACTCCAAGAAAACGCCAAAATGAGACCCTAAAGTTTCTGCAAAGGATTTACCTTGAAACTGACATAAAACACTCACAATCTTGAAACTTATACCCAAAAATGTTTCTTGAATAAGGCTGAACAAAAACCCCTGCATAAGAAGAGCTCGAGAAGCAACACAAAATAGGCAAAGATTTTCAGATAACGACTTTAAATCGAAGAGAAAAGGCGGTTACTTGATTTACACAATAAACGATAAAGAAGAGCTCCAAAGAAATCAACAACGAGAAACCCTAGAGTTTCTGGAATGTAAACAAAACTCGCATAGAATAGGAACAAAAGAAATAGTTAGAGAGAGGAAGAGAGAGACAGCTTACTCCGATGATCTTGAAGAGTTCCTCCTGGTTGGGAGGCATGGAGGTCCCCATCGTTTGAGAGGAAGCGGGATCATGCGAGACGAGGCGACAGAAAACGGCGACTATGGAAGCTTCGCAGGACGGCGACGAAACCAAATGCGTAGAGAGAGAGAGAGAGAGAGAGAGAAAGAAAGAAATATTAACGTCTTCTAGTTGTTTTGGGGGGATTCGAACTCATGACCTCCACTTGAGAAGAGGCGTTTGAGATAGACCTAAAGGAATTTTGAACAAATTACAAATAGAGAGGCCTATATCTGCAATTTGTTCAAATTTCCTTTGTTCTCTGTCTCTCTCTTTTCATGATTACCTTACTTACCCTAGTGCTAAGTTGTTATTACACCTACTATAGCACTATCTATGTCTTAGGTTCGAAACCAAATTTCCTCAACTCTCTATTACTCAATTGATATATCCTCTTAATTTACTAGATGCCATCTTCTAGAATGTGGGTTGAACCCATTACCTCTTGGTCTCCATTGGGCAACCTTATTGATTTCACACTATATTGATTATCTTTGAAACCATTATGGATATTCGACAAGAAACAAATCCATGCCTACTATTCTCCACTTTGTTTGAAGCAAAAGAAATATGTTCCATGGCATTCCTTTTTCGGCTTAAGGCAATAAAACTTTCAAGCATGCTGATAATTGATATATATCATTGATCATTGTTTGTGCAAGACTCGAAGATTGGAGAATCGTTGACAAGGTATATCGACATACCTAGACAAAAAATCACAACATTGACAACGAAGACCAACAACAATTGACCATGCGTCAAAAGTGGGAATCCTCGATTGACAAACATCGTGACATGGGCCAACAACAAGAATCCGCGATTGCCATTATGTGGGAATCATGGGTCTTCATTGAGAAAGATCGTGTTCTTCAATGTTTTCTTACTTCAATTGTCGTTTAAGAGGAGGCGAGGATACTTTAAGGGCCATTTTACAACGAATTACTCCAAATCTTTATTGTGCACGTCTTGCATGTAATCAAAACCCAACCACAAGTAGGAAACCTTCGTAAGGAACGTATCTTCCTGTTACTTGCATCATAATGCCTACACCAAAGTAATCATAACGCTTACATGCACATATAAGAAAGAGATGAGAAAATATATAATCACAAATCTGGATAAAGATGATAATAACCTTGTATTATTATATTCTATTATTACAAGTGTCCTCCCTTTGGGCGTCATTTTTATTGGCCTTGGCAAGTTGCTATATCATTGATATACCTGAAAATTAGTGGAATATTGTGTACTTTAAAGGTTTCATACTTTATTCATCGTGTAAGAGGAGACAAGGACCCCTTGAGAAACATTCTACATTGAACCCGAAACCTCAAAACTTTATTGTGCATTTGAACTTGCCCTCGAGGAGGAAACGTTCTTATTGTCTATAGCTTCACGTTACTTGCATCAAATGCCTACACAAAAGTAATCATAACATTACATGCAAATATACGAAAGAGACAAGAGAAGATCTATTATATACACATTTTGGGATTAAGGTGATAATCACTTTCTATAATAAAAACCATGTTGTAATAGTTGTGAGCCATTCAACTGTCATTTTTATTAGTCTTGGTGAGTAACTATCTTCTGGTCTAGATTTCTTAAAATATTCATCGGTGCTTTGACCAATGCTCGCTAGCACCTTCAATTAATCATACAACTACTTAAACTTATACAATTTTACACACTACAACCTCCTTGTTTTTTCACACCCACTAGCTATCCAATATCCACAAGTCATCGCCTCCCAAATAGCTCGCAAACGATTGATTAAGTTGTATGTGTACAAAAATAGTTCTCATCTCAAAATCCCCTATTCATTGGATTTAAAAAAACGTGTTATTAACCCTTCAAGGGCCTAAATGTAGGATATAAGATTTTTGAAACCTACTATGGTTTAACTTGTATCAACCACTCACACCGCCCATGTGAAGTTGCAATCGGGGGTTCGTAGACAAATGGAAATTTGACCCTCCTAACCTTCATGCACCCTTGAGGCCCTATAGGCATCGAGGACCTACAGACCATGGATCCCAACCATTCGCACCCTTTGATGCAAGTTGCACCCGAGGGATCGCGGACGACAGGAGACGTATGATGGATCAAGGATCTCAATGTCGAGACCGGGAGCCGAAAAAATACGTGGTGTCGAATGAGACCACTTATTCGACAATGGAGTCAGATCGAACTAGAAAAGATCGACACATCGAAGGCATATGTCTGTCCAGACCCCTTGTCATGTATCACATCGTCATGAGAACCACTACAGATGTTGGGGGACAAATGGAAATTTGATTTGCCTAATGTTCATGCACCTAAGCATCAAGGATCAACAAACCATGGATCCCAACCAATAATGCGAGTTGCAATTGAGGGCTTGAGGATGACGAGAGACATATGATGGACTGGGAATCCCAATGTTGAGACCTGAGAACCAAAGCAATACATGGTGTCGAGCAAGACCATTGTCAGACAATGGAGCTAGATCGGTCCAGAAAGGCTTGACACTCAAAGGCATCTGTCGGGGGTCGAACAAGACCACTTGTCGGAGAATGGAGCTGAACTGGACCAGAAAGGCTCGACATCAGTCGAGACCCCTTGTCGTGTATTATATCGTCACCAGAACCACCACAACTGCTTGCTTTTGAGCAGTAGTAATATAAACTCTAAGGGGTATAAAAAAGAAATCAAATGTGATTTCTTTCCCGATCATGGAGCTGGGTAGTAGGAGTAATGTAAACTGAAGGAGACCACTTGTTGGATAGTGAAGCGAGACCGGATCAGAAAGGCTGGACAAATCGAAGGCGTCTGTTTGTCTGTCCAGAACCCTTGTCCGTGTATCATCACATTGTCACCAGAACCACCATATCTACATACATATATGTATGTCTTTGCTTCTAACTTCTAAGTAGTAGTAGTAATGTAAACTGAAGGGGCTATAAAACAAATCAGATGGGATTTTAGGGTTTTCTTTTCTTGGAGGCTTTTGTTCTTTTTCCTTTCGCCTTCTGCTTTCCTCCACCAAAAGAACAGCTTCAAGTGGCTAGCGATGGCGCCTTCTGCTCCGAAGAGTGGCATCGCCGCAGGCCTCAACAGAGGCCATGTCGTCACCAAGAGAGAGCTTCCTGCACGTCCTTCTGCATCCAAGGGGGTAACGAAAACTCCTCTTCTCTTCTTTTCCCCGTTCCTTTTTGTTATTCCTTTTTTTTTTTCACACCTCCGCGCTTTGCTTCGGTCTCAATTTGTGTGTTTCTGTTTAAAGATTTCGCCTTATTTTATGCTATCTCTGCTCGTTTACATCCTCCGTTCCTCCAAGGAGCTTCGATTCTCTATTGTTTATTCTACGTTTCTCCGTCAGATTTTGTATGTTTCTAAATGGTTTTCACCCCGCATTTGCTTCCTTTCCTCAGTCTTATCTATCTGTCTTTCAGCTCACGGTTTGTCTTCATTTAAACGTCTAGAAACCACACTCTCTCAGTTTTGAGATTTGTGTTGTTCCGTTTCACGGTTGGTTAAGCTTCTCAATGCGAATCTTTCGCGGTCGTTTACGAGATGTTAGCTTCATAATTGTGCTAGTTTCTGAATTTGTTGCTTCGTTCATAATTTTGCGCCAGTTTCTCAAAATTAGTTCATTTTTCTCGTTCCTGCAAACAGAAGCTTGGAAAGAGAACTTCCTTTGTGAGGAAATTGATCCGTGAAGTAGTAGGATTTGCTCCCTATGAGAAGCGTATCACTGAGCTTCTCAAGGTTGGAAAGGACAAGAGAGCTCTCAAGGTAGCCAAGAGAAGGTTAGGGACACATCTTCGTGCTAAGAAGAAACGTGAGGAGATGTCGTCTGCACTACGCAAGATGAGGTATGCCATTCATCATCACCCTTCAAGATTTGATTTTGATTTATTACAATGCATGCGTTTTTATGTCAAGTTTTTTGTCGTCTTCTTTATGCATGCATATCTATGGAAGTATCTGTTTTCTTCACTAGATGTGCATGTTTTCGTACAAAGTATGCACTCTCTTCAGTATGTGTACGTCTTTCATTGAATATTTTCATTCAATGTTTGCATTTTCTAGGGTAAACTCCTCATGGAAAGCAACACATTCTGTTCATTAATTGCACACATTCTTATAAATATGAATCTGTATGTTAATTGGAAAAAGAAATGCATAAATCTGTGGAGTCCTATTTCATTAGCGCTATGAAATTCTGAAAGTGGACATGTTTTTGTGGAGATTCCTTTGTTGTGATATGGATTGCACACATTCTAACTAGAAGATATAAAAAGAGTGCTTATGGTCAAGTAACCTTTCATTTATCTGTTTGTGCTGTGTTAGCTGTCAACCGAAATGTTTTTGCTTCCACAATTTGCATTTGTTTTTATGAAATGACACATTTTTCCTTGTATTATGTTTTATCTTCACATTTTCATTGGTAGCCATGCGTTTGTCTAAATTCCAATGCACGTGGAAGGTTCATGTACATATGAAATTGTATCTTCTAGTAGAAAGCCATTAGATTCGTGCTCTTTCATAATTAACACCACCTATTCTTTATATACTTTTTTTGTTTGAACTCACCTTCTTGACCTTCCTGTAGGTCTGCTGGAGTTGCTGAGAAAAAGAAATAGAATGGATTTCTATCTAGTTAACACATTCTGTTTCATTATTGATGAGAACTGTAGTACACATTTCAGCCTCTGTAATTCTGTTTAGTTTGATCATCTTAATGAGGATTTAACTTTTTTTGCTCAATACATGCATTCTCTTGTGTGAAGATCCATTTCAAGCTTTGAAGTGTCCAGATTTTGTATTTATCATCTTAGTGAGATGACTTTAGTTTATGTCTATATTTGATAACCAAAGTATTTCCTTACTAAGACTGCAAATCTTAGAAGAACTTACCTAATATGTTTGGCTTATAGTCAATTGTAATGGATTGTGTATGGGAAATGTTAATTTGATGTCTCAATAGCCTATTTTATGAAATTCTTCATCACATGGAAACGGTCAAGTTAAGGTTGAAGTGCCATTTTTTCGCCTCTTGTAGTGTTATTTTATGTCCACATCCTGAAACTTCAACGTCATGCTATCTTTCCTTGAATTACGTAGGAACAATGTCCAAATTTGTTGAATTATAGTATAATGTCCAGTACTTTTATGATTGTGATCTTAAGCTAGAATAGTACCTTGCTGGCGGGTCAAATGGATGAATTTGAAATGCTAGGAAGTTAAATCCACAACAATTATTGTAATCTCAGAGAGTTTGGTGTTATGCTTTTTTAATGCTGTTAACTAATAATGTTCTCAAAATTAAAATAAAGTCCTAGACTAAAGGACCTCAATGATGCCATTTAAAATTAAAAATTTAATCCTGGTAAATGTCAATCTGTAAGTGGTCTTTGAGAAATTGGATAATGCTACCTCATGGATGCAATGCATCTAATCAGTTGTAGATCTAGTGAAATAATTATAAAGGAAATATATATATCTGTGAAATGTGCTGCATATGTAGATTTTAGGTTCCCCCAACAAAAGCACACAATGCACCAATCAATGCCATCCCCATATTTCCTATATGTAGTTGGGAAATACTCCTTCGAACTCTCTATTCTTTTGAAGAATGTGTATTAATTACAGTGAAATTCAATACAAGTGCAATGAACTTAGTTTGATGTTACATCCCTTAGTGAAAAAGGTAGTGCAACTGATGGAAATCATCTGTAATGAATACTATAGTTTGATGTTACATCTCTTAGTTAAAAAGGGTAGTCCAACTGATGGAATCATCTTCTTCTATTAGAAATATCCAGTAAAATTAGCTTTTTAACTTTTGTTTGTTTAATGTTTAATGATTAATGTTGCTCAATTATCTTATCTTCTTGTATTAGCGATGTCCAGTAAAATTAACTTTTGCTTGGAAGCCATATATATATATTGAGGCATGAGCCTTTGCCAATCCATCACAGAGACAACTGATTTTTTAAATGTTGATTTTCATGGAACCGTCTCATGTGAAGCTACAGATATGTTTGCCATTAATACATAAGGTTCTGCCCTTTGGGGATCTAACCAAAATATTTCGTCAGCTACCCTTCTTCCTCGATCAAGGTCACCATGCACTCGACAAGCTCCAAGCAAACTCATCCACATTATTGGATCTCCTCCACAAGGTGACCGTTTCACAAAACCTTCCGCATCCGAAAGCCGCCCGACCCTACCCAAAAGATCAATGATACATGCATAGTGTTCAGCAGTGGGTGTTACCATATAACATTCTTCTTCCATCAAGTTAAAGAAGCGTAATGCCTCTTCTACGAGACCGGCATGGCTACATGCATATAGGAGGTTGGTAAAAGTAACATCGTTTGCAAAGAAGCCTTGTGAACACATTTCGTCGAATAATGCAACAGCCTCCTTGGCCTGCCCATTTTGGGCATAGCCTACTATCATGGCGTTCCATGATATGTCATTTCGACCATGTAATTGGTCGAATACATCTCGGGCTTCAGTTAAGTTCCCACATTTAGCATACATATTTACAAGGGAAGTACCAATGATAACATCTGCTTGCAAACCTGCTTTTCTTATGCTTTCATGGATCTTCTTACCCTCTGGTAGGTCGGTTGTTACAGAGCATGCAGTAAGTATAGTGGCAAATGTTACATTGTCTGCGCAAACACCCTTTGTTTGCATGGTTTTATATAGTTCCAGAGCCTTTCTAGCATCCCCTACTTGCATATACATAGCCATGAGGCTATTCCATAAGCCAACATTTCGGATGCGTGCTTTACCAAACACTTTCTCAGCATCCTCAGCACTTCCACACTTGCCATACATACTTATGAGTGAAGTTTGTAGTTCCACATCTTGATTGAATCCGAAACTGTTAAGTGCTGTTGCATGGATTTGCTTGCCTTTTGATAGTGATTCTGGGCAAACGCAAGTCATAAGAACAGTAGTGAAGGCACACCTATCTGGAGATACTCCTTCAGTGAGCATTTGCTGATAGAATTGAAAGGCTTCAAATACATGGCCATGATATAAATATGATGCAATCAAAGCTGTCCATGATTCAACATTCCTTATAGAGACTCTATCGAACACCTCTTGTGCATCTCTTACAGTACCACCACATCTAGTGTACATGCTAATGAGTGCAGTTACCACATAAGCATTCATCTCAAAATTATATTCAATTATTTGTGCATGAATCAAGTTCCCTTGTGGTAGAAAACAAGGTTCAATAACCGCACAGAGGCTACAAACAAAAGTGACTTGGCTGGGTTCCAGACCTTGTTTCATCATCTCTTGGTAGAGGAGAAGAGCGTCTGTCTCATGTCCATGTTGGGTATATATAGTGATCATAGTGTTCCATAGAATAGTATCCCCATGTGGAAGGCTCCGAAACACATTTGCAGCATCTGATAAACTACCACATTTGTTGTAAGTGTTGATAAGAGAAGTTCCGAGAACTATGTCAGATTCATAACCACAATACATTAGGCAAGAATGAAGAGCTTTGCTTCTGACAAGACTCGATGACATTCCACATGAACCAAGAAATGCAACAACGGCATACTCAGTCGGTTTCACACCTTCGAGGACCATGCGATCATAAGCACAAATGGCATTCTCAGAGAAGCCAAATTGGTTATATGCTACAATTATGGCACCGTATAGGATCGAATCTCTCTCTTCTGAGAGTTCAAAGACTGAAATGGCATCGGAAAGGTTACCACATTTGGAATACATGTTAACCAAAGCTGTCTTCATCACAACATCATCTTTGAGATCAGCATTATCAATGAAAGTATGCAGTTCTTTTCCTCTTTCTAGATCTAACAATGTGGAACAAACCCCTATCATGCAAAGACAAAGGATTCTATCTGGTTTTAAACCCTCTTTTAGCATAGATTTGTAGTAGTTAAGTGATTCTTTAGGTTGCCCATGTTGAGCAAATACATCGATGATGGATGTCCATGAATAAACATTCTTCTTGTGTTGCAAGGATTTAAACACACAACGTGATTCTTGCAAAGACCCAAATTTTCCATAAAGCCCTATGACGAGATTAAGCAAGAATGGACTAATTTGATCTTGCCCATTTATAAGAATCTCATGATGGGCTATCCAAAGGCTTCTTCTTGTGTTACAACTTCTCAGAGCCGAAGTAATGTTTAACGGTTTGTCGTTTTTGTCAATGGCAGGGCATTTACCTGAAGAATCCTCTGTTTCAGAGTGAAAAACTTGTCGGATAGTTCTTATCGATGGATGGATTATTCTGGGGAGCTTTCGTGAAGGGTAGAACCATGGCATCAATGTATGCCAATAGAGCATGAGATCCTGAAGAAGGAACAATATAGAGTTTCAGAGCTTCAATGATTAAATAAGCTCAAGTTTTGTCTCGGTTAGTTTTGGGCGGTCCAAAGTTCAAATCTCAATTATTAAGAGAGAATACATCCAAATTTTCAATAGCTTTGAGAATTGAAAGACCAGTGACTTTCTCACTATTTCCCCAAAAATGCCCCTATTTGTAAGTCAAGGGATACATGAGGATGTGGCTACAAAAACTAGAGTCTCGAGGGTTCGGATCCTTCCTAGCCTACAAGAAACCAATCATCTTCAAAATGCCCATTATATCTTGCCCGGGAGCCTACCTTCAATCTTGAGTTTGGGCCAAAAGGAAGAAAGCATAACAAACCTAGATCTCCGATTTGGCCCGTCAATCCTTCCTAGCCTATTCGAAACCAATCCATCTTCAAAATACCCCTTATATATCTTGGCCGGGAGTCTGTCCTTCAATCTTGAGTTTGGACCAAAAGGAAGAAAGCATAACATACCTTGATCTCATAACAAAAGGAAGAGGTGTGGGTTTATATCCATCCGTTTTTAGCTAAAACTTTTAACATAAAAAGGAGCACTTAACAAGATTGCAAAGCATCAATTTGTTTGTTTTTCACCAAACTCCAAAAGGAGGTTGATGACATTTTTGAGCCTTCACCTATAATTTCATGCTCATGCCTAAAAGATCTAATGACAAAGAATTTTGCCATTCCATTTTATGCTCATATTTTCTTCTTTTGCGGTACGATTAGCTCACTCAATTCTATGGATATGCATATGTGCTTATCTCATTTCTCCAAATTCCCTTGCCCAACCCATGTCTTCCTATTTGATTGTCAATTCTTCCCTCATTTCTCAAATATATGAGTAGTTATATAGTCTCTCTCATTCAAAAAAACCCAAAACCAAAGTGCAGGAATAACTCCATTAACACCCAAAGAAACCACACAAGGGATGCCCAATAAATCAACACATTGGTAGAGAAAGAACAAGCAAGCAACGATATTGACAAGAAATAGTCATCCTAGAAGTCCATGCATCATTTTATGGTTTGGCCGTAAGTCACCAACATGCATAAGGGATGGATCATGGAGCATAATAAATAAAGTTATTTATAATGAGATGTTGTGAAAGCGCAAGTGTTCATTTGTATATCATGGAATAGACTACATCAACATGTAAGGGTTAATAGTATTAGGTAAGTTGAATTAAGCGACAATTGTCATGGACACACCAACTATGTATTTCATGTCATGTGTTGTGACAACAATAGGAAGAAAAAGGTGGAATGGTTATTAGAAGCAGGATAAGTGGAGCTAACAGTGTGAGTATGAAGGCATGGAGGTGAGAGCATGTTGACATTTTATCTACTTTCTGTAATGCATGCTATTGATTCAACATATGGAAATTTGAGTTTTTTGCTTCCAAAATCTACAAGTGTAAAGAGTTATGCATGTAATGGAGCACCAAATACTCGTTGTACACAAACATTTAGAAAACAAAAGAAAAATCTTATTTTCCATTCACAACAAACATAATGTTTTTCTAATATTTTATGTTATGCATGTGGAATCTCATACATTACCCAAAAATGGGTTCCATTTCCATTGAGCAAAGAAGATGGTCACTAGCCAAATTAACTTGTCATAATGCAGATCCAATGACTTTGATGCAAATACATGTATGCACACCACCACCCAAGCATGTCCTTTCAAGGGGCAATGTTGTCGTTTTTTGAGCCGACATGTTGTCCTTTTTTGAGTGGACAAAACAATGACAATTCCCATATTCTTAACCAATTTTTAGGAGCACACAGTTAACGTCTTGACCACAAGCTTAACATTATAAAAATCATTTTTATGGGGAAAGCAACAAACAAACAAATATATATATATACAACTACACATTCACATATATATACAACTACACATTCACACACACATACATATACATACATACATACATATATATATATATATAATCTCAACAATTTCAAATACAACAACCAACTCACGAATCTATAACAAATAATTTGTGGGGCATCTAAACTATATTATAAGGATAAAGGCAATGCACGCCAATGCTTTCACATCGGGTGTTAGCATATATTGTCTTGTTAACATAAAGATGATCACCGATTTACAATTTAATGTTACAAGAATACTATAGAGTTACGAATGAAACATAATCAAGATTAGGTAGTGGTAACTCCATTTGAAGTGGACAAGAGGTTCCCAAAATGGGTTCTTGTTGGGGAATAATAAAATATTAACAGAGATCATGTTGTGTTGGGCCATAGGTTGAGTGGAAAAGAGGCCTTCTCAAAATGGGTTCCCTTTTGGACAAAATAAGGTGTCAGTCTAATAAATGGTTTTCACACAAAGGTGAATGCTATCCAAACTCTCCTTTGACAACATTGATTACCACTTTTGGATAACATGGGGAATTAGGGCTAAACTACATGCATTGAATGTTGTCTAGACTTCAATAGTATATAATAGTTATTATGCAAAGTGGCACATGCACTTACAAGTGTTTAGAATTATAGAATGGTATTGTTGTAGAAGCGTAAATATGAACATACATGGAAAGAAAATGATTATATATTCCATGAAACACTCAATTATCCTGGTAGAAAATTTCTATTATCCATGTTATTGAAGATAATGAGTCTCTTGTTAAATTTGAGAGATCTCTTCTATTCGACGAAGAGTAAATATTATTATAAAACTAGATGGAATAATGTGGGGATAAATTGTGTTGCATGTCATGGAGAAAAAAGAGAGTTCTTTCGTTATTTTTAACAATCAATGTTGGCTGCCTATTTTCATGGGGATCGGTGACGTGGGGAATGCTACATTCCAGTTTGATGTTGTATGAGGCAAACGATGTTCAAGAGGCAATGATGGTACATAATAGAAGATTGATATTAGTCAGCCCCTTTCAACAACCTCGAAAGCAGGTGCGATCTGTCCAGATATGGAAAATAGTGACTACAATAACGTTATGGGCGTTATGGAAATGTTGCTGCAACCGACTTTATGATGTGGCAGATCAACGCCTCTTAGATGTCTTGATTGAGATATGGGAGAACTTGCTGGTAATAGTCCGCAATCAATATGACAACATGCAGGGTTCACCAGAGACTGTGAACAAGAGAAAGAAGAAGCGCCTTCACTTATGGAAAAAGTTACCCTTGTTTATAGAGTCAACTCAAGGGCCTCAATGGAACTGCCAAGTCCTTCGTGAATACAAGTGAATCACGACAGAGTGCAACAACAAATTTCAATACCTTTTGCAAAGTCCTATCTTCGGTCTTAGGATTATAGTATTATCATTGTACATGGAAAATTGTAAGCTTTCTAGGCACACAAGCTTAAGTTGTAGCATTTACATGTCTTTTCTTAATACTACTGAGGAAAATCTTTGAAGAAGAAAGAGAATTATGAAGTGCAAAAAATTGTATTAAGTGGCATTTATTTCTTTACTACTTGCACGGACCATTTTTCTTCTTTACTTTCTTAGGAGTTGTAATAGCATATATTCTCTTTACGTTGTCTCGTTTGTGTTTCTATAAATTATACGTATTTGTTACCTTTTCCTTCTTTTATTTGACTTTGCATTTCCATTTTCATGGGGCTTGTCCTTGAGTAATTACTTACCCGTTATGATCACAAATGCTTGACAACATTTGATACATGGAAGATTCAAGCTCTTTTATTTTATTTTCATCAATCATGTCATAAAATGTGCCTCCCTTTTATCATACGAATGAATAGATTCTCATAACCTCTTGGCAATTTGTCATGACTAATCCTTTAATAACATTAGATGCTCTTGATCAAGGTTGTTAGGTACGTTAGGTACGGTACGGATACCAGACGTATTTAACGTATTAATACCCGTATAGTACCTCCCAATTTAAAAATACGTTAAATACATTTTCTTAATATGTTCAATACTTATAAAATACGTAAAATACGTATTTTGTGTATAGTACGTTAAATACTTCTAGAATTTGAAGATTATTTACCTTTCTAAAAAATATCTATAATATTGTAAAATACATCTATGTTTACACAATTTTGTGATATACAATATAGTTCTACATCCTAAAATGCATATAAGACATTTAAACATTTCACATCCTAAAATACTTGTAGTAATATGGATGTCGAGATTCCCTTATTCTATAAATCAATGTAAGTGTGTATCACGATGTTCTACTTCAAATTGTAATTATTTATAATTATACCTTCATAGATTGAGGAATCATCTACCATTATCACACTCATGATAGGTTTGTCTTTTCTTCATTTTCTTCTTCTTCTTCTTCTTCTTCTTCTTCTTCTATCTTCTACGATTATCACACTCAAGACAGGTTTATGTCTTCTTTTCTCTCTTCTTCTTCATCTTCATCTTCTTTATCGTCGTCTCTTCTATTCTTCTTTCTTACTTCCTTTGGCTTCTTTTTCACTAAAATCTTTTTTTTCTTTTGCGTTTTGTTGGGGTTTTACTTACATTTTATTTATTTATTTATAAATACGTATTATACTTGTTTGTTTATAAATACATTAAATACCGTATTGGATGCCATTCGAGTACTCGTGTACACTGGCCATAAATGGATTGTAGATCCTGATCCGATCAAAGTACAACCCGAGTGGCATATATGTACTCATGAAAACACATGGCTATGTAAGGTTAGTTGGGACCCTTTGCAATGGACATGGCGTGATCCCTACGCGGGGCAAGGAAGCAAACCCATCCCTTTCTTCCAATTCACAACTAGATTGGGTCGCCACATTCTAGCTGCTCAAGCTGCCCGAGAACTGGCTGCTGCGAAGGTTTGGCACACATTTCAAGTTCCCTCCGCAATAATCACCAAGTTTTGGCAGAAAATCTGGAAGCAACAACACGCGAGGCGAATTACCACTTTCCAATGGTTGTTAATACATAAGTCCCTACCGGTGGGAGCATGGCAATGTGGGAACCTTAGCTCTCCTAATTGTGTAGAGTGCCCACATGCAGTAGAATCCATATGACACACTCTATGGGATTGCCCAATGTCCCATCGAATATGGCGGGGGGTTGGCCGCTTGTTGCAATTATGCCAGGTCCAAGGTTCAATCAAGTGGGGAAATATATGTTGGCTATCATGGCAGGCTGCAATTGGCCAATACGAGCATCAGGAGGAGGGGATGACTTTGGTGATAAAAGCACAAGCGGTCCTTTTTCTCCTCTAGCGGCAATGTCCACTCTATTCCTCTTAATGACAAATCTCAAGAGGTCTTAGAATTGGTTAGCCCAATAACCCTTTGGATTCTATGGAAACAATGATGTAGGCGAGTCTTCTCCAACCAAACCGCCCATCCAAAAAGGTTACTGCAAGAGATATGGAGTGAAATTGTAGCCACTATGAAGAGCCAATATGATGGCCTTAAGGGCGGCTCTGAGGGAGTTGAAAGACAACGCATAGCCTTCATCCAACAATGGTCGTCCTCTCCCTTTCTTGAGTTAGTGGGCATCCACATAAGATGGAACTATCGTGTCCCTTTAGGGATTTGTACATAATCGTCTCATTTGTAAAATTTTATAACTAATGGAAGGAGTTTTTTTTTGGAAAAAAAAAATACCGTATTGGACAAATGTACATGATATTTGACTGAACAACATTGAGGTATAGTATGTACTATACAAATGATGAGGTACTATACGTATTTAAACGTTAAATACGGGTACGTAAACAACCATGCTCTTGATTATAATACATATATTAGTCATTTGACTATATAATCTGAAACTCAAACACTTTCATATGCACGCAATAATGTTTGATATTATACTTTTCCATATTAGAGAAGTAGAGTGACAGTTCTAAATTTGCAAGGATGACCAAGCTTTGAGTCAATAAATGTTTAGGCTCCTCCCTCTTATGCAATCTTGCTACTTTTGACTTCTATATGATGCCCAAAAAGGAGTCAAATTTATTCCCCAATGGAAAAAGTAGAAGAAGAGAACGAGGAAAAATGCAATAGATATTACGCATTTGATTGTGATAGCCACATAATGGTTTATTCTCGTTCAATTGAAAATAGAGTTCTAGTTAGTTTATAGAGGTCACATCAACATGTTCTATGTGTCTAGTAAAATTCTCAAAATAATGAGAACAATTAGTGAGAGAATTGTGAGTAAAAAAAGCAAGACAACAAAGACAAGAAAAAAAACAAGAAACAAGAGGAAATAATCTCGTGTTGTTTGTTTCACAATGGAGAGGAGCATACTCTAAATGGGCTCATGCTCTCAAGCATAGTTATAATTGTAGAACGTTAGACATCTTATAAATGATTGAAAACACTCATACATCCACACATATCCATGGGCCATTATATTTTAGAGTGTATTGGATAGCCTTAGGCCCTTTTCATAATAAGATGGAGGAAGTTGCATCATTATTTTCAGCATTTCCTCTTGAAGATACCGTTTTGAAGCCCTTCCTTCCATGTCTACGTGATGGAAGAATATACTATATCCAATGAAAGGATCCTTTCATAAGCTGAAGGCCTTTGTAAATTTAGTGATATAGTCATTGCAAAGTTGATCAAGAAGCCATTGCTTGATACTTCTCACGTTCTTCATCATGTTTGATTGTTTCTAAAGCTCTTGGCAATGGTTTAATGCCCACATTTTCTCTTAATGATCCACGACCACATCATAAAACTCTTGGATATTTGATTATATTAAAGTAAAACTTTGCAATCACCACAAAAAACATAACATGATGGACAAGGTGGTTGTTTGGTTTAAATGTGTGGCTAACTCGTTTATGCTTGAAAAAACTTAAAAAGTGATGTATTGCAAATTGATGCATTTATATGCAAAACTAGAAAGCCTTTGGGTGATATTGGAAAAAGTTTGAACCTTGTTTGGTTGTGTGAATAATTGTAGCACTCTCATCAATGGGTCCAATGGCTCAATAGATGTTTAAAGATTCGTGTCCACATGGTTCCATGTTTGGATATCATATAAAGATATTGCATAGGGTATATAACACGATGAGCACATGTATGTGAACATGAATACCAAGCTTAATTGTAATTAAATTTCTTTTAAGAATCTAAATAAAACTCATGATAACACATGATATTCATATTTACGTTTCTTGATCACTTGTAAAGTTTATGAATGAACGTTCCGTCTTGGGATGGAGTTCTTGCATTTTTTAAAATGTAAACGAAGACATTTTAGGCAAACACTTATGGATGAGCGAAGCTATATAAAAATCATAATGGCATGTCATGCGCTTTTTCCAATCCCTTCGGGTTTTGCGGAAATACCAATTCTTTAAACCTATTGGCTTTCCTCTACATATAAGCAGCCGATGCTCTTTAAATGAGATTATTTCTACATAGTCAATCAACATAAAAAGACAAAAGACTACCCACGCAACAAAGAATTATGCAAAATATGAAAACGAACTATCACAACGAAGAATTCCGCAATATGAAAACGAGATGCCATCATGAAGACCTCTACGATATGAAAACGACATGCCAAGAGAGCGAAGATGTGTAGGTTGTCTAATTCTGTTTGGTCGACAAAACCGAAGCTAAAAACATCTAGTTGGCTCTAGGTGCCAGATACAATCATCGACAATGTAGTGGTCGAGCTAATTTAACTGGAGCAAGTGATGGATAGAGAAACACTTAGTTTGGGGGGGATGATAAGGAGGGTCCTGCTTGACACCTTGTGCGGGTTTGTTTGGGGGAGAGGAGGTTTTCAAATGCCAAAGCGAAACCTAGGAGAGACACTACAGATGGGTCGGGTTGATCACGTTCACGAAAGGATAAGGATGGGAATGAAGGTAGAACCCTTAATTGCATGGATAAGCATTTGGATGAAGGATAAGGTTATTGCACAAAGATGAGAACCATGCCATCAATATATAATAATAAAAACACTAATGTGGAAAAGAGGAAAAAGGGAGGTGGCAAAGGTTTTGAAGAATGACAATTTTTAAAGAAGAAAGAAGATGCTTTATGGTCCCCTTGGCTTTCCTTTTAAGTATGTAATAAGGACCTTTAAAAAAAGAACAATATAACACATTTATTTTATTCATTTAGGTGACTAAATAATAGAAGAAAGAAATGATGCTTTATGTATGTATGTATGTATCCAATTACATATACATATTTATTATTCACAAAAAGCCAGTCAGTTAAAAGAAGGATTTTTGTAAAATAAAATCCTTCTTGAAAAGGATCTTTTTCTTCAAGATTCTTTAGAAAGATTCTTTTTCACCAGGATCTAAGGGGTCAAGAAGAAGGAGGAGAAGAAGAAGAAGAAGATGGTAATGCAGGGGTTTGCTTTGTTTCTAAGGTCTACCTCCCCCCCAACTTCTTTCTCTCTCTTTTTTTTATCTAATTACACTCCCATTTTCTAACCCTAACCCTAACCCTAACCCTAATCCTAGCCCTAGCCTTAACCCAACCCTGAGTTTCTTTTTCTATATAAAAAAATGATGTTGAACAAAGTTGGGTTGAAAATTTTGTCTTCCAATAGCATATAATTATTTCATATGCTTTTGTTTTGGGCCTTAATTGGAATACCTCAGGCTCTCCCTCCCTCCCTCCCTCTCTCCCTCTCCCTCTCTCTCAGAAGGAGAAGAAGGTAGCTTGATTTTTTGTTTGTAAATTGAAGATAATTTCCGAGGACATTTAAACAGTCTGACATGGATTTCGTTCCTTGTCTCTGTTTTTCTCAATGATTGAAAACACAAAATTCACTCTGACTTTGAATAGGATTCAAGCACAGAAAATTAGGGTTCTTTCTGTTCTCTCCATCCCTCTCTCTAGGGTTTTGAATAAGGAGAAACGTTTTATTGATTTACTCAGTTTTTTTTATTTATAATTTTTGCTTCTTCTTCTTCTTCTTCTTCTTCCAATGGGATCATGACTTGCAGATTGAGGAGAGGATTGAGTGAACATCTGAGGTTATTGGCAGCTATGACAATGTCGTCTGGTGAGATCTCAGTGCTCCCACATGTAATAAGGCCCTGTCTGATCTCAAGCCCTCTCTCTGCTTCTGATGCAGCATCAGCAACAGCAGATGAGCTCTCCACTACAATCTCTGCCTACAGTTATCTGCAGCAATCCAAGAGAACCTACATGAATTCCAACGAGTCCTCATATAAGAACCATTTGATGCCTTCAAGTGCTGCAGGAAAGCCATGGCCCTTCAGACACCATGTGGATCAATCTACTACACCCTGCACCACAAATCATCAATACCATTCAAGGTTTCAAAAGGTTCATCAATTTCATCTCCTGTTCTTATTCTGTTTTGTCATTATATATATATATATATATATATATATATATATATATTCAGATGAATGCACCACAAATGCTCAATATCATTCAAGGTTTCAAAAGGTTCATTAATCATCTCCTGTTCTTATTCTGTTTTGTCATTATACATACATACATACATACATACATACATACATACATACATACATACATACATACATACATATATCATTATAAATTTATATGCATACATACATACATACATACATATGTATGTATGTATGTATTCAGATGAATGCATTGTTTCAGCAATATGTGGTTATATGATGGGAGACCCTAGAACCTAAAACATCTAAAGTTCTCTTTTCCGTTTTTGGGCATATTACCCTAACCCTAAAACCTAAAACCTAAACCCATTTAAACCTTTTTTTGTGGGCAATTTTGTGTTTTTTTTTTGCAGGTATTCGCGGATGAGGAGAAGGGGATCTTGTGCTACCGCAATGGGATGGGCGAGATTATATGCGAAGGCCGAGACGAGGGCCCATATTACGAGCCGCCTCGTGAGCCAAGGTAGGGAAGATCTCTAAGATTGTTTATACTTCATTTCCATGCTATATAGATGCTGGAGATGCACATAAAACCATGGCCAAATATATATGTATATATATATATATAGTGATTTCTGGTTAAGTCTGTATGTGAGGCTGATTTCTTGAAATGAATGAAATTGACCATGCCTCAATAATTATTGGTTTTTGTAGGGTATCTTCTGTAACTCCTTATAACATGTGCAACATCCCTGCAAATGCAATTATACACAGGGTGAAGCCAGCCTGCAGCTTGAGAGAGAGGACACAACAAGACTTGAAGACAATAGAGTTCATGGGTACCCTCTTTTGTGAGGGAAGAGATGAAGGCTAAAAAACCTGAAATTCCAATCAAATATATATATATATGTAGAGTGGACCATGTAGATTGATGGATAAAAAAAACCTAATAGGGTTTCCATGGGGATGATTGCTTCATGATCTGCATATCATATAAGATATATTATGCCTAGTAATGTCAATATTTGTAACATGTACACGCAATTTGAAGCTAATCAAATCTTTGTAATTGTGTGTCGAAAGAGCAAATTGTCATTGTTTTTAAATTTAAATCAAGAATACCTTATCCAGTAGCGCCTGTAGCTCAGTGGATAGAGCGTCTGTTTCCTAAGCAGAAGGTCGAAGGTTCGACCCCTTCCTGGCGCGCCCCATTTTTACATTATTATTATTTCTTTATCTAATTCTTTTGGGTCTCATCAAGGCAAATTTTACTAATGCCTTACTTATTCATTGTGGGTCTTTCTTTCTTTCATTTGCAAGGTGAATTTACTGCATTTGAATTATGGGAACAATGCATTCAAAGTCACTTTAGGGTCTTTCTTTGTTTCATTTCTATGTGAATTAACTTATTTCAAACTATTGGAGCGATCCATGGAAGTGTTTTATTTGGGGTCTTTCATTCATTGCAATGCGGATGAAGGAAGAAGGTTTAGGGTTTACGTTCATTACAATGTGAATGAATGAAGGGTTTCAAACTATGGGAGCAATCCATGGAAGTGTTAGGGTTTAGTTTAGGTTCATTGCAATGTGAATGAATGAAGTTTTTCCAATTGTGGGAACAATCCATGTAAGTGTTTTTATTTGGGGTCTTTCGTTCATTGCAATGTGGATGAAGGGAGGTTTTCAAACTATGGGAACAAATCCATGCAAGCAAGCAATAACCTCGAGGAGTTTTTATGTACCAATTGGGAATCTAGTTCTACATTCGCAATCATCGAGAATGAGTTTTACCACATTGTGATGCAAATATAACGATCATATTCTTCTAAAGTTCTAGATATTTAGTGATTCTTTTGAAAGTTTCAGTAGCCAAACCAAACGAGCTTTTCTTATTGTTCAACTTTGTTCATAGCATTATGTGCTTAATTTCTATCACATTTCATCAATTTGCTTGACTAATGATTGTCTTGTATGAATGGTGGTGATAATTTGTTGTCATTGTTGCATGTGCACAAAGAACACATCCATAATTTCATTGTAGATGGCTATATCCATAATCTAAGTATAGTTAAACATGGTGAAACTATTGAACAAGCTTCACAATTGAGATGAACACTTAATGCCAATTCCATACCTTTATTAATGCTTGGTATAGTGCTTGACCAAGTAAGAAAACCAATCACACATGTCGATTGACCTAGTGATTGAATGAGTGTTTGTGGGTCCATACTAGTGAACAATTGAGTCAAGTTTATAATTCCTTTCACATGTATTCACACTCTTTGATATAAACCATGAGAATGCATTGTGTTTTTATGTGGCCATTATTTGCGTTATAAGATAGAAAACAAGTTGGTTAATGATAGAAAATAACATTCATTAACACATTAGAATTGCATGTTGTTGTTATGGGGTGTGCTTTACCTATTTTAAAACAAAGTTTTTGCTTTGAAATATGTGCACCTCATGGGCAAGAACAAAATTCATGTAAATGTGTGCATCTCAATGACAACCATCATGTAAATGTGAACAAAATTTCCACAATTTAGTGAAGTTATTCACATTAAAATTCTTCCTTAGGAGATACATCTCCAAGAACTTTGTATGCATTGTCTTGTATCTTCTTATAATGTGAACCTATTGGCATTAAAATTGTACATAAATCCAACTTTGATTCAAATATGGTACTAGGTATTACTTCTCACCTAATTAGATCGGATGTGTTAACCCAACTATTATAGAACCTATGGTGATCTTTATGGCAATGCATATGTATATCTGGAGTTCGAGGCCCGTTCTAGTTCCAAAGGCATGTATCCCCCCAAATTAATCGAACTATTATTGGAGAATAATCAAAGAAACAACCCCAAGTTTCCTTTTATATTTCCAAAGGCCATTGCATCTAGTTTGCGTTACCTCATTAATTACCCTTGATCAAATTTAAATGGCAATTACAGTTTATGTGGCATGGCATGTTTTCACCTGTGCATCAAATGTTGTCGATCAACCCAATGTGTCGGGCAAATTATCCATGTGCTATTCGAACAAATACGTGAACAACACACTTGTGTAATGCAATATAATTGTGAATTCGGGTGGCTACAAGGTGGAATTGTCTTCACCGATTGCCTATGCGGGATTTGGCTTAAGGGCATATGGGGAAAATAATGGAAGCTTGGGGGCATGTGGGGGAGGTACTAGAAATTTGGGGGCATATGGGGGAGATAATAGAAGCTTAGGGGCACTTAGAGGAAATAAGATAAATGTAGGGGCATTTGGGGAAATAAGAGAAATTTAGGGGTACAATTTGGTTGATTTGACTGATTTGGGAAGAAAGCCTGCTAAAAAAGAAGTGGTAACCCTAGTTAAGGTTCTGGATTAACCCTAAACCCTAGTTAAGGTTCTGCATTAGATAGAACTAACTCATTCATCAGTAGTAGTAATAGTAGGGTATGGCATAGCCAGAATCATGAGAACCAGAGCCAGAACTGTAATGAGGATCGGAATCGTAAGAATCTGAATCCGAATAATCAGAGGAGGAGCCGTCCCAATGATCGGACTCTGCATCCGTTTGAGGATCGGAGGAGTGCAATGCCGACAAAAGTGCAGGTATGCGGCGGAAGCAGATCCATGAGGATGTGGCGATGGAGATTGTGGCGCAGAAGCAGGAGGGGAGGAACATGGCCTCTTTCTCTCTGTTGTGTATACAGTGATGTATGTGAATAATTAACAATAATTTATCAGAAACATATAATTAATCTCGTGTAGATATATCATATCTGTGAGTAATTAATGTTGGGGCCTGTCCACTCAAGTGGAGCCCACAATGTTAAGTCGGCTAAACGCCGAATTCAACTTAAAACTAATTAGTTACATTTATATATATATATATATATATGTATGTATGTATGTTTCCTCTTTTTCTTTTTGTATGTTTTTGGGCGTGTGTCTTTTTTGTTTTGTTTTGTTCAGGTGTGAAAACATATTCGAAAAAGGACGTTGCCCTACAAGGCTGAGGGAAGAGGGGCAGACGCAAAAAAAAAACGGTTACAACAAAAAGAGAGTGCAGAAAAAAGGAAAAAAAAACAGAGAATATAGAAGTGTGATACAATCTGATTTTGTGAGTGAAAAACAGAGAGTAAACTGAGAGGGAAGTCTTCGAGAAAGACAGAGAAAAATAGAGAAAAACGAAGTGCATAAGAAAACATATCTAAGAGGCTGAAAACAGAGATTCGACAAAAAGAGGTGTGTAAGAAGACACAAGAAATCAGAAGTGAACAAGTGAACAAGTGTGAGAGCTCGAGAACAAGGTGATCGAGAACGAGAACTCGTTGCAAGTGTAAAGACGGAGATCTAGTGAGGTGTTGTTTGGACCACAACAACTCTTCCGTTTGCTCGTAACAGGTTTACTTGTTTGTGTTTCTTTTGGGTTTTTCTTTTGGTCGTTTATCTTATTTGGTAGGGTGAACATTGTATCCAAGGCGGTAGCCTTGAAATATAAGTGCATATCTCTAGAGTAAACTCTTGAGGCTATATACGCCTTGTACACTCAGAAATTAGTGAATTTGTTTTGGAACCTAAGGTTCCCGTGGTTTTTCCCAATTTTTGGGTTTTCCACGTTAAAATTTGGTGTACTCTCTTTTTGTGTTGTGGTGTTGTTTATTTCGATTCTTGAGTTGGTATTACGAATCATCCCGATTCCGCTCCATATCCCTATCAAGTGGTATCAGAGCGAGGTTCATACCCTCCGCAAAGACTTGGAATATGGATGAATCATTAGGGGGGATGATTAAATTAACGGGATCCAACTACTCCATTTGGAGATCTAAAATGAGAGACATGTTGGTGTGTAAAGACATGTATCTACCCGTACTACATGGTCAAAGCAAACCTGAAGACATAAATGCATCAACTTGGGATGCAATGCATCTAAAAACAACATCATATATACGTTGTTTCATAGACATGAGTCTATATAACAATTTTGTAGATGAAACCAAGGCACACGAACTATGGGGGAAAATAGAAACCATGTTTCAGACTAAAAATGCCTTGAATAGGGTCTCGGTGTTTAGGAAACTTGTAAGACTTAGATACCAAGATGGCTCTAGTATGGCAGAGCATCTTAACACTTTTCAAGGACTTGTAAGTCAAACAATCTCCCTAGAAATACCTTTAGCACATGAGGTGTTGACTCTTTTGTTGTTAGGCTCTCTCCCAGATAGTTGGGAAACCCTTGTCGTGACGCTTGGGACCGCAACACAATATAAGGAGCTAACATTGGATTCGCTCAAATCGAATCTTTTGCATGAAGAAGCACGACGAAAGGAGCGTGAATCTAATAATGAGGAAGCCTTGCTCATAGAAAAGAATCCTGATAGGGGAAGACGCCATACTCGGGGTCCACAAGGTCATAGAAATAATGATGAGGGGAGGTCAAAATCTAGAGGTAGGAAAGACTTCAAGAAAGACTTCACGTGTCGTTATTGTGGTGGTCCAAACCATTATGAGAGAGACTGTTGGAAGAAAAAGAAAGACCAAAAGAAAGGAACCACCGACAATAAGAGCAATGACCCCACTACAGCCACTTGTGATGGCGACATTGTCATTGCATGTGATGATGCGTGTGTTAGCTTAGCATGCCAACAAACTGATTGGATTATTGACTCGGGAGCCTCGTATCACATTACTCCATATCGAGAGATGTTCTCGACATATGTCGGTGGTGACTTTGGTAAAGTCAAGATGGCGAACCACGGCATAACAGAGGTTGTTGGCATGGGAAATATAATTCTAACCACGGACACGGGTTGCAAACTAGTATTAAATGATGTTAGGCATGTACCGGACATTCGGCTGAATATTATTTCAGCCGGTAAGCTTGATGATGAGGGTTACACAAATTCCTTCGGTGAAGGAAAATGGAAGCTCATAAAAGGCTCGCTAGTATTAGCAAGATGCCTAAAACAGAATTCTCTCTACGTAATGCGTGCTATGGTGTCCAATGGGGAGGTGAATGTAGCCGATAAGGAAGTTCCCATTGAATTGTGGCACAAGAGACTTGGGCACATGAGTCAAAAAGGACTCGAGGTGCTAGCTAGAAAGAACATCCTACCTGAGATAAGAGGTATGCACTTAGAAACTTGTGTTGATTGCTTGGCCGGCAAACAACACAGAGTTGCCTTTCAACATCTGCCCCCAAAAAGAAAATCTCAGCCATTGGAATTGGTGCACACGGACTTGTGCTATATGAAAGATAGAACTCTTGGGGGAGCATTGTACTTTGCCACATTTATCGATGACTTCTCGAGGAAGTTGTGGTGCTTTGCATTAAAGACTAAAGATCAAGTGTTTGAAATCTTTAGGAACTTTCATGTAAGTGTGGAAAGAGAAACAGGAAGAAAGCTAAAATGTATCCGTGCCGATAACGGCGGTGAATATCAGGGACGATTTGAGGAATATTGTCATGAGCATGGTATTAGACTAGAGAGAAGTGTCCCGAAAACACCTCAGCACAATGGCGTGGCTGAGAGGATGAATAGGACAATTTGTGAACGGATAAGATGCATGCTATCCCATTCAAAATTACCGAAATCTTTTTGGGGTGAAGCAATGAGGACTGCCGTTGACCTCATTAATCTGTCCCCATCAATCCCTTTGGATGGTGATGTACCCGAAAGGGTTTGGACAGGTAAGGAGGTGTCATACAAACACTTAAGAGTGTTTGGTTGCAAGGCTTATGTCCACATCCCAAAAGATGAAAGATCCAAGCTTGATGACAAATGCAAACCATGCATATTTTTGGGATACGGCCATGAGGAATTCGGCTATAGACTTTATGACCCAATAGAGAAAAAGGTCATTAGAAGCAGGGATGTGGTATTCCTTGAGGATCAGACCTTACAAGATCCGGAGCCGAATGAAATGCCGAATCTCACCCCTGATTTTTCAGTCACTGAACACCCAATGCCTGCCCCAGACACACAAGGTCATGGGGGAGATACCGAGGAGTATGATGATATGGCTGATGATGCAGCCAACGATGATGACGGGCAATATCATGACCATCATACTCTAGGTGACAATTCAGCAGCTCCTCCGGAAGAAGAAGAGGTTAGAAGGTCTATGAGACAAAGAAGACCTTCTACTAGATACAGCCCACATGAATATGTGATGCTTTCAGATGGAGGAGAGCCAGAAAGCTTTAGAGAAGCTATGGCAAATGATCATAAGGAGGAATGGCTTGACGCCATGAATGATGAGATGAAGTCTTTGCTAGACAATCACACTTATGATCTTGTAAAGCTGCCTAAGGGCAAGAGAGCGCTGAAAAACAAATGGGTTTACAGGCTCAAGACTGAGGAACATTGCTCACAACCAAGATACAAGGCAAGATTGGTTGTGAAAGGGTTCAGCCAGAAAAAGGGAATTGATTTCGAGGAGATTTTCTCACCAGTGGTGAAGATGTCCTCGATCAGAGTTGTACTTGGGATCGCAGCTAGTCTCGATCTGGAAGTTGAGCAGCTTGATGTAAAAACCGCCTTCCTCCATGGCGATTTGGAAGAAGAGATTTACATGGATCAACCCGAAGGATTCAAAGTCAAAGGTAAGGAAAACCTGGTATGCAAGTTAAATAAGAGCTTGTATGGCCTAAAACAAGCTCCTAGACTTTGGTACAAAAAGTTTGACTCTTTTATGCTGAACCATGGGTATAATAGAACAAACACAGACCATTGTGTGTTTGCTAAGAAATTCCCAGATGGGGATTTTGTCATTTTGCTCCTGTATGTTGATGATATGTTGATCGTTGGTCAAGACACCAACAAGATTGAGAATCTGAAAAAGGAACTCAGCAAATCTTTTGCAATGAAAGACTTGGGACCAGCCAAGCAAATCCTTGGGATGAAGATAACCAGGGACAGGGCAAATAAAAGACTTTGGCTATCTCAAGAAAAGTACATTGAGAAGGTACTTGAGAGATTCAACATGGCTAAGAGTAAACCGGTCAACACTCCACTCGCGGGCCACTTTAAACTTAGCTCAGCTCAATGCCCTACGAGTGATGAAGAGCAAGAAGAAATGACACAAATACCATATGCCTCTGCAGTCGGCAGTTTAATGTATGCTATGGTATGCACGAGGCCGGACATTGCTCACGCAGTTGGTGTAGTGAGCCGTTTCCTCTCAAACCCTGGAAAAGATCATTGGGAAGCAGTGAAATGGATCTTGCGATATCTGAGGGGTACCTCAAGAGTCTGTCTAAAATTTGGTGAGAACCAAACTATATTAGATGGATATACAGATGCCGATATGGCTGGTGATGTTGACTCCAGAAAGTCTACATCTGGTTACCTAATGATCTTTGCAGGGGGAGCAGTCTCTTGGCAATCGAGATTGCAAAAATGTGTGGCATTATCCACAACGGAGGCCG
This sequence comes from Azolla caroliniana, assembly GCF_043228905.1. Classification (NCBI taxonomy): domain Eukaryota; kingdom Viridiplantae; phylum Streptophyta; class Polypodiopsida; order Salviniales; family Salviniaceae; genus Azolla; species Azolla caroliniana. The sequence continues at coordinate 2,242,557 of NW_028230453.1, forward strand.
AGTATATTGCTGTCACAGAAGCTAGTAAGGAATTGTTATGGCTAAAGAAATTCCTACAAGAGTTGGGGCTGACTCAAGAAAAATACATCTTGTATTGTGACAGCCAAAGTGCTATACACTTAAGTAAGAACTCTTCCTTTCATTCCAAGTCAAAACACATAGATGTTAGATACCATTGGATTAGAGATGTGCTTGAAGAAAAGCAAATGCACATTGCAAAGATTCACACAAATGAGAATGGTTCTGACATGATGACAAAATGTTTGTCAAGGGAGAAGCTTGAAGTTTGCAAACAAAAGGCAAACCTAGTTGTGCCTCCCACTTGAGATGGAGGGGGAGAATTGTTGGGGCCTGTCCACTCAAGTGGAGCCCACAATGTTAAGTCGGCTAAACGCCGAATTCAACTTAAAACTAATTAGTTACATTTAAATATATATATATATATATGTATGTATGTATGTTTCCTCTTTTTCTTTTTGTATGTTTTTGGGCGTGTGTCTTTTTTGTTTTGTTTTGTTCAGGTGTGAAAACATATTCGAAAAAGGACGTTGCCCTACAAGGCTGAGGGAAGAGGGGCAGACGCAAAAAAAAAACGGTTACAACAAAAAGAGAGTGCAGAAAAAAGGAAAAAAAAACAGAGAATATAGAAGTGTGATACAATCTGATTTTGTGAGTGAAAAACAGAGAGTAAACTGAGAGGGAAGTCTTCGAGAAAGACAGAGAAAAATAGAGAAAAACGAAGTGCATAAGAAAACATATCTAAGAGGCTGAAAACAGAGATTCGACAAAAAGAGGTGTGTAAGAAGACACAAGAAATCAGAAGTGAACAAGTGAACAAGTGTGAGAGCTCGAGAACAAGGTGATCGAGAACGAGAACTCGTTGCAAGTGTAAAGACGGAGATCTAGTGAGGTGTTGTTTGGACCACAACAACTCTTCCGTTTGCTCGTAACAGGTTTACTTGTTTGTGTTTCTTTTGGGTTTTTCTTTTGGTCGTTTATCTTATTTGGTAGGGTGAACATTGTATCCAAGGCGGTAGCCTTGAAATATAAGTGCATATCTCTAGAGTAAACTCTTGAGGCTATATACGCCTTGTACACTCAGAAATTAGTGAATTTGTTTTGGAACCTAAGGTTCCCGTGGTTTTTCCCAATTTTTGGGTTTTCCACGTTAAAATTTGGTGTACTCTCTTTTTGTGTTGTGGTGTTGTTTATTTCGATTCTTGAGTTGGTATTACGAATCATCCCGATTCCGCTCCATATCCCTATCAATTAACAATAATTTAATCAGAAACAACTACATAATCATGTGTAGATATGTACTGTTTGTGAATCATTAACAATCATTTCCTCAGAAACAAATACATAATCATGTGTAGATATATATACTGTGTATGAATAATTAACTATGATTAATCAGAAACAAATAATTAATTAATCAGAACCTAATATAAATAAATAACCTAAAATGAATTAATTAAATAGAAAAGAAATATATACTTAGTAATCATTCATTAGTTAAAAAGTAAAAATATTAAACCAATAAATAAATAGTTGAAATTAAATCATCAGAAATAAATACATATGTAGATAGTTAAAATATTAAAGTAAAAGTAAAAAAATAGTTGAAAATAAACAATTAAAAATAAGTAATAAACAATCAAGATTAAATAGTTTTGTAAGTACATTGCGTCTCTTTTTATAGCTTTTCTTTTTTTGCTTTGCTGCGTTTTTGCGTTTTGTTTTGCTGCTTTTTGCCCAAAAGAGAGAAGGGGCTTTTCCACTTCAAGAAAAGCAGAACACATTCTTCACAACACATTTAACTGCCTCTTTCTCGTACCATGTGGTTGACGCATTATGGCCGGGTGAGCGGATGGTCTTTTGCAATGTGATGTATATGATATCAGATGAAAGAATTCACCCTCAGGAATGCATGAGGTTCGCACCGAAACTAGTTTCAACATTAGGGAAGCAAATGTTGAATACCTGTTCTTGGTAGTATTCATTCATAAGTGGGCAATGGTGGGTCTAATTGGAACTTTGCACAAAAATATCTAACAATTGGAAGGGTGGTGTGCCCAAGTAACGAACTTCGAGTTGATCTATAGGATGCTGTCTGACAATGTAGTTTCATTTATTCGTGTGATGGCTTGGAATATGTTGTGCAAGTGATCATGGATCTATAGAAGTTTTTGTCCCTTGTTGCCTTTAAACTACTTCATGGGTGAGGTTTGAACGATTTCAAGCACAAGGTCATATGGGTTAAACGACCTTTGTGTGGGAAAATGGAATATGAAATAAATATATTCAACTGAAAAAGTGAACTCCAGGGGGTCCCCATCATCAAATACTGGCATAAAACAATTTGCATGGTCTTCATGTCATATATAGCCTTTGAGGGAATTGTTAGATAAGCTCTATATCATATGAGTTGGACACCCAAGGGAGAACTAGGATGCCTAATCGTGGGTGTGGCAAAAAATAGGTGATATCTTGGTATGGTAAATGGCCACAACATTGGGCATCTTAAAACCAAGGTCCAACATCTTTGAAAGAAATATCATTGTAAGATAAGCACATTAAAGTCATAGACCACTTCATATATTGGGATTCATCGAAGCATCAAGCAATTATATGTTCGATACGGCATATTCCAATTTAACAATAATCAAATACAAGTTATTCTAAACACAGGCCGCTAACTGATCAACAAGAATCGGAAGAGTCCACAAGAGCGGTGCTAAATGTGGTGTCACTACATTCTTGTAAGTTTGTAACTAATGATGTGAATTGTCTAGCTCATCAAGAAGAGACTAACTAGAAGTGTGTAGAAGGTTTGTTAAGTAAGTAACAACTAGAAGTGTGTAGAAGGTTTGTTAAGTAAGTAACGACTAGAAGTGTGTACTATGTAGCTCATCGACGTGAGAGTGACTAGGGAAGTGTCTAGAAGTTTGCTAAGTAGGCAGGTAGAGATATTTCGATATATCCCACATAGAGAGGACAGTTGGAGAGTGTCCTATAAATAAAGACGGAGATCTGACTTTCAATTCATACCTTTCTCTGCCTTTTGGCTAAGATCAAGTGTAGTATCTGTTCTTATCAGTTTAATATCTGATACGTGGTCTATAAGGCCACATGATATTAACCTAATTTCTTTCATGGGGGCAGATCTCGCTCGAGGCTGCTTGCTGTCTCTGAGAGCTGCTTGCTGTCTCTGAGAGCTGCGTGCGTCGCCTTGGTCTTGCACTGTCGCCAAGGTCACACAGGCGTACCCCCCCTTGCCTATTCTTGAACAGCTTTCAATTGAAGGAGAAGGTGAAAGTTTTTTAATCGAAGATATGGAAATCTTTGAATGGAATGATGAATTTCAATTGAAAGATTAACATGGTAATCTTTCAATCGAGGTATAATATGAGAATCTTTCAAGTGATTAATAATATTGCGTACTTCTCAATAAGATCTTTGATGAGATCTTCATAGACATTCCTGTTATGGTGAATGATCACCTTGTTCATGAGTAGAGAGGCCACACAGTCCAGAGCAAGAAGTAAAAGAAACTTCTCATGCGAATGATATGAGTTAATCGAGCAGAGACCACATGAAAGAGCTGTGCGTTTCTGTGAATGTCATGCGTCTGTCATACATCGTGGTTGTAGCAGTTCATAGGAGGACTTTTACTTAAACTGATTCTCAGACCTAAATGCAGTTCTGATGCATGATTCTCATACATAAATGCATGGTTCTCTGTAATCTTTCTCTTTTCTCAGGCGATGGTAAAGAGTTTGAAGTGTCTGGGCAGGCAATGAAGACTCGTGTGGCCTCTGATCAGAGATGGGAAGCGTTGAATTACAGAATTTGTTGAGTTATCTTTTGAAGAAGGGTGAGGGTTTAGGCCCTAGGGTAAATCGTCTTCTAAAACCAATATTGTCCCATGAGACAAATGATCACTAGAAAGGATGTGTTCCCATTGCCCAATTATAAAAAGAAAAAGAAGGAAGTATTAAAGGCCAAATAATGGGATTAAAGATGAAAGGGGAATATAAATAAAAAAGTATTACAGCGTGATATAAAAGTGTGATAGGATGTGCTCCCAATCATAAAAAATTAAAAAAGAAGAAGAAGAAGAAGGGATTAAAGGCCCAATAATGGTATTTAAACAGGAAAAGGGAACATAAATAAAAGAAGTAAAAGAATTATAGCGTGATATAAAAGTGTGATGGGGGTATACATAGTATAGTCTATAAAGGAATGGTTTCATTTCCATGTAAGTCTCTTGAAAAGTAGTGAGGGAAGCTGATGGGCTTCAAGGTCCCTTGGCCTCGATGTAAATGGTATCCCGACCATCATAGATTCGAGGTAGGGTAACTCACATTGTTATATCTTCTTAATGTATGACAATGAGTGACTTTGAAACCCAATATTCGAGGGCGTTTGGTTGCTCTCTGAGAGGCCGAGTGGTCTAGGTAGGTGGGTTACTGGAGTTGTAGAATAACGGGGTATGGCAAAGCAGCCATGAAAAGGGGGAGAAGGAGGAAGTGTGTGCAAGCATGAAAACTCTAGAAAGGACATTGGGGGAAATGAGACAAACATAGGTTCATGTCTTGTGATTGGGTACCGTAGATTCATTGGCAATTGTAGCGTCCCATAGGGTATTGTAGTGCTCAAGGCCCTCCTTATTAACATAGGAAATTGCCTCATTTGTCTGAAGACATGAGTGCGCATCCTTGCACCTAAGCTATTGCTTCCTTCATAGTAAGGTGATCTCTTTGTTTGTAGTTTGGGTTGTAGCTTCATTTCTAAGCAAGTGATTTCTTTATTCATATATAGCAATTGCTCTCACAAACAATTCCTATCATAGCAACACTCTCACTTTCTTCATTCATTCATGTCACTTCATTCACAAGCTCTCCTAGTCCGCACTGTTGTTTCATTCATAAAAGCTTCTTTCATTTGCTTTCCACACTTAATCTTTGCCCAACAAGCCTAAAACATAACGTTCACACAAAGCCGTCATTCACTTACATCATAGGTAGGCCAAGTTGGTATGCTGTGGTGTTGATCACGGTGTTTGCAAGTAAATGGAAAAGAAAATCACGAATCCGGGAAGTAAGCACCGGGCTTCTTGTCAAATAAAGAGGAGAAACGAAAATAGCTTGTATTGATATATCAAGATGATTACTAAGTATTTCTTGTTAATCCTTCTTACAATAATATAGCTTGTCTATCTTAAAACTATAATATTTCACGTCTACTGTTATGCCCCCCTTTATAAGATTACTCACCCCCTTTTTATACATGAGGAAGGTGGGTGCATGAGTGTCGAGTGTCACCCATATATGAGGAAGGTGGATGCATGAGTCCCAAGTGTCACCCATGCATAAGAGGCACCTACATTTGTGGGTAATAGCTTTAATAGCTAAAATACTTGTTAGTGATATGAAATGTGCTTTGGATAGGTATTTAGCTTTAATAGCTTTAATTCTTGATAGTGATAATAGCTAAATGTGTTGATAACAGGTATTTAGCTTTAAAAGTGGGTAATAGCTTTAATAGCTAAAATGCCTAATAATGAGAGTTTAAAACCGATGTTGAGAATCAAGCTCAACCTAGTCTAGTGTGTGAACACACCCTTGAGAGTGTGCACTAAAAGGTCAAAAGTCACCACTCTTATTTACACATTAAGTATGTGTCATAGAATCATATTCTATGACACATAACTAATGAGTTTCCACATTCCCCATGACTCATGAGCTTCGGTAGTTAATGAAGAGAGAGAGAGAGTGACTGTCAGGAATAATACTAAAACAGAGATAGAATCAGTACTGGAAAAGGGAAATACTATTAGTACTAAGAGGACGGGATTGTGTAAGACTCCTGAGAGAGGAAGAGAGAAGAGGAGAGAGAGAGAAGAGGAGAGAGATGATGATAATAGAGGATATATTATGTGAAGAGTAAGTACAAAAGGGCTATGAGGCTTAAGACTGGCGTTGAACCAATTTAGTTCAAAATAATGCCTAGTGCCTTCTTTTATAGTGTTCTTAGGAGTAATCCTAAAGCTTCTAGAATTTTCTAGAGAAATCTGGAATATACATTAATTTCTTATAATAAAACTTAAATGAAAATAATATTCTACGTATTACAATAGATGGTATAATGGTTAAGAGCTTGACCCATATAACATAAGGTCATGGGTTTGAGTTTTGCCATATCATGACTCTATCTCCCCCTTAAGATGACGAGTGGAACGAGTAGGCGCTGATTGCGGACCGGGTTTGTTTGGATACTTTCAGTGGAACTCAGCAAGAAGATCCTGATCATTGGCGACATGCTCGACGGGTTCCCAAGTATGTTCGCTCGGACTATAGCCGAGCCAATCAACCAAATAATAAAGTTTGTTGCAAACAAGTTTGGAATCGAGGACGGCAACAACTTCATACTCTGGGCCGACTTCCAACTCAAGTGGGGATGGGGGGCGACGACGGCGTAACACGATCGGGAATAGTGTTTGCCTTATAAGGTTCAAGAAGAGAGCTATGGAAAACCGGATGTATCTGAAGATGCGGAGGGAGATCAAGGCGGAACGTGACATCATTAACCTTACTAGTAATACGGAAAGGACTGAGTTGTCGATAATCCAACTTGTCGCACGATTGAGTAGTCTTGATGTGACGACGTAAGAGCCATACTTGATCTCCGATGGCAAAAGAGGAGGGAAGCCAATGACGATCCACATAAGTCTTTTGTGTGTGTTGAGCATGACGAAGATGAGTAGAGAGATCCATCTGGATCTTGCGTAGCCTCTCCAAATGATCCTCGGCACGAGGATTGGTATGTAGCTCCGGGGTGTTGATCACCGACCAACGAGGATGAGAACCGGTATAAGCGTAAAATGGGGAGACCCGAGTCGAGGAGTGAACAACATTATTATATGCAAACTCCGCAAAGTGGAGAATCTTGGCCCAATCGTCTTGTTGATAACTTAGAAAACACTGGAGATATTGTTCCAGCGTTTGGTTTGTTCGTTCCGCCTGCCCATCGGTTTGGGGATGGTAGTCGGAGGAGAGGTTGCAAGAGACCTTGAGCATCTTGAAGAGATGTTGCCAAAATTTGGAGACGAATTGAGGTCCTCGGTCTTTGATGATATTGTCTGGGAGGCCATGATGCCGAAATACCTCACGCATGACAAGGGCAGCGGTTTCTTCGCTAGTGATGGCCTTAGTACATGGCACAAAATGTGCCATCTTAGTATATCGACCGACAATGGTTAAGATAGCATCGAACCCCTTTGAGACTGGCAGATCTGTGATAAAATCAAGACAAATAGTCTGCCATGGCTTACTTGGAATCGGTAAGGGTTCTAACGAGCCATATGGATGGTGTCGGGGCATCTTTGCTCGACAGCAAGCATCACAAGTCCGAATGTAGTCGTCGACAAAACATTGCATATGGGGCCACCAAAAAGATCGTTGAACGAGATCCAACTTCTTGGTACTACCGAAATGTCCTGCCGTATGGGTGTCATGACAATTTTGGATGATTTGAAGGCGACAGGAGCAATCAAGGACATATACAAGCTTTTTAAAGAATAATAAACCATCATGATATTCGAATTGTCGGTAGTCCATACCTGGTTGTTGAGATTGGGAACAGGATGCCCGAGAGGTATCAATGTGCACCAGAATGTCTTGAGCAAAACTTTCTGTCTTCAAGTTTGTACGTATGGCATCGGTAATCCGGGAATCCATTAGGGTGTGAAAAATCCGCGTTGTGTGCAATCGTGTTGGTCCCAAGATTACTTGCTTTTGATTATCAAACGCTGGATCACTAGGACGAGGTGCAAGATATGAACGCCGTGATAGTGCATCTGCTTTTCCTTGCTGCTTCCCTGGTCGATATGTGATTTTGAAGTCAAAACGTGTGAGGAATTGAGCACACCAAGCTTGCCTTCGATTTAGCACCCGAACGTTCTGGAAATAAGAAAGATTTTTGTGATCACTAAAGACGATGACCTAATGTGGAGAGCCCTCTAAGAAATGCCACCATTGCATAAAGGAATCCACGATGTCTAATAACTCCTTGTCATGTATTTCGTAGTTGATTTCCGCGGCATCGAATTTACGCGAATGGAAAGCCATAGGATGTAACTCTTCTTTATCTCCTTGTTGAGAAAGGATGCTACCAAGGGTGAAATCCGATGCGTCGGCCTCCATGATGAATGGTTTGTTTGTATCCACATGAGCTAGAATAGGAGCTGATGTAAAGGCTTTCTTAAGATGCCGAAAAGCCATGTCCGCTTCATTGGACCCAAGAAATGCTTGTACCTTCTTCGTAAGTTGTGTGAGAGGTAAAATAATCTTCGAGTAATACTGTATAAACTTGTGGTAGAAGTTAGTAAAACGTAGAAAACATTGTACATCTCGTACTGACCGTGGAATTTGCCACTCTAGCATAGTTTGGAATTTAGCTGGACCCTTGGAGATGCCCTTTGAGGAGATGACGTAGCCTAGAAATTCCACTTGCTTGTAGTCAAAGCTACATTTTTCTAGCTTGGCATAAAGACCATTCTTGCGGAGTTGTTTTAGTACTAATAGTACATGAGAATCGTGCTCTTCCTGGGTCTTCGAATAAATCAATAGATCATCTAGATAGATGGTCAAACAGATATCCAAGAGGTCTCTGAATATATCATTTGCCATGTGTTGGAAGACTGCGGGTGCATTGGTTACACCGAACAACATAATAGTATATTCGAAATGCCCATACTGTGTGCGAAAGGCGGTCTTCCATTCATCTCCCAATCGGATCCGCACGAGGTTAGACGCTCCTCGTAGATCGATTTTTGTAAAAAACTTGGGACCATTAACTCGCTCTAAAAGACTTGATATAAGAGGAAGTGCATACCTATTCCGGATGGTGACTTTATTCAAGCCGTGGTAATCAATGACGAGACGAAGTGAGCCATCTTTCTTCTTGACAAAAAAGATGGGTGCACCAGCCGGAGATTTCGAATGACGAATAAACCCGCTTGCCAAGTTCTCCTCTATGTAGGCTCGAAGGACTTCTAACTCGGTGGGTGACAAGTTGTAAATTGGTCCCCATGGTGGCTCTATTCCTGGTTGTAAATCGATGGGACATCATAGGGACAACGATGAGGAAGAGTACCGACTTTTACCTTGTCAAATACATCGGCATAAGGATGATATTTTGCCAGAAGTTTCACTAGGGATTCCTTCTTAATAGTGCTGGAAGGATGTACTGATATTGCAAATAGGAACGTTGTCTCCTTGTGTCCTTCTTCGCGTAATTGATGGAGTGAAATGGTTGAAACTCGATGAGTCGATTCTTGGGGTTGTCGATATCGGACTTCTCTTGTTCTCCAATCTATGTCTGGATTATGTAATTCAAACCAAGGTAATCCCAGGACAATGGGATGCTCTGGACTACTAATTATATTAAAGGGAAAAGTACCAGGATACCCCTGGAAGTTTGTCTATTTACCAGAATGCCCCTAAAAGTTCCAAATTTACCAAACTACCCTTATGTCCAAAAAATTACACTTTATAAAGTAATTATACACTCAAATCTACAAGCCCTTTTACCAAAGCTGGAAGAAATGGACCTGAACTAGCCCTATTTGCCAAATATTTGAGTATATAATTACTTTATAAAGTGTAATTTTTTGGATATAGGGGTAGTTTGGTAAATTTGGAACTTCCAGGGGCATTCTGGTAAATAGACGAATTTCCAGGGGTATCCTGGTACTTTTCCCAGTATTAAATGATACTACACACACAAAACTACCTAGGACAACTTGAATGGGTTCTGACTCTTCTACAATATTCCCGGAAGCAATGGGACAACCATCAATGACTACTACAGATGTGGGGCAAGGAAGTTTTCTTAAGGATATCTGAGAAGCTTGGGCAAACCCAACCAAACGGCTCCTATTTTGGCTGGACTCAATAGTTTAACTCTTCATCTAATTGACTAAGGATTTCAAATTTATTTGAGATACTTGGGCTATTTGTACTATTAATACTATCAGATACTCCTAAGGGAAGAATTGACTCGGCTTTAGTACATGCTACGATTTGATTTACTTGTCTTCTTGGCCTATGGGGACAATTGATTGCGATATGCCTTGGTCCACTGCAATAAAGACATAATCGATTTGCACGTTGTCGTTGTTTTTCTTCTTCTGATAGCAGGCCAGTCAACGCATGGTGTCGATCTCCATCAGTGTCGGAGTATTTGCTTGAGGTACATCACGTGCAAACGGTTTAATCGCGATTGAGGTGTAAGTGGGCTCTGGCCTAGAGCATGGTATTTGTAATTGACGTTCCGAACGCTGTTCGAAAGGGCGGTTGTCGCATCAAACCGCTCGACTGATTGCCTCCGTAAGAGACTTTGGTTCTTCGGGGAAGGTTAAAAGTAAATCTTTGACATCGTTTCGCAGGCCATAGTGAAATTGATCCATTAGTGCTTGATCATCCTAGGGGATATCTGTGGCGAGTAGACGAAAATCCATTGTGTAGGCAGAGGCTGGACGATCACCTTGACGCAATCGTCGGATTTTTTTGGTTCTTCGGGGAAGGTTAAAAGTAAATCTTTGACATCGTTTTGCAGGCCATAGTGAAATTGATCCATTAGTGCTTGATCATCCTAGGGGACATCTGTGGCGAGTAGACGAAAATCCATTGTGTAGGCAGAGGCTGGACGATCGCCTTGACGCAATCGTCGGATTTTTTTGATCGTTGTCCGGATGCTGTCGGTATCTCCAAAGCAAGCTTTAAACTCACTAATAAAGTCTTCAAAGTTATTAAGCAAGGGCGATTGTTTTTCTAGAAGCGGATCGAACCATGCCAAGACTGAACCGCTAAGGAACGTGCCTATTAGGCCGACTCTGGATGCATCAGTGGGGTATCGGAAAGGATGCATTTGGATGACTAAGCGTACCTGATTAAGGAATCCCCTGAATTGTGATCGCGTTCCATCAAATTTCACAGGAAGTCCAATCTTGGGCTCTTTATGAAATCCTTGGGGACTTGATCCTTGTTGTTGCAATGCTGCTTCGAGTTGTTGTACCCGTAATGCTAACTCCCCATGTTGTTGATGCGTTTGTTGTTTTTCGAGAGCGATTTGTTGCAGATCCTCTATCAACCGTTGGTTTTCTTGTTCCAAGGTGTGAACGTAAGTGTTTGCGGAAGCGTAAAACAGAGAACAACAGAGAGAGAGAGAGAGAGAGAGAGAGAGAGAGAGAGAGAGAGAGAGAGAGAGAGAGAGAGAGAGAGAGAGAGAGAGAGAGAGAGAGAGAGAGAGAGAGAGAGAGAGAGAGAGAGAGAGAGAGAGAGAGCAGAACGCAATTTCAAAATTATATCAAAACTTTGTATATACACTGTGCTAAGTAGCACTATTTATACAAGTCCTCTTGGGACTGACAGAAGTACCATGTACTTCAATGCTCACACGAGCATCTGACACTTACTACGAGACTATAGCTACCTAGTAGTCTATCCTATACTAGGCTTCCAATTGGACTTCCGGTTACGGATTGCACCCGGCCTCCACTGCTTGCCGGTTCGGTTGCTCACCGTCATACCGATCCGTTTCACCCGATCCTTCTTGCTTACCGGCTCCGGCTTATTCAGCCGATCCGGCTCCAGTTGAGCTTGCCGCTCAACACTCCCCCTCAAGCTCAACCTGAGGTGGGGTCGTAGTGTCGACCTCTGTGGCAGTCGGTTCTTCCAACCGACTTCTCCTGGTGTCACTCCGCCTTGCTCGCGCTCCTCGTCCGGTCCGGTCCCGTTTGCTGCGACCCCTTTGGTTCTGTGCGCCTCGACCCTCTCGGTCGGCATGTCTGCTCAACAGGCCCATCTCAGCACTCACGTTGCTGTGACTCCGGCGCTTGCCGATCCGTCGGTTCTCCCACGATGGCATCGACTTCCGCTGTGTCCGTGTCCCCTTGGCCTTCAATCGATCCGACTCATCCGGATCCATCTGTTGATCCGAGTCAGCTGTCTCCGACTCGTTCCAGCTCTTGTTCGAATCGGTACACTCCGATTCGACTTCCGGCTTCAGGCCTCTCACCACATCAGATCACTTCCGAGTCTTGGCCTTCTCCATGCTTCCCTCGGCTTCTTCAGCCGGTGAACCGAAATCGAATTCTTCATTCGACTCCGTATCATGGTCAGTACCGTCGTGATGACCTCCGCACAACATGCACTTCTCTTCCTGAGTGCACAACTCTTCTTCACAGCCGCTTGCTCTGACCTGTTCGGATGTGTCGACTTCCTTCGTCGACTCGGCTTCCTTCATCTTCTTGTCTCCTCTTCTTCCGGCTCTCCTCTTACCGACGGGTTCAACAGTTTTTTGGCCTTTGCCCCTTTCGATAGAGACTTTGCCCTTGCCCTTGCTTCTCCCCCTCAAGTGCGGCACGTCGAGATGCTGAATACCAAGCATGTCGGTAAAGTGCTGCAACTTGTGCGATCCGAGCGGCTTGGTGAAGATGTCGGCAACTTGCTGATCCGTATGAACATACCGTAGGTCAACTTCACCGCTCAGGACCTGCTCACGCACGAAGTGGTAGTGCACCTCGATGTGCTTTGTGCGAGCATGGAACACAGGGTTCCTGGCGAGCTGCAGGCTGCTCATTTTATCGCAGTAAATCAGGATCGGGGTCGGTACCTCGATCCGCAAGTCTCGCAGCAGTCGCCGAAGCCAGATGGCTTCACAAGTGGCAACGGTAGCGGCCCGGTACTCAGCCTCAGTGCTTGACAAACCCACTGTGGGCTGCTTCTTGTTGCTCCAGGCAACGACCGCGCTACCTATGGAGAACATGTATCCGGAAGTGGAGCGGCGATCAGACACATCGCCGGCCCAGTCAGCATCTGTGTAACCTCGCCGGTATACCTCGCCGGTATAGCAGTCCCCGGTCCTTAGTGCCGCTGACATACTGTAATATTCGTTGCGCGCACTGAAGGTGCTCCACGGTCGGCTTGTGCATGAACTGACTTACCATGCCGATCGGATAGCTGATGTCGGGTTGGGTGATGGTTAAGTAGATCAGGCTTCCGACAACCTGTCGGAACCGTTTCTCATTGTAGGCCGGTCCGGAGTTGGGACGGAGCTTCTGGTTCCGGTCCAGGGGTGTGGAGACAGGTCGGCAATCCGTCATGCCGAACTTATACAACATATTCAACACGTAATGTCGTTGTGAGAGCAATATGCCGTCAGGGGTCCGGATCACTTCGATCCCAAGAAAATAATGAAGGTCCCCCAGGTCCTTCATTTCGAATGCGTCTGACAACTGGGACTTGACGCGGTTGATTTCGGGAAGACCCGGTCCGGTGATGACTAAATCATCCACATACAAGAGTATACATACCGGACCGTCAGAGCCTTGTCGGATGAACAATGAAGAGTCCGACTTAGAGACAGCAAACCCCAGCTTATGCAACCGGTGCGTGATCTTCGCGTTCCAAGCTCGGGGGGCTTGCTTCAAGCCGTAAAGCGACTTCTTCAGTCGGCATACCGCCGACTTGTTCATCTCCAAGTGAAATCCGGGGGGCTGAGTCATAAAGACTTCTTCTTCAAGCTCTCCTTGAAGGAAAGCGTTCTTCACATCCATCTGGTGAAGATGCCACCCCCTTGCCGCAGCAACCGCCAATACCACATGAACCGTCATCATCTTCGCCACAGGAGCGAAGGTCTTGTCGTAGTCGATTCCGTGGGTCTGCGCGTATCCCTTTGCCACTAATCGGGCTTTGTACCGGTTAACAGAACCGTCGGCGTTGTACTTGACCTTGTACACCCACTTGCATCCGATCGGTTTACAGTGACGGGGAGGATCAACTAGGTCCCAAGTTTCGTTGGCATCGAGTGCCCGCATTTCTTCGTCCATAGTGGCACGCCAATTTGCGTCCTTTGCCGCTTTTGCGTAGCTCTCCGGCTCACGCACTTCTGTCACCTTAGTCATGTACGCATAATGATGCGCCATGTATTCATTGTACCCGTACCGTATGATGGGATCCTTCTGGCGGGTTGATCGACGCAATGCACCGTCACCTGATTTGAGGCCCTTCTTGGCCAGTTCGGTCTTCGTTGCCGAAGATTCTCCTTTCTCCTTTCCGGAGTTGGATACGCACCGATCCGACTCATCGTTGCCGGTTTCGAATTCCGGCATCTTCCTCTTCCCCTTCTCTTTGCGCGTGAACCGTTTCCTCGGTTCCTTGCGCGGGCAGAGCACGGCAGAGTCTCCACCACTTGCCGTCTCTTCATCCGACTGGTCCAACCGACTCAGTCGCTCATTCGGTCCACTCAACCGAAACCATTCCGAACTCTCATCTTGAGTCCCGGCTTCATCATCCTCTGCCAAGGCTGATTCAGGCTCACTAGCCTGATCCTCTGGCATTGGGTCGGGATCGGAAGTCGGAGTCGGTACGGAGTACCAGGATGCCGATTCGTCGAACTCGACATCCCGGCTAACTCGAACTTTCTTCGTCCGGGGGTTATAGCACTTATACCCCTTTTGCTCTTGAGCATAGCCGACTAGGATGCATTTTTCCGATTTTGCATCCAACTTTCTCCGCTTCTAATCCGGCACATGCACATACGCTATGTTGCCGAATATCCGAAGGTGTCTTAAGTTCGGCTTGCGCCCGAAATACAGCTCATGAGCTGACACCTTGTCACCAATGCGGTTTTGTATGTAGATGGCCGTCTGAACTGCCTCTGCCCAACAGAACTGTTGGGAGACAGGTCCCTCCGGATGGGAAGGAAGAAGAACAGTGCCGACGAAACGGTATGAGGAGAACCCTGCTACGGAGAGCCGGATGGTGCAGCCCCGGTATGAACCGGATGAGGAGTACCCGGCTACGGAGAGCCGGATGGTGCAGGCTCGGTATGAACCGGTGTCGTGAAGAAAACCGTCCATAGGCGGAATCGGCGCACCTAGGCGTGGGAACCGGTTCTTCACGCGCGCAAGCTCCAAGTTGTACGAAGAAGCGAGTTAGGAGGATAATCGGCAGGAACGGGCCCTAACATAGGTGGAGACAAAGACCGCGCGAACAGTCTTTTCGGTCGCGCGCGCGAGCTAAAGGACGGCCTGCTCGTCGGGCTATATAAGAGCAGGAAAGAGCTGTTGCAAGGGAGATCGGGCGGAGAGGACGAAGTGCTGTCGGACCGTTTCTGGACGCTTCTCTCTCTCTGTTTCCTTCCTTCTTGAGCTCCATAGCTTTCTGTGCAGGGTTCCGAGGAGGCTCGCGCTGTTTCGAGGAACGCCCGAGTGCTTCCGGCAGCACCTCCAACCTGCTACCCCCCTCCCTTGCCCTGTTTTGTGCGTCGAAGCGAGCAGGCATCGGCATCTGTTCGCCGGCCTGTTCGGTTGTAACCAACCTGTGCCCCATCGAGGGTTGTAGTAGTGTTAGCCATTTTCTTAATATACATATTAAGTCATTCGCATCTGTCTGTGTCGGTGTCTGTTCGCG
This sequence comes from Azolla caroliniana, assembly GCF_043228905.1. NCBI lineage: Eukaryota > Viridiplantae > Streptophyta > Polypodiopsida > Salviniales > Salviniaceae > Azolla > Azolla caroliniana. Next base: position 2,258,039 of record NW_028230453.1, read on the forward strand.
TTCTCCGTGCTGAAGGGCCGTGTCCCTGTGTATCCCCGGTCCTGCGTAGCCGGTTCTCTCTCTTTCTCCTCCCTCGCTTGCTCTTTGGTTCGAGACCCCCGCGGTCCCGCCTCGATTCCACACGCACTTGCGTAATATCTCGACATCTTTGGTGAACCCGACGTGAAAGAGGCGGCAGAAGAGCAGAAGATGAGGGGGTCGGATCTTGCAGAGGCCATGGCTTCGGCCGTGGATCGGATTGTAAACGCGCGCAAGGGCACCGGTGCCCTCGACAGAGCTATTGAGGCGGTCGTCGGCACGATCGGCCGGTTCGATGGGAGGGATGCCACGAGGTATCTGGCGTCCTACGGTGCAGAAATGTTGATGCGGGACATTCCGGAAGAAAGGCGTCTTGCCGGATTTCCCCGAGTGGCAATGCCGAGCATCCATGCGGAGGTGCTCGAGGTGCGGGCGGAGAGCCGTACCTGGGAGGAGTTCGAAGGCCGGCTCCTAGAGAAATACGGGCTGGACGACGCGCTCCGGCTTTCGAAGCGAAGGTTCATGGAATGGGTGGAGTCCCCGGGGAAGGGAAGAAACGCGTCGGCACTCCTCCGTGAGTTCGAGGAAAACTTTGCGCGCCTTTCGGCGCTCGACCGAACCATCCTGGACACGAGCCGGGTCTTGCTGTTTGTCAAGTCGGTCGACGAGCGGGATCGGGAGCAAGTGGGCCTCTTGCTGGAAACCGAAGACGGGCTCACTACCGACTGGGCGGCTGTCAAGAAGGTCTGTGGCCGTTTCGACAAACGGCGAGAATGGGCGGATAACGGGGTAACCGGGTCGGGCTCGGTCGCAGCAAGGAAGTTCGAACCAGCGCCACAGGTGCGGAAGGAAGAGACCCGAGAGTGGTTGGAAACCGGTTCGGCTTCGACCGACGTAGTCAGAGGCTCAACCGGAGGAGCGGCGCTGGAGGAATTGACGAGGGCGGTAAAGGACCTCCAAATCGCGCAAGCCCGAAGGGAAGGTGGCGAACCGGCTCGTGACCGACGACCGGCGGCAGGAAACAAGTGCATGTGGTGCGATGAAGTCGGCCACATTCGGAAGGACTGCGGCGACTTCGCGGAGGCGCTGAGGAACAGGGTGGTGTACCTGTGGGAAGGACGGGTGCATGCCAGCGACACCCGAAGGGCCCTGAGCCGAAACGACGGGCGAGGTGGTATGAAAAGGTTGATGGAAGAGGCGGCGGCCCGACACGCGGAAACCGTCCACTACTCGGCGTCGGCCGGCATTCGAGTCGGGGGCGGCGAGGCCCGAAGGGAAAGCAAAACCGGATTCTGGCCGACGATGCTGGAAGGCCTTGTCGATGCAAGGCTTAAAAGGGAGGAATCGGACCGTGCGGAGAAACGGGTACGGGAGATGACCGGGTGGAGCGACCCTGTTGAGGAAAAGACGGGCTTCGTGGAAGCCGCTTGCCAGAACCACGAGGCCCTCGTAGAAGAGAAGCGGGTGGGGAAACCCGGGACGACCGGGCCCTCACAACGATACGAGACCCGGTCCGGGCCACGACGGGACGAAGCCGGCGGGGCCGGTACGCAAGATAAACCCCAGAAGGGCGGGTACCATCTGGGGACGGAGATAGAAAGGACCACGGACTTACGAAAGGTCCTGGAGGAGCGGATCCTCGACAGTAAGGTGGAGTTGTCGTTACGAGAGGTGCTGGGAATCGCCAAGAAGGAGTTCCACGACTCCATCGTGGACTTGGTGAAACGGAAGAGGCTGTCAACGGAGACAGAACCGGAAAGACCGGTGGAAGTGCGGACGACGCACCTAGACGACATGGCGCTGGGAGACGAGTGGGCGGAAAGCTACTATTCGAGACCACACTGGGCCCGAGCGACCACGGAAACCCCGGTGAAGATCGGCGATGTCCAGGAACCGGCGATAGCTTTGGTGGACCATGGATCGGAGATCAATTTGATGTCCATGGACTTCTATAAGAAGGGCAAATGGCCGATCAACACCAAGCACGGGTGGAAAATAAGGGCAGCAACGCGCGCCACCGAGGAACTGCACGGGGCCTGTCCGAATGTGCGAGTCAAGATCGGCGACGTCGAGATTGACCAGCACTTCTTCGTGCAGGAGACGTCCTCGCATCCGGTCATACTGGGAGAGCCGTACATCACGACGGCGCGAATGGAGACCAAGGTGCTGGACAATGGTTCGGCCTACGCGAGGGTCAAAAGCCAAGACGGGCGCCATTCGGTCCAGTTTCTGACGGTACGGCCGAACCACGAACGTAACCGCGATTCCCTCGGTTCCGAAACCCGAGAGGATTTTTAGAGAGGACTGCCAAGGCGTGGGGCCGCGACAGTCCGGATGCTCGGGAAAAACCCCACATCTGTACGATAAAACCGTGTACAATAGGTAGGAAATTTTGCTTCTCCAACAGCGGAGCATGTACGATGGTCGGCATCACCGGCCGAGAGAAAACAAAGACGGAGGGGAGACTTCGGGCGTGCGGTGTTCTCGGCCCTGACGAAGGAATCAACGGAGCCGTGGAGGCAGTCTCCTTCGACGACACCTTGGGAATGCTGGGGAAGGTAGTCGAAGAAGACCTTAACGAAGACCGGACGATACCGGTATGTTCCGAAGAAATGTACGAAGTCATCGCGGACTTCGGTCGAGGGCTCGAGTCGGAACGGACGGCCCGAGTGAGCACCAAGTACAAGACGGTGGACCGGAAGGTGAGGCCAGTTGCGGCGCCCTTACCGGAGGGCAGTGAATCCTGGATTAAAGGGGTTGCATCGGACCCCAGCTTACGAGATCGGGCCTGCATAGGACACACCTTCACCAACGAGACGCTCCGCGAGCTGAAGATCGGTGGGGGCGGGTTCCTACTGCCGGCGGAGGAAGACCGGTTCCGGAGAATGCTCGGAAGGCACGGGAAAGCCTTCGCATTCTCACCGGAGGAAATCGGGTGCGTAGACCCGACGATCGTAGAACCGATGGTGATATTCACAGTACCGCATGTACCGTGGAATCTCAAGCCAATTCCGGTTCCGAGAGCTCACATCCCGAAGTTGATGGGGCTGTTGAAGCAGAAAGTTGATATGGGCATTCTCGAGCCATCGAGCGCCCCGTATTCAAACCGATGGTTTACCGTACCAAAGAAAAACTGATCATTGCGCTTCATTCAGGACCTGCAGCCGGTCAACAGAGTGACCATTCGGAACGCAGGGATCGGACCGACCATAGACGAGTTCGCGGAGGCCTTCGCCGGAAGGTCGATTTACTCGGTCGGTGATCTATACTCAGGGTACGACCAGTTCCAGCTAGCCGTGGAGAGCAGAGACATTACGACGATGCGAACTCCCCTCGGCCTAGTGCGGATGTGTACGCTGCCGCAAGGAGGGACCAACTCGGTGGCCCACATTGTGAATGCAATGAACAAGGTGCTGAGGGACTGCATCCCGGACATCACCATGCCGTTTCTAGACGACATCCCGATCAAGGGATGCCCGGTAGAAGAGAAGGACGAGACGGTCGGGCCGGACGGATGCCGGCGGTTCGTGATGGCGCACATCGACGACTGCGAGAAGGTGCTGCAAAGGCTAGAGGATGCGAGGCTCACCTTCTCGGGGGAGAAATCAGCCTTCGGGCAGTCGGAAATCATGGTGGTCGGACACTTATGTGGGCCATATGGCCGGAAACCGTCTCCGGCAAAGGTAGAAGCCATCTCCGCGATGAAGCCCGACTGCAGCTCGGTCACGGAAGTACGAAGATTCCTGGGGGCATGCGCATTCTACCACATATGGATCCCGCATTACGCCCATGTTGCGGAGCCGCTATACGGATTATTGAGGAAAGGGCAAAGATTCGAATGGCTAGACAAGCACACGGAGTCGGTCCGGAAGCTGAAGGAGGCTCTTTCGGCAGCACCGGCGCTCCGAAAGGCCGTCTACAGGAAGGGCACCCCAGTGTACATAACGGTTGACACGAGTCCGACCGGAATCGGGTGGGTCGTCAAGCAAGAAGACGAGGACGGCAATCGGTTTCCGATCCGATTCGGCGCGAAGGTCCTCAGCGAACGGCAGCGAGGGTACGCCCAGGTTAAACGCGAACTCTGGGGTATCGTTTCGGCGGTGAAGGCCGACAATGACTATCTGATCGGGACGGAGGTAATCATAGAGACGGATTGCATGCCGATTCTCGGCATGGTTTCCGGATGCGCGACGCCGGACCTGGCAATGCTCAGGTGGATAGCGTACATCAAGTCCCTAGACTCGGTAATACGACACATTTCCGGGAAAGACAACGCCATGGCCGACATGCTTTCAAGGGCGAGATTCGATGACGAAGGCGGCATGATTTCGGAGGACGAAGAGGTCGGCGTGGACTTCTTCGAGACTGCGTATGTAACAACCGACGGGACAAGCACTCCGGCACTTAACGACTTCGACGCGAGCAAGTACGACGGGGAGTGGCTGCAGATCGGTGGGTTTTTGAAGACAATGACGCCCGATGCGTCATGGACGAAGGACGAGGCCAACCGGATCCGGAAGAAAGCGTACCGGTTCTTTCTCCGGGATGGCTATCTATGGAAGCACCCGAAGAAGAGGGACGGCGCTCCGCTCCGGGTAGTGGCGATGAAGGAAGAACAGGAGGAGCTGCTGACGGCCTACCACGACAGCCCTTGGGCTGGACACCGTGGAACATGGGCTATGTTTGAGAAACTGAAGGGGAAGTATTGGTGGCCGGGGCAGTACCGGGACGTGCATCGGTTCGTGACAACTTGCGAGAGCTGTCAGATGCACTCCATAGTCCGACATCGGGACGAGCTTCACCCCACGTACCCTCCGACCATCCACTTCAAATGGATGGTAGATCTGGTGACGATGCCAATGGGGGTAGGACAGATGCGGTACCTGGTCCTAGCGCGAGAGGATCTGACGAACCAGGTGGAAGGCCGGGCCCTTCCGAACAAAACGACCGCGGCCGTATGCCGGTTCCTAATCGAGGACGTGATATGCCGGTACGGGTGCGTCGGGAAGATCGTGGCTGACCGAGGGGAGTTGGACGCTGAAGAAGCCGCGGAGCTGTTCGGCCGGCTGGGAGTCAAGCTCTCGCTCACCACTGCGTACAATCCGGAGGCGAATGGAAAGGTGGAGCGCGGACACGGACCGATCGTCAAGGCGTTGGTTCGGGCATGCGGAGGCCGAGTCGGTGACTGGCCGCGGCTGCTACCTTATGCTTTGTGGGCAGACCGGACCACGCACAGTTCGGTAACCGGGTACATGCCGACGGAGCTCATGTTCGGCCAGAAGCCGATCATGCCGATAGAACGGGCTATCTCCTCGTGGGCAACGGTCGACTGGAGGGACGAGATGAGCCGGGAGGAGTTGTTGGCCGCGCGCATACGACAGCTCGAGCGGAGACCGGAGGACGTGGAACTGGCTACGGAGAAGCTCCGGGTGGCGAGGGAAAAGAACAAAGCCAGGTTCGACCGAACGCACCGGCTCTGACCGAAGAAAATCGAAGAAGGTGACTGGGTGCTCGTCTACGACAGCAGCCTCGACAACCAGCACCGAGCTACACGGAAGTTCGCACGAAGGTGGTTCGGGCCTTACGTGGTACGGAGCGCCAACGACAACGGGACATATCACCTGGCGGAACTCGACGGCACGAGAATGGCGATACCGGTTGCAGGGAAGCGGATCAAGGCGTTCAAGAAGCGACACGACGACGAGCCAGACTCGGCTCTCCTGGTCAGCAGTGACGAACGATCCGAAAACGAGGAAGAACCGACGGGCGAGGAATGAAGACGGGCCGGTTTTCTCCGTCCCAACTTTCTTGGCGCATACCGGAGGATGCGCGGTTAGGTGGGGGCGGATGTCGTGAAGAAAACCGTCCATAGGCGGAATCGGCGCACCTAGGCGTGGGAACCGGTTCTTCACGCGCGCAAGCTCCAAGTTGTACGAAGAAGCGAGTTAGGAGGATAATCGGCAGGAACGGGCCCTAACATAGGTGGAGACAAAGACCGCGCGAACAGTCTTTTCGGTCGCGCGCGCGAGCTAAAGGACGGCCTGCTCGTCGGGCTATATAAGAGCAGGAAAGAGCTGTTGCAAGGGAGATCGGGCGGAGAGGACGAAGTGCTGTCGGACCGTTTCTGGACGCTTCTCTCTCTCTGTTTCCTTCCTTCTTGAGCTCCATAGCTTTCTGTGCAGGGTTCCGAGGAGGCTCACGCTGTTTCGAGGAACGCCCGAGTGCTTCCGGCAGCACCTCCAACCTGCTACCCCCCTCCCTTGCCCTGTTTTGTGCGTCGAAGCGAGCAGGCATCGGCATCTGTTCGCCGGCCTGTTCGGTTGTAACCAACCTGTGCCCCATCGAGGGTTGTAGTAGTGTTAGCCATTTTCTTAATATACATATTAAGTCATTCGCATCTGTCTGTGTCGGTGTCTGTTCGCGTTCTCCGTGCTGAAGGGCCGTGTCCCTGTGTATCCCCGGTCCTGCGTAGCCGGTTCTCTCTCTTTCTCCTCCCTCGCTTGCTCTTTGGTTCGAGACCCCCGCGGTCCCGCCTCGATTCCACACGCACTTGCGTAATATCTCGACACCGGATGAAGAGACATATTCGTAAATATGTTTCTGAGAGCCCATCGAGGCTACATTTGTAAATAGCCGAAAAGTCATATTAGTATAAATATGACTTAGGGCAAACTTTTAAAGTAGTAGTTGTTGTTACTTTTCTTGTTGGTGCAAGAAGAAGAGAGTGTACAGAGTGAGAGAGAGAGAAAGAGGTCGTTGCCTCTGTTGGAACCACCGCCTGTGGCGAAGAGTGTGAGTTCGAGGTCCTTGCCTCCGAGAACTCACTGTTTTGTACATTCATACATAGTGACAGTTTGCAGCCTGTGGGCTGCCGTGGTTTTTCCCCTAGTTTGGGGTTTTCCACGTAAACCTCCTGTGTAGTGTGTGTGTATCTTCCTCTCCTTTGTATCGTGTTTTATTTCCCGTTTTTTCTGTGTATGAAAAGAATCTCGGTTGTGGCCGAGCGTTGCGCATAAGGAACGTTGGGTTCCCGACAAGTGGTATCAGAGCGAAATCGACACAGAAAATGGACGAATCATTTGGCGGCATGTTCAAGCTAACTGGCTCCAACTACTCAGTATGGAAGTCGAAGATGAGGGACATGCTCGTTGTTAAAGACCTCTGGCTGCCGGTTCAGTTCGGTGACAAGAGACCGGACAAAATCGACGCCGCGATATGGGAGGTGATGCACATGAAGACAACAACGTACATACGGTGCTTCATCGACATGAGCCTATACAACAACTTCAATGAAGAGAGCAAGGCTCATGAGCTCTGGGAGAAGATCGGCATAATGTTCGAAAACAAAAATGTTGTTTACCAGGTTTCGGTATTCCGGAAGCTAGTAAGACTCCGGTACCAAGATGGCTCCAGCATGGCGGAGCACATGAATGCCTTCCAGGGGCTGATCCACCAGGCAACGTCATTGGAAGTACCCCTTGCCGACGAGGTACTAGCGCTTCTCCTGCTCGGTTCCCTCCCGGATAGCTGGGAGACGTTGGTTGTCACTTTGGGCAACGCCGGGCCGGAAGGAAAGCGGTTATCCCTAGCAAGAGTAAAGTCGAGCTTGTTAGATGAGGAGGCGCGTCGGAAAGACAAAGATACGAGCTCTGACTCCAAAGCGCTTCTTACCGAATCGGAACGCGGAAGACAGAGAAACCGTAGTCCCCAGAACCGGGAGAAGTCGGGGACACGGTCAAAGTCAAGGGGAAGGCCTACTTGCTTCTATTGCGGCAAGCCGGGACACTTCCAAAAGAACTGTCGGCATTACCGTAAAGACAAGGAAACCGACGGTACCGATTCGAAGCAAACCCCAGACCGGAACGGTAAAGACCGGAGGGGGCCGGACCGGAAGGGAACGATGGCAATCACGGCAAGTGAAGAAGAGTTGATGCTCATCACCGAGGAGAGTGAGATAAACCTTGCCGGCGACGAGATGACCTGGGTGGTAGACTCCGGAGCGTCGTTCAATCTTACCCCGGACCGGAAATGCTTCTCATCCTACTCAGCCGGTGACCACGGCTGTGTCAGGATGGGGAACGAAGGTACATGCCGAATTGTCGGCATGGGAGACGTGTGGCTGTCAACACCAACCGGATGCAAGCTGCTGCTGAAGTATGTCCGACACGTTCCGGAAGTTCGTCTGAACCTGATATCAGCCGGTCGGCTAGATGATGAAGGCTACACGGGTAGCATCCAGAATGGTGTCATGAAGTTCAACAAAGGGAGTCTGATTGTGGCTCGGGCCCGGAAGGTAAACACATTGTACCTGATGAATGCCCGGTTATGTCCGGAAGAAGTGAACGTGGCTTCCGACACTGCCGGTGACCTGTGGCACAAGAGGCTATGTCACATGAGTGAGAAGGGGATGAAGAGGCTTGCAGAAGACAACCTCATTCCAGTGAAGAACGTGCACTTAGAGAAGTGCACGGATTGTCTGGCCGGTAAGCAGAACCGGACCTCCTTCCGACCAAGGCCACCGATGAGACGTAATGCACCATTGGAGTTGGTGCATACAGATGTGTGTCAAGTAGACACGAAGTCACATGCCGGAGCGCAGTACTTCGTGACGTTCATAGATGACCACGGCCGGAAGCTGTGGGCCACACCATTGAAGACGAAGGATCAGGTGCCATCCGTCTTCAAAGAGCTCCACGCGAGAGTGGAAAGAGAAACCGGCCGGAAGCTGAAGGCGGTTCGAGCAGATAACGGAGCTGAATACCGGGGGCAGTTCGAGGAGTACTGCCGCTCGAAGGGAATCCGGCTCGAATTTACCGTGCCGAAGACGCCGGAACTAAACGGACTGGCCGAGAGGATGAACCGGACCATAATGGAGAGGATCCGGAGTATGCTAGCGCATGCAAAACTACCCAAGAAGTTTTGGGCTGAGGCACTGTCGACGGCGACATACGTGATAAATAGATCACCCTCAGTACCCTTGGACGGAGACACGCCACAGAGAGTATGGGCCGGTAAGGAAGTGTCCTACCGGCATCTGAGGGTGTTCGGGTGTCTCGCGTATGTGCATGTAGCAAAGGACCGGAGAGGAAAGTTAGATCCAAAGACCCGGCCATGCATATTCCTCGGTTACGGTGACGATGAGTTCGGCTACCGAGTGTGGGACCCGGTCGACAAGAAGGTATTCCGGAGTCGAGATATTATCTTCATGGAGGACAAGACGCTCGCCGACTGGGAGTCGGAGAAGAAGATAATGAACTCTGAGTCGACCGGTAAGGATAGACTCTACGATGAGCAGACCCAACCGGCAAGAGACCGGTTAGCACTCGAGGAACCAGCCGGTTACGGTGAGGATACCGAATCGGCAGAAGAAGAAGTAGAGGAAGCTGAGACCGGAACCGGCCAAGACCCTGAATCGGATTTAGATGAAGAGCAAATGGAGGAGCCGGTTACCGAAGCCCGAAGACCTAGATATCCTCTTAGAGAAAGAAGGGCCCCTCGGAGATTTCCGGATGCAGAGCAGGTTCTGCTGACCGATGAGGGGGAGCCGAAAAGCTTCGAAGAAGTGAAGGAAGCCACCCACAGCCGAAAATGGTTGAGTGCCATGCAGGACGAGATGGATTCCCTGCATGAGAACCATACATACGAATTGGTGGAGTTGCCGAAAAGAAAGCGGGCACTCCGAAACAAGTGGGTGTACAAGTTGAAACCGGGAGATGCCGGCAACCCCCCGAGATACAAAGCCAGGATCGTGGTGAAGGGGTTCCAGCAGAAGAAGGGCGTGGACTTCGACGAGATATTTGCCCCGGTAGTAAAGATGACCTCCATCCGGACAGTGCTGAGTATAGCAGCAAGAATGGACCTTGAGGTAGAGCAGCTGGACGTGAAGAAGGCATTCCTTCACGGCGACCTCGAAGAGGAGATCTACATGCAGCAACCGGAAGGATTTGTGGAGAAAGGGAAGGAGCGCCTGGTATGCCGGTTGAAGAAGAGCCTGTAGGGACTGAAGCAGGCTCCCCGGCAATGGTACCGGAAGTTCGACTCCTTCATGACCGACCAAGGGTACCATAAGACGCAGGCCGATCACTGCGTGTTTGTGAAGAAGTTCGAAGGAGGAGACTTCCTGATACTCCTCCTGTACGTGGATGACATGTTGATCGTCGGACGAGACCAAGTAAAAATACGGTGTCGTGAAGAAAACCGTCCACAAGCGGAATCGGTGCGCCGGAGCATAGCAACTGGCTCTTCATACACGTACGCCTTATGTTGTACATAGGAGATCCTAGGCAGGCAGATTCGGTAGGTAGGAAGTAAAGGGGAAACGGCTCCTTCTTGGCCTATAAAAGGAGGGAGACGAGGAGGGGCGAACGGATCGCGGAGAGTCGAGGACGAAGTGCTGTCGGTTTGTGTGCGAAGGCTTCTCTCTCTCTCTGGTTCGCAAACTCCATAGCTTCCTTCTGTGCAGGTTTCGGGAGGCTCGCTCTGCTCTGAGGAATGCCCGAGTGCTTCCGGCAGCACCTCCAACCTACTCCTATTTTTCTGCGCGTTTACGAACAGGTATCGGCATCTGTTCGCCGGCCTGTTCAGTTGTAACCGACTTCGTGTTTTGTTGTCTGTCTTTGTTAATACATACATACATTCGTGTCTCTCTGTGTCGCTGTCCCACTCGCGTCTTTGTGTCGAAGGGTCGTGTCCCTGTGAATCTACTCTCGCACGTAGTGGGTCTCTTCTCCTTTCTCTCTTGCTCTTCGGTACAGGACCCTCGAGGTCCCGCCTCATTCCACGCATCCGCGAGGAATACCTCGACATCTTTGGTGAACCCGACGTGAAGGAGGCGGTAGAAGAGCAGAAGATGAAAGGGTCGGATCTTGCGGAGGCCATGGCTTCGGCCGTGGATCGGATATTGAGCGCACGCGAGGGCTCCAGCGCCCTCGAGAGAGCCATTGAGGTGGTCGTCGGTACGATCGGCCGGTTTAGCGGAAAGGATGCCACAAAGTATTTGGCGTCCTACGGGGCAGAAATACTAATGCGGGACATTCCGGAAGAGAGGCGTCTTGCCGGGTTTCCTCGAGTGGCGATGCCGAGCATCCATGCGGAGGTGCTCGAGGTGCGGGCGGAGAGCCGTACCTGGGAGGAGTTCGAAGGCTGACCCCTGGAAAAATACAGGCTGGACGACGCGCTCCGGCTTTCGAAACGAGACTTCATGGAATGGGTGGAGTCCCCTGGCAAGGGAAGAAACGCGTCGGCACTCCTCCGGGAGTTCGAAGAACGCTTTGCACGCCTTTCGGCGCTTGACCGAACCGTTTTGGATACGAGCCGGGTCCTACTGTTCGTCAAGTCGGTGGACGAGCGGGACCGGGATCAAGTCAGCTCCTTGCTGGAAACCGAAGACGGGCTGACGACCGATTGGGCTGCGGTTAAGAGAGTCTGTGGCCGTTTCGACAAACGGCGAGAATGGGCTGATAACGGGGCGGCCGGTGCGGGGTCTGTCACAGCAAGGAGGCTTGAACTGGCACCGCAAGGGCGAAGGGAAGAAACCCGGGAATGGCTTGAAACCGGTCCGGCTCCGACCGGCATGGTCAGTGGCTCGTTCGGAGGAGCAGCGCTGGAGGAGTTAACGCGGGCGATAAAGGATCTCTAGATCGCCCAGACTCGAAGGGAAGGTGGCGAACTGGCTCGTGACCGACGGCCGGCAGCAGGGAACAGGTGCATGTGGTGCGACGAGGTCAGCCACATCCGGAAGGATTGCGGCGATTTCGCAGAAGCGTTGAGGAATCGGGTGGTGTACCTGTGGGAAGGCCGGGTGCACGCCGGCGACACTAGAAGGGCCCTAAACCGAAACGATGGACGAGGAGGTATGAAGAGACTGATGGAAGAGGCAGCGGCCTGACACGTGGAGGCCATCCACTACTCGGCGTCGGCCGGCATTCGGGTTGGGGACAGCGAGGCCCGAAAGGAGGGAAAAGACGGATTCTGGTCGGCAATGCTGGAAGGTCTTGTTGGCGCACGGCTAAGGAAAGACGAAACGGACCGCGCTGAGAGACGGGTCCGGGAAATAACCGGGTGGAGCGATCCGGTCGAGGAGAAGACGGGTTTCGTAGAAGCCGCTTGCCGGAACTACGAGGCTCTGGTAGAAGACAAGCGAGTGGGGAAGCCGGAGCGGCCGGGCCCTCACAACGGTACGAGACCCGATTCGGGCAACGACGGAACGATGCCGGTGGGTCCGGCTCGCAAGATAACCCCAGGAAGGGCGGATACCGACTGGCGACGGAAATAGAAAGGACTACGGACCTACGAAAGGTCCTAGAAGAACGGATCCTCGACAGCAAAGTGGAGCTGTCATTGCGGGAGGTGCTAGGGATCACCAAGAAGCAGTTCCACGACTCCATTGTAGACTTGGTGAAACGGAAGAGGCTGTCGACGGAGGCGGAACCGGAAAGACCGGCGGAGGTGCGGACGACGCACATCGACGACTCGACGTTGGCAGATGAGTGGGTGGAGAGCCACTATTCGAGGCCACACTGGGCCCGAGCGACCACGGAGACCCCAGTAAAGATCGGAGATGTTCAGGAACTGGTGGTGGCGCTGGTGGACCACGGTTCGGAAATAAACCTAATGTCCATGGACTTCTATAAGAAGGGAAAATGGCCGATCAACACCAGGCACGGGTGGAAGATACGGGCGGCGACGCGCGCCACCGAGGAACTGCACGGGGCCTGCCCGAATGTGCGAGTAAAGATCGGCGACGTTGAGATTGACCAACACTTCTCCGTACAGGAGACGTCCTCGCACCCGGTCATATTAGGGGAACCATACATCACGGCTGCGAGAATGGAGACCAAGGTGCTAGACAACGGTTCGGCCTACGCAAGGGTCAAAAGCCAGGACAGGCGCCATTCGGTCCAATTTCTGACGGTGCGGCCAAACCACGAGCGAAACCGCGAATCCCTCAGTGGCGAGAACTGGGAGGATTTTTAGAGAGGGCTGCCAAGGCGTGGGGCCGGGACAGTCCGGACACTCGGGAAAGACCCCACAACTGTACGATAGAACTGAAACCGAAGGAGCCCTGTACGATAGGTAGGAGATTTTGCTTCTCCGACAACGGAGGGTGTATGATAGTCGGCATCGTTGGCCGAGAAAAGACAAGGGCGGAAGTGCAACTTCGAGCGTGCGGAGTTCTCGGCCCGGACGAGGAAATCAGCGGGGCCATGGAGGCGGTCTCCTTCGACGACACCTTGGGGATGCTGAGGAAGGTTGCCGGAGAAGACCTTAACGAAGCCCGGACGATACCGGTATGTTCCGAAGAGATGTACGAAGCTATCGCGGACTTCAGTCAGGGGCTCGAGTCGGATCGGATGGCCCGAGTTAGCACGAAGTACAAGACTGTGGACCGGAAGGTAAGGCCAGTTGCGGCACCCTTACCGGAGGGCAGCGAGTCCCGAATCAGAGGGGTTGCGTCGGACCCCAGTTTACGAGATCCGGCCTGCATAGGACACACCTTCACCGACGGAACGCTCCGGGAGCTCAAAATCGGTGGGGGCGGGTTCTTACTGCCGGCGAAGGAAGACCGGTTTCGGAGAATGCTCGGAAGGCATGGGAAAGCCTTCGCATTCTCACCGGAAGAGATCGGGTGCGTAGACCCGACGATCGTGGAGCCGATGGTGATATTCACGGTACCGCATGTACCGTGGAATCTCAAGCCGATTCCAGTACCGAGAGCTCACATCCTGAAGTTGATGGAGCTATTGAGGCAGAAAGTCGATATGGGTATTCTCGAACCGTCGAGCGCGCCATACTCGAACCGATGGTTTACCGTACCAAAGAAAAACGGAACATTGCGCTTCATTCAGGACCTGCAGCCGGTCAACAGAGTGACCATCCGGAACGCAGGAAACGGACCGACCATAGACGAGTTCGCGGAGGCCTTCGCCGGAAGGTCGATTTACTCGGTCGGTGATCTGTACTCGGGGTACGACCAGTTCCAGCTAGCCGTGGAGAGCAGAGACATTACGACGATGCGAACTCCCCTCGGCCTGGTGCGAATGTGTACCCTGCCACAAGGAGGGACCAACTCAGTGGCCCACATGGTGAATGCAATGAACAAAGTACTGAGGGATTGCATCCCGGACATCACCATGCCGTTTCTAGATGACATCCCTATCAAGGGGTGCCCGGTGGAAGAGAAGGACGAGACACTCGGGCCGGACGGATGCCGACGATTCGTGGCAACACACATCGACGACTGCGAGAAGGTGCTACAAAGGCTAGAGGATGCGAGGCTCACCTTCTCCGGGGAGAAATCGGCCTTCGGGCAATCAGAAATCCTGGTGGTCGGGCACCTATGTGGACCATATGGCCGGAAGCCGTCTTCGGCAAAGGTAGAAGCCATCTCCGCGATGAAGACCGACTGTAGCTCGGTTACGGAAGTTCGGAGGTTCCTGGGGGCATGCGCGTTCTACCACATATGGATCCTGCATTACGCCCACGTTGCAGAGCCACTATACGGGTTGCTGAAGAAGGGGCGAAGATTCGAGTGGCGAGACGAGCACACGGAGTCGGTCCGGAAGCTGAAGGAAGCTCTTGCGGCAGCACCGGCGCTACGGAAGGCTGTCTACGAGAAGGGTAACCCGGTATACATAACGGTGGATACGAGCCCGACCGGGATCGGATGGGTCGTCAACCAAGAAGACGAGGACGGCACCCGGTTCCCGATCCGATTCGGCGCTAAGGTCCTCAATGAGCGACATCGAGGGTACGCCCAGGTTAAACGCGAACTCTGGGGTATCGTTTAGGCAGTAAAGACCGACAAAGACTACCTGATCGGGACGGAAGTGATTATCGAGACGGATTGCCTGCCAATTCTCGGCATGGTTTCCGGATGCGCGACACCGGACCTGGCGATGCTCAGGTGGATAGCGTACATCAAGTCCCTGGACCCGGAAATACGACACATTTCCGGAAAAGACAACGCCATGGCCGACATGCTTTCGAGGGCGAGGTTTGATGACGAGGGCGGCATGGTTTCGGAGGACGAAGAAGTCGGCGTGGACTTCTTCGAGGCGGCGTACGTGACGACCGATGGGGCGAGCACTCCGGCACTTAACGGCTTCGACGAGAGCAAATACGACGGCGAGTGGCTGCAGATCGGTGGGTTTCTGAGGACAATGACGCCGGATGCGTCATGGACGAAGGACGAGGCCAACCGGATCCGGAAGAAAGCTTACCGATTCTTTCTCCGGGATGGATACTTATGGAAGCACCCGAAGAAGAGGAACGGCGTCCCGCTCCGGGTGGTGGCGATGAAGGAAGAACAGGAGGAGCTACTGACGGCCTACCACGACAGCCCTTGGGCTGGACACCGTGGAACGTGGGCCACGTTCGAGAAGATAAAGGGGAAGTACTGGTGGCCAGGACTGTACCGGGATGTGCATCGGTTCGTGACAACTTGCGAGAGCTGTCAGATGCACTTCGTAGTCCGACACCAGGACGAGCTTCACCCTACGTACCCTCCGACCATCCACTTCAAATGGATGGTAGACCTGGTGACGATGCCGATGGGAGTAGGACAGATGTGGTATCTGGTCCTGGCACGGGAAGATCTGACGAACCAGGTGGAAGGCCGAGCCCTTCAGAACAAAACGACTACAGCCGTATGTCGGTTCCTGATCGAGGACGTGATATGCCAGTACGGGTGCGTCAGGAAGATCGTGGCTGATCGCGGGGAGTTGGACGCCGAAGAGGCCGAGGATCTGTTCGACTGGCTAGGAGTCAAGCTCTCTCTTACCACTGCGTATAATCCGGAGGCGAATGGGAAGGTGGAGCGCGGACACGGACCGATCGTCAAGGCGTTAGTTCGGGCATGCGGAGGTCAAGTCGGGAACTGGCCGCGGCTGCTGCCTTACGCGTTGTGGGCGGACCGAACTACGCACAGTTCGGTAACCGGATTCATGCCGGCAGAGCTCATGTTTGGGCAAAAGCCGATCATGCCGATGGAACGTACGATCTCCTCATGGGCAACCGTGGACTGGAGAGACGAGATGAGCCGGGAGGAACTGTTGACGGCGCGCATACGACAACTTGAGCGAAGACCGGAGGACGTGGAGCAGGCTGCGGAAAAGCTTCGGGTGGCCAGGACGAGGAACAAAGCCCGGTTCGACCGGACGCACCGGCTCCGACCGAAGAAGATCGAGGAAGGCGACTGGGTGCTAGTCTACGACAGCAGCCTCGACAACCAGCACCGAGCGACACGGAAGTTCGCAAGAAGGTGGTTCGGGCCTTACGTGGTACAAAGCGCCAACGACAACGGGACGTACCATCTGGCGGAACTCAACGGCACGAGAATGGCGATGCCGGTAGCTGGGAAGCGGATCAAAGCGTTCAAGAAGCGTCACGACGACGAGCCGGATCCGGATAACCTGGACCAAGACGACGAACGATCCGAAACCGAAGAAGAACCGACGGGCGGGAAATAAAGGCTGGACCGGTTTTCTCCGTCCCAACTCAATTTGGCGCATGCTGGTGGATGCGCGGTTAGGTGGGGGCGGATGTCGTGAAGAAAACCGTCCACAAGCGGAATCGGTGCGCCGGAGCATAGGAACCGGCTCTTCATACATGTACGCCTTATGTTGTACATAGGAGATCCTAGGCAGGCAGATTTGGTAGGTAGGAAGTAAAGGGGTCCTGGCCTATAAAAGGAGGGAGACGAGGAGGGGCGAACGGATCGCGGAGAGTCGAGGACGAAGTGCTGTCGGTTTGTGTGCGAAGGCTTCTCTCTCTCTCTGGTTCGCAAACTCCATAGCTTCCTTCTGTGCAGGTTTCGGGAGGCTCGCGCTGCTCTGAGGAATGCCCGAGTGCTTCCGGCAGCACCTCCAACCTACTCCTACCTTTCTGCGCGTTTACGAACAGGTATCGGCATCTGTTCGACGGCCTGTTCGGTTGTAACCGACTTCGTGTTTTGTTGTCTGTCTTTGTTAATACATACATACATTCGTGTCTCTCTGTGTCGCTGTCCCACTCGCGTCTTTGTGTCGAAGGGCCGTGTCCCTGTGAATCTACTCTCGCACGTAGTGGGTCTCTTCTCCTTTCTCTCTTGCTCTTCGGTACAGGACCCCCGAGGTCCCACCTCATTCCACGCATCCGCGAGGAATACCTCGACAACAGATGCTGAAGAAGGCTCTCAACCGGACCTTCTCAATGAAAGACTTGGGCCCGGCAAGACAGATGTTGGGGATGCACATCATTCGGGACTGGTTAAAGAAGCAACTATGGTTGTCACAGGAGAAGTATGTGACAAAGGTGCTTCACCGGTTCAACATGTCAGAAGCAAAACCGGTCGGATCGACACTTCTGGCAAACTGCAAGCTATCCGGTAAGCAAAGCCCGAAGACGAAAGCAGAGAAGGCGGATATGATGAAGATTCCATATGCCTCTGCCGTCGGGAGCTTGATGTACGCAATGGTTTGTACCCGACCGGACATAGGATACGCAGTCGGAGTGGTGAGCTGGTTTATGAGCAATCCCGGCAAGGAGCACTGGAACGCGGTCAAATGGATACTCCGGTATTTGAAGGGCACTTCAAATATGTGTCTCCGATTCGGCTCCGGAAAACCTCAACTGGACGGTTACACCGATTCAGACATGTCGGCTGATGTGGATACCAACCGGTCTACATCCGGGTATGTAATGACATATGCAGGGGGAGCTGTTTCGTGGCAGTCAAGGCTGCAGAAGACGGTTGCATTGTCAACCACGGAGGCGGAGTACATGGCGGCTGTGGAAGCCGGCAAGGAAATTTTATGGATGAAGGACTTCATCGGAGAGCTCGGTAAACGGCAAGAGGAATACCGACTCTATTGCGACAGTGAAAGTGCCATCCACCTTGCTAAGAATGCGGCCTACCATTCCCGGACGAAGCATATCCAGCGGAGGTATCACTGGATCCGGGAAAGAGTAGATGACCAGGAGTTCGCACTGACGAAGATCCACACGGCCGAGAACGGGTCAGATATGCTGACCAAAGTGCTGACACCCGACAAGCTAGACGCATGTCGGAAGAGGATTGGACTGGTAAGACACCCCATGCCAGAGTGAAGGGGGAGTTTGTTGGGAGACAGGTCCCTCCGGATGGGAAGGAAGAAGAACAGTGCCGACGAACAAACCCCAAACCCTAAACCCTAAACGGTATGAGGAGAACCCTGCTACGGAGAGCCGGATGGTGCAGGCCCGGTATGAACCGGATGAGGAGTACCCGGCTACGGAGAGCCAGATGGTGCAGGCCCGGTATGAACCGGATGAGGAGTACCCGACTACGGAGAGCCGGATGGTGCAGGCCCGGTATGAACCGGATGAGGAGTACCCGGCTACGGAGAGCCGGATGGTGCAGGCCCGGTATGAACCGGATGAAGAGACATATTCGTAAATATGTTTCTGAGAGCCCATCGAGGCTACATTTGTAAATAGCCGAAAAGTCATATTAGTATAAATATGACTTAGGGAAAACTTTTAAAGTAGTAGTTGTTACTTTTCTTGTTGGTGCAAGAAGAAGAGAGTGTACAGAGTGAGAGAGAGAGAAAGAGGTCGTTGCCTCTGTTGGAACCGCTGCCTGTGGCGAAGAGCGTGAGTCCGAGGTCGTTGCCTCCGAGAACTCACTGTTTTGTACATTCATACATAGTGGCAGTTTGCAGCCTGTGGGCTGCCGTGGTTTTTCCCCTAGTTTGGGGTTTTCCACGTAAACCTCCTGTGTAGTGTGTGTGTATCTTCCTCTCCTTTGTATCGTGTTTTATTTCCCGTTTTTTCTGTGTATGAAAAGAATCTCGGTTGTGGCCGAGCGTTGCGCATAGGGAACGTTGGGTTCCCGACAAGAATCGGGGCATGCTCTTTTCCTCCAGCATTGCCCTTGCCGCTTCGACGAGTGTCCGGTTCTTCCTTTCGGCCACACCGTTTTGCTCTGGTGTGTATCTGCAGCTGAACTCTCGCTGAATTCCCTTATGCTGCAGATAACTAGTGAATTGGCCGGAAAAATATTCCTTTCCGCCATCCTCTCCGATTCCCGTTCCACCGTCTTCTAGAGGCTCCGGAAACAGTCGAAGACTTCACTCTTCCGCTCAATGAGGTAGATCCAAGTATGCCGAGTATAGTCATCGATGAAGGAGACGAAGTATCGGCTCCCGCCAAGGCTTACACTTTGTGCCGGTCCCCACACATCCGAATGGATGAGATCGAGCTTGTTACGGCTCCGGTTCCGTTCAGTGGGGAATGGAAGCCGGTGTTGCTTCCCAAGTTGGCAGGCTTCACAAATTTCGGCTCTATGGCCGCTGAACTTCGGCAAACCGAAAACGACTTGTTTCATTTGCAGATCTTGAAGCCTCCAGTAGTTGACATGGCCTATCCGCTTGTGCCACAGGTCGATGTCCGACTCGACCTTCTGTCGTTTCGCGAACAGAGCGGTGCCAAAGTCATTGGTGTCGAGGATAAACATCCTCCCATCTCTGCGCCCTTGCGCAATGACTTCGCCCTCATCCTCAATGAAGCACCCGAGGTGCGTAAACCGCACCTGCATCCCCTGGTCGACAATCTGACCGACGGACACCAGGTTCATCGTGATCGTCGGAACGTGTAATACGTTCATCAGCTTCCCTTTCTGTCTGACGTGGCTTAGAGGGACTTCTCCGACGTGCACGATTGGGTGAGGAGTGTCGTCTCCGGTTTCGACTACTCCTGGTTGATCCGGTTTCTCCAGAAAGGAGAACCACTCTTTGTGGCTCGTCATGTGGTTCGACGCGCCGGAATCAACATACCACACTTCCTCCGTTTTGGAAGTGGTCTTCCTCATTGAGTTTGCCTTGTGATTCATCACCAAGGCTGACCCCTTACCGGCCTTTCCGGTTCCGGATCCTTCTGATCCGTTTGCGTAGTGCGAGTTTTGTCGGCCATCCTTACTGGTCTTGCCGGATCCGGATTTGTCCGAATCGGCACACTTTCTCCAACACTCGCTTTCCCTGTAGCCTTTTTTCCCACAGTACCAACATTCCATAGCGGATTTCTCTTGCCGGCCTCCGGCACCGCCTTGACTCCCCCTGCTTGTGGAAGTCTTGGAACTGTTGTCGGCACGTTCATAGTGCCTTCGTTCCTGCTCTTGCCGGACGCGTCCATTGCGTGCCGACCCACCTCTTCCACCACGCCCACGGAACCGATCCGTTCCCGTGTACAACATTCCGCTGTCCGGGGATGCACTGGTGGATGCATCGGCGTGGTTCTCCTCTACAAGGAGCATCGACTGTAAGTCGAAGAATGAGGGGTATTCTCCCTTGTACACACCGCAATCCGGAACGCTCCGAACTTGGACGCCAGGCCTCCGAGACATACCTGCACCATCTCGTCTTCCTCTACGGTAACATTGATAGAGGCGAGCGAGTTGCAGATCTCCTTTATCCGGCCCGTGTAGTCTGCCACGGACATGTTCTTTTGTCGAACATTGCTCAACTCCTGTCTGAGTTGCAGCTTTCGGGCAGTGGTGCTTGCGGCGAAAACCTTTTTCAGGTTCCCCCAAGCATCCTTTGGTGTCTTGGCGTCACGGATGTGGCTAAGCAGCTGATCGCCGACACTGGACGCGAAGCAGTACATCACCCTGCTTGCCGCCTGTTCCCATACCGGGAAGTCCTTGTGTGCCGAGTCGGGTGCCACATCATTCGCTCCTTCGACATAACTCCTGTACCCGTGTCCAAGTAGGTACTGGTGCATCTTATAAGACCAGGATGCGTAGTTGCTCATGTCGAGCTTCTCCACCGGGAGCGACGTAGCCATGCCTCTATCCATGTCTTCTACTGTGTCTGTTTTCGACCTGTTAGGGTTTTCTTCTCAAGAGTAAATGTCTGCAGCAGAGGTTCTCAACCCTCGCGCTCTGATACCATGTGAACGTAAGTGTTTGCGGAAGCGTAAAACAGAGAACAACAGAGAGAGAGAGAGAGAGACAGAGAGAGCAGAACGCAATTTCAAAATTATATCAAAACTCTGTATATACACTGTGCTAAGTAGCACTATTTATACAAGTCCTCTTGGGACTGACAGAAGTACCATGTACTTCAATGCTCACACGAGCATCTGACACTTACTACGAGACTATAGCTACCTTGTAGTCTATCCTATACTAGGCTTCCGATTGGACTTCCGGTTACGGATTGCACCCGACCTCCACTGCTTGCCGGTTCGGTTGCTCATTGTCATACCAATCCGTTTCGCCCGATCCGTCTTGCTTACCGGCTCCGGCTTATTCAGCCGATCCGGCTCCGGTTGAGCTTGCCACTCAAGACAAGGCAACAAATTTTTCTTTTAGACACTATAGCTCGGAGAAAACGGATTGATATTCTTGGGCGCTAACAGTAGCCATAGTATAGGAAAAAGGGTAGGAGGATGAGGAAAAACGACAAGTAGACTTGAGGAGAAATTGGTTCAAATTGTCAGGAATAGTACTAAAACAGAGAGAGAATTAGTACTGGAAAAGGGAAGTACTATTAGTACTAAGAGGATGGGACCATGTAAGACTCCCGAGAGAGGAAGAGAGAAGAGGAGAGAGAGAAGAGGAGAGAGAGAAGAGGAGAGAGAGAAGAGGAGAGAGATGATGATAACAGAGGATATATTTTGTGAAGAGTAAGTACAAAAGGTCTATGAGGCTTAAGACTGGCGTTGAACCAATTTGGTTCAAAATAATGCCTAGTGCCTTCTTTTATAGTGTTCTCAGGAGTAATCCTAAAGCTTCTAGAATGTTCCAGAGCAATCTGGAATATACATTAATTTCCTATAATAAAACTTAAATGAAAATAATATCTTATATATTACAATAGATGGTATAATGGTCAAGAGCTCGACCCATATAACATAAGGTCATGGGTTCGAGTCTTGTCATATCTTGACAGTGACTATATAAAGCATTCTCCTCCTATTTTGTAAACGTTGATTAATCTCCTTTGTCATATACATCTTCTTGAGTATTATATTGTCTCTCTAATCTATCTTTTGTTTTCTCTCCATTGATTAATCTCCTTTGTCATATACATCTTCTTGAGTATTCTATTGTCTCTCTAATCTATCTTTTGTTTTCTCTCCTCTCTCTCTCTCACACACAAAAAAAAAAAAAAAAAAAACACATCTCTAACCTATTCCACTGCGCAAGAATCATACCCGATTCTTTACATGGTATCAGAGTGGTTTGGTAGCTCGATCTAGCCCATCCGCGTGTGTTGTGCTCCACGCCGACGTTCAAGAAGAACCGGCTCATCGCTTTCGTAGTGCAACTACATAACTCATATTCAAGAGAGAAGAAGAAGAAGAAAATCTACATCGAACACCATGAATACTCAAATGGGGAGCGCTCTCCCTAACGAGAAGTTGGACTGAAACAACTTCGCATCTTGGGAATACAAGATGCACCAATACCTTGTCGGTCAAGGTTATTGGGGCTACATCAAAAGAGCACAAGAAAATCGAACCGCCCCAAAGGACGTCGACTACTCAACATGGGAGCAAGCGGAGAGTCGAGTAATGTATTGCTTGGCAACATGTGTTCATGAACACATGCTCACCTACATTCGAGAAGCCACGACGCCAAAGGAAGCATGGGAGAATCTAAGGAAGATATTCACCGCTAATACAACGACACGAAAGCTTCAACTCCACCAAGAGTTGAACAACATCCAACAACGGGACATGTCCATCACAAGCTACACCTTGAGGATCAAGGAGCTTTGTGACTCGCTCTGCTCAATAAGCGTCAATGTGGAAGATGATGAGAAGGTGCAAATATGCCTCGGCGGCCTTGCACCACGGTTTGGCACGATGAGAACTGCCATCCTACCAAGGGAGAATCCTCCCTCTTTCTTCGATCTTCAATCCATGTTGTTGGTTGAAGAAAACCATGTTCAAACAAGGAGCAACACCTCAGAAGGCCACATGCTCTACACACATTCGAATGGAGGAAGAGGATGCTGCCGTGCAATAGGCCGATTCGGCCAAGGACGAGGCAGACGAGGTCTGACTTACGACAACAACTCCCAATTTCGGCAACAAAACGGAAACCATCGAGGAACCTTCAAAAGAAGGGGGAGCTTCCATTCCGGTCCTAGCCAACAAATCTCGATCGAATGCGGTTATTGCGGAAAAATCGGCCACCATGAAGAAGAGTGCCGAAAAAAGAAGTGCGAGTCGGTGTGTAGAATCAAGCTCAACATAGTGCAACGTGTGAACACACCTTTTGAGAATCCATGATTACTCAAAGGTCAAGAGTCACACCACTACTCTCTACACATTAAGTATATGTCATAAATAATATTCTATGACACATAACTAATGAGTTACATATTCCCCATGACTATGAGTCTTCACATTCCCCAAGAGAGAGAGTGGTTGTTGTAAAGTTAATGAAGAGAGAGGGTGACTCTATATAAAGCACCCTCCTCATACTTCATACTAAGTCGGTTGTGACTCCTTATTATGCAACATTTTGTAATTCTTATTCTACTTGTGAAATATACACCTTCTTCTTGAGTATTCATTTTCTATCTATCTTGTGTTTTCTCATCTCTCCTCTAATTCCTCTCACACATACACATAACACACATCTCTTCCGCTACACAAGAATCACCATCGATTCTTTACATGGTATCAAAACAATTTGGTAGCTCGATCTAGCCCACTCGCCTCATCGTGATTGTGTGTTGTGCTCTACGCTGACGTTCAAGAAGAACCGGCTCATTGCTATCGTAGTACCATTACATAGCTCGTGTTCGAGAGAGAAGGAAAAGAAGAAAGGAAGCTTAATCGACAATGAATACTCAAATGGGACCGCTCTCCCTAGTGAGAAGTTGGACCGAAACAACTTCGCATCTTGGGAGTACAAGATGCACCAATACCTTGTCGGCCAAGGCTATTGGGGTTACATCAAGGGAGCACAAGAAAACCGACCCAACCCGGAAGACGCCGACTATGCAACGTGGGAGCAAGCAGCAAGCCGAGTGATGTATTGCTTGGCAACATGTGTTCACGACCACATGCTCGGGTACATTCGAGAAGTTGAGACGCCGAAGGAAGTGTGGGAGAATCTATGAAAGATTTTCGCCGCCAACACTACCGCGAGAAAGCTTCAACTTCGCCAAGAGTTGAACAACATTCAACAAAGGGATATGTCCATCACAAGCTACACCTTGAAGATCAAGGAGCTTTGCGACTCACTTGGCTTGATAAGCGTGAATGTGGACGATGATGAGATGGTGCAAATATGCCTCGACGGCCTTGCACCACGATTCGGCGCGATGCGAACCGCCGTACTAGCATGGGAGAATCCACCCTCTTTCTTCGATCTTCAATCTATGTTGTTGGTCGAAGAAAACCATGTTCGAACGAGGAGCAACGCCTCGGAAGGCCACATGCTCTACACGCATTCAAACGGAGGAAGAGGATGTGGCTGTGCAAGAAGAGGCCGATTCGGCCAAGGACGAGGCGGACGAGGCCCGACTTACGAAAACAATTCGCAATTTCGGCATCAAGACGGAAGCCATCGAGGAATCTTCGGAAGAAAGGGGAGCTTCCATTCCGGTCTGAACCAACAAAGCTCGGTCGAATGCACATATTGCGGAAAAATCGGTCACCACGAAGAAGAATGCAGTAAGAAGATACACGAGTCGGCTTCCACTAGCCGACAACTCACGAACTACGCCATTAACTCCGACTATGACGATCGTGGTGGAATGTTCGTGATGAGACATAGCAAGAATTCTATGTCGGCCTCTACTTATACTAGTGCCTCTGGTTCGGAAGACGTATGGTTTGTCGATTCCGGTGCCTCAAACCATATGACGTCGCATTAAGAATGGTTCCGAGAACTTCGAGAGCCGAACTGACCCGACTATGTTGAAACCGGAGACAACACTACGCACTCGATTCGGCACATTGGCAATGTTCCGTTCGGAGAAGAAGGTAAGAAAACTTATATTAAAAATGTCTTGCATGTACCAACTATCACGAAGAATTTGGACTCCGTTGGCCAAATTGTAGAGCAAGGAATGCAAGTACGAATTATTCAAGGCGGTTGCTTCATCGAAAAAGAGGGCCAAATGTTCATTCTCGACTCACACGAGATGAAATCAGCCATGTTCACAAAGGGCATGAAAGTCGATTCCGACATATATTTATGGCACAAGCGGATTGGCCATATCAACCTCCAAAAGCTCAAGGCAATGTAATCGAAAGGAGTTGTCATCGGGCTCCCGACATTCACGGAGAAAGAGATTGAAGGCGTGTGTGCCACTTGCCAATTTGGCAAGCAACATCGGCACCCATTTCCGAAGGAGCGGAACGTGAGCAAAGGCGTACTCGACGTAATTCATTCCGATGTATGGGGTCTGGCTCAAACGGCTACATTCAGCGGATGCCGATACTATGTGGCCTTCATGGACGACTTCTCCAGGCACACCTGGATCTATCCCATGCGACAAAAGAGCGAAGTGTTCAGACACTTCCAAAAATTCAAGAATGAAGTCGAGAAAGCCACGGGCCGACATGTACGATGTCTTCGGTCGGATGGAGGCAAGGAGTACTTCTTCGACGAATTTTCGGCGTTTCTACGGAAAGAGGGAATACAACGAGAGTTTTCGTGTCGACATACGCCACAACAAAACGGAGTGGCTGAACGCAAGAATGCACATCCTCGAAGTGGCACGGGCTATGCTTAACGAAAAGCACATGTCGAAATCGTATTGGCCGGAAGCAGCTAACACGGCAGTCTATCTCATGAATCGGTGTACGACATCGGGTGTGCACGAACTTACTCCGCACGAGAAGTTCTTCGGAAAGAAGCCAGACCTATTGCATGTTCGGATATTCGGATCCATTGCATACGTGCACATCCCCGACGAGAAGCGTCAAAAGCTCGACCTGAAGTCGGAGAAATGTATCCTCGTAGGATACTCACTGGAGCAAAAGGGGTACAGGTGCTACAACCCCTCAACTCGAAAATCTCGAGTAAGTCGAGATGTCGTTTTTGACGAGTCCGCATCCTTGTACGCACCAGAGACAACTTTGACTTCGATTCCGCTCGACCTGGATTCCGCCGAAATAGAGATAGAAGCCGAAGATCGACTCATGCACATGTTCGAAGAAAGCCCAATTATGACAAGGCTTAGTGGGCCACAAGAGCCCCCGAGCGATCAAAGCACATCTGGGCCGAGTCCGAAGATGGACAAAGGGAAGGCGAAAATGCCGGAGTATGAATACGATCACTTCGACGGCAACGAATCGACTCACTCCCTCGATAGTGAGTTCGAAGGCCTTGAGATCCGGTCAAATGTATCCGCAAACGAGAAGCTCCGCCGATCCACCCGTGAAAAGAACCCTGTAAGCCAATTCGGCTGAAATGATTATATGGCATAACATTACGCTTTTATGATAAAGGTAGCGATAGTACGAGAGCTGGAAACGTTTTCCAAAGCTGCGACGGACCCCAGATGGGTTGAAGCAATGAATGAGGAGATGCAAGCACTCTCCAAGAATGAGACATGGGATCTCGTTCCCCACTCACCACACAAGAAAGCAATTGGCTGTAGATGGATCTACAAGGTGAAGTATAATGCCGACGGCTCCGTAAACCGTTACAAAACTTGACTCGTAGCAAAAGGATACGCACAAACACATGGAGTCGACTATGAAGAGACTTTTGCCCCGGTGGCAAAGATGACGACGGTGCGGACCGTGATCGCACATGCAGCGGCAAAAGGGTGGCACCTCCACCAAATGGACGCTGTCGTGGAGAAAACCGTCCCTAGGAGGAATCGGTGGATGGTGTGCGTGAATCGACCCTTACACACGGGCACATGTTTTGATATATTTACATACATAGTTAAGTGCAGGTCGGCGATGTAATTATCCTAGGTAGCACGAATTCTTTAAGAAAGGAATCAAAGAGGATCTCTGTCCGAAAGGACAGAGAATAACAGTGATTTAACAGTCTGTAAACGCCTCTCTCTCCTTGTGCTATAAAAGGAGAGGAAAAGGGCTTGAGTAGGGATCACACGTTTTTGAGAGGACAAAGTGTTGTCGGACTGGGTACCGAGTTCTCTCCTCCACCATCGTTGTTGTTTCTGCAGGGATTTGGGTTAGGTTGGTTGCCTCTGCTGCGTGAAAGACCGCGTGCTTCCGGTAGAGGCTCCACTGCGTATTTCAGTGCGTATGTTCGTCTGTGTTGAGTCTGTCACCGGCTTGCCGGTTGTAACATTGCAAGCTCTGTAACCTATACCGTTATTGGAATTAATTCTTTCATTTCTGTCTCTTTGTGTTTCTTCGAATCTCCCTCTTCTCTCTCACGCTCCTCGATTCAAGGCCCCCGTGGTCCCGCCTTATTTCATACGTGTGAGCGTAACAACACGACATTAATTTGGTGAACCCAACGTGAATTAAGGCGGCAGAGGAATAAAAAATGAGGGGATCAGAGCTCGCCGAAGCCATGGTGGTAGAAGTCGATTAGATAGTAAGTGCTCACGAGGGCCTGACAGCCCTCGACAAGGCCATTGAAGCAATTGTCGGCACAATAGGCCGTTTTGATGGGAATGACACCATGAGTTATTTGGTGGCCTACCGGACCGAAATGGTGATGAGGGACATCCCGGAGGAGAGGCGTCTGGCTAGGTTCCCTCGGGTAGCGACACCGGGCGCTGAATATCGGGTGGGGAGGAATGAAGAGGCTGATGGAAGAAGCGGCGGCGCGCCATGCAGAGACCATCCACTACTCGACGTCGGCAGGGATCCGGGTTGGGAGTGATGAAGGCCATAAGATGAAGGACTCCGGGTTCTGGCCGGTGGTGCTAGAAGGCCTTGCCAGCGTGTGGTTGAGAAGGGAGGAAGCGGACCGTGTGGAAAGACGGGTTCGGGAGGTCACCGGGTGGAGCGATCTGGTCGAAGAAAAGGCCGGCTTTGTGGAAGCCGTGTGCCAGAACTATGAGGTTCTGG
Source organism: Azolla caroliniana (assembly GCF_043228905.1). Taxonomy (NCBI): domain Eukaryota; kingdom Viridiplantae; phylum Streptophyta; class Polypodiopsida; order Salviniales; family Salviniaceae; genus Azolla; species Azolla caroliniana. The sequence continues at coordinate 2,286,044 of NW_028230453.1, forward strand.
TAGAAGACAAGTGTGCGGGAAAAACCGGAGGGGCCGGACCCTCGCAGCGGTACGAGACCCGATCCAGGCCGAAGCAGAATGACGCCGGTGCTGCCGACGCACTAGATAAAGCAAAGAAAGCTGGTTACCGGTTGAGCACCAAGATAGAAAGAACGATGAACCTGCGGAAGGTCCTTGAGGAATGAATCCTCGACAACAAGGTGGAGTTGTCGCTGAGGGAAGTGCTTGGGATCGCCAAGAAAGAATTCCATGACTCCATCGTGGACCTAGTGAAGCGAAAAGGGCTTTCGACGGAGCCGGAGCCGGAGAAGCCGGTTGAGGTGCGAACGACACACCTAGAAGACTTGGCCCTGGAAGACGAGTTGGCGGAAAGCCATTATTCAAAGTTGCATTGGGCAAGAGCCACTACGGAGACCTCGGTTAGGATCGGGGATGTTCAGGAGCTGGTGGTGGCATTGGTAGACCGCGGTTCGGAGATCAACCTAATGTCTATGGACTTCTACAAGAAGGGCAAGTGGCCGATCAACACCAAGCACGGGTGGAAAATGCGAGCGGCAACACGCGACACTGAAGAGCTACATGGGGCCTGCCTGAATGTGTGGGTGAAAATCGGTGATGTCGAGATCGACCAACACTTCTTCGTGTAGGAGACATCCTCGCATTCAGTGATACTCGGAGAACCGTACATTACGGCAGCACGTATGGAGACGAAAGTGTTGGATAACGGTTCGGCGTACGGACGCGTGAAGAGCCAAGATGGATGACACTCTGTCCAATTCTTGACTGTGCGATGGCCCTGGAAGACGAGTTGGAGGAAAGCCATTATTCAAAGTTGCATTGGGCAAGAGCCACTACGGAGACCTCGGTTAGGATCGGGGATGTTCAGGAGCCGGTGGTGGCATTGGTAGACCACGGTTCGGAGATCAACCTAATGTCTATGGACTTCTACAAGAAGGGCAACTGGCCGATCAACACCAGGCACGGGTGGAAAATACGAGCGGCAACACGCGACACTGAAGAGCTACATGGGGCTTGCCCGAATGTGTGGGTGAAAATCAGTGATGTCGAGATCGACCAATACTTCTTCGTGTAGGAGACATCCTCGCATCCGGTGATACTCGGAGAACCGTACATTACGGCAGCACGTATGGAGACGAAAGTGCTAGATAACGGTTCGGCGTATGCACGCGTGAAGAGCCAAGATGGATGACACTCTGTCCAATTCCTGACCGTGCGACCGAACCATGAGCGCAATCGCGAGACCCTCGGCGGCGAAAGCCAAGGGGATGTTTAGAGAGGGCTATCAAGGCGTGGGGCCGCGATAGTCCGAACTTCCTAGAAACACCCCACGCGTGTACTATAGATAGGAAATTTTGGTTCTCCGACAATAGAGGCTGTACGATAACCGGCATTAGCGGTTGGGAGAAGAAACGAGTAGAGGGACGTCTTAGGGCGTGCGGAGTCCTAGGCCCCGACGATGAGATTGGTGGTGTCATGGAGGCGGTCTCTTTCGACGACGCCTTGGACGATTCCGGTTAGTTCAGAAAAGATGTACGAAGTCATCGCCGACTTCGGGGAGAGGGTCGAGTTGGATCAGATGGCCCATGTGCATATGAAGTACAAGACTGTGGACCAAAAGGTGAGGCTAGTCGCGACACCCTTGCCGGAGGGCAGCGGGTTATGGATGAAAGGGGTCGCGACGGACCCAAGTCTACGGGATCCGGCCGACATAGGACACCGGTTCACTGACATAACGCTACGGGAGCTCAAGGTTGGTGGGGGTGGCTTTCTATTGCCGGCGGAGGAGGAACGGTTTAGGAGAATGCTCGGGAGGCATGGGAAGGCCTTCACATTCTCGCCGGAAGAGATTGGGTGCGCGGGCCCGATGGTCGTTGAGCCGATGGTTATCTTTACGGTACCGCATATGCCGTGGAATCTCAAACCGATTTCGGTACCGCATGTGCCGTGGAATCTCAAACCGATTCTGGTACCCAGAGCTCATGAGCCCGAGGAGAAGGATGGTGGAGGCAGGAAACAGGAACCGGCGATGTGGGAAGTGCGAGAGAGCGTTCCTACGACGATCCTCACATTGGCTTCGGAGACCTTGGTAGTGCAAGCCGGCGAGGCGACGTAAGACCTAGGAGAAGGATGGTGGCGGCAGGAAACGGGATCCGACAACCAAGGAGCCGGTAAGACGGGAGCCGGCAAGACCGGAGTTGACAAGGGCGAAACCCTTATTGGCCGGTTATGATTTCGGAAGGGAGCCGGTGAGGGGTAAAATCGGAGCAGAACAAGAGACGTGCGAGTGGCCATCAAGGGACGAAGCAAGCACGAGTACGGGACTGTGTTCGGCATGACCAGTGACGAACAAGGACGACGGAAGACGGCACACAGCGGTGCCAGGAATGAGTTAATGGGCGTGCAACAGACTGCACGGGATAGAGATCGGAAATGATATCACGGGCCGGAGAAGGATCCTCCAAACCCGCTTCGGAGATCTCGGCGGCTCAGTCGGAGTGGCAAGCCAAGCTCGAGATGACAAGCTGGTGGGGGCAAGGGGACGACGACAAGCAGAAGGCTCCGGGCTGGTCGCAACGATGCGAGGCGAAAGGGAGCCAAACGAGCTGCTACGGGGTGCTCCTCGAACACGGAGGACATCGGTATCCGGAGAGGAAGGCGGTGCACGATCTGGCCAGGCAAGGGCTGACAACGCGTGCGAAAAGGGTAACAGGAGTTGGCACGGTGGTGCCGAACAACTAGGAGGGAATACCAGCACACGGAGGTTGCCGAAAGGGAGTTTAGGCGCAAAGCATGGTTGCCGGTTCAAGTAATCTTGAATGGAAGGCCAGAGAGGGATCCTCCACACTAGTTCCGGAGACCTTGGCAGTCCGAGCTGACGTGGCAACATAAGACCAAGGAGAGGGAAGGTGGCGGCGAGGGGACAAAGGCGATGGGCAACAACACGGGACAACAACTGGGACGACGTGAAGGGCACCGACATGGAGGTCGGGGTGATGGCACGCTCTACCTCAAAAGAGCGCGGCAAGCAAGGGAAACCATGGAGCGCGTAATCGGGTCACCTGAGGGCCAAAGAACGAGCCCGTTGTCGTGAAGATTTCGGGCTACAGTGAGAAATCGGAGAATGTTGCAAGGATCGGCAAGGTGTACCATGTGCACCCATCCTTGTACAAAGTTAGCGTAGGGGCTAGGGGTGCCTTTGTGGCGCCGAATAGGCAATAAAGTTGGGATAGAGAATCCCATGTAAATCGCAATTTATCCCACATCGTTACGCACCTCCCTATAAAAGGGAGGGAGGGTCCCTTGTAAAAGGGGTTGCCCATTTTGTGTTAGGAGGGTATACCGTTAGATCTAGGGTTTGGTAGTTTTCGCTTCTTCTTACTTTCTTTAGGGTTCCATTAAGTTCTTGTTCTTCGTCCTCGTGTGGGTTGAGAGTTCGTGTCTGTTAGGGTTTGCTTCTGCTCGGTCTTCTGTGCAAGACCCCGCTCGGCGCGACGAGCTCGAGAGCTCCCCGATCGGCGGCTTGGCGGTAGACTGCTGTTGTAACATACCCTACCTTGGTCCGGCTCGAAGCTAGGGTTGTATCTTTTCCATTGTAATATATATATGTATGTTTGGTTGTGCACATCCATGTCTTTGGTACTTTCGGGTGTTCCCATCCCGTTTTTGTTTTCCGTGCATAAGAGTCGGTGTTGCGCGCATGCTCTCTCTCTCTCTCTCTCGTGTTTGGTTGCATCCGGGTCGTGTCCGGTGTCGGTTTTCTTGGCATCCCTCTTCACCCTCGTCCGAGATCCCCGTGGTCCCGCCCCTACTATGCGCACACATGTAATAACGCGACATATTTGGTGAACCCGACGTGAAGGGCAGCAAGGGAGAATGGAGTTGGAAGAAAACGACTTCACGCAACTTTTTGTCGAAGCGGTGAGGGAGTTTGGACGAGCAAGAGCAAGACGAGAGTCGGCACAACAAGCGGTTGAGCGAGTGGTCGAAAGAGCCGGCCATTTCAACGGGGACAAGGTCCCATTCTACTTGGAAGCCTACAACGTGGAAATGGAGGAGTGAGACGTGGACGAGGTGTTGATGCTAGAGTTCTTCTGTCAGGCCATTGCCGTCCGTATGCATGCGGAAGTGAAGGAGCTCCGAGAGGCTCATAGTTCGTGGGAGGCCTTCGAAGAGGCGCTCTTGTAGGCATACGGAGGACGGCAGAAGAGCCGGGGACGACGCGACTTTGACCTATGGGTGGAATCGGCGAAGACCCACCGGGGCGCAACGAAGGCGTTCCGAGAGTTCTAGCGATGGCTTGCTCGGCTCCCGGAGCGAGAACAAGGGTTGGTGGGGGTGGAAAAAGTCCTGTTGTACATTAGGTCGATCGACCGAGTGGAACGGGAGGCCATCAGGATTGAGCTCGAAGATGAGGACGGAACGAATGGCCTTACGGAGGACTGGTCGAAGGTCGGAAAGGTATGCCAACGACTAGATGACGAGCGGGCCGAGAAGGCTAGGAGGAAGGCGCGCAACGGCGCGCCATCATAGCGGGAAGAGGCCGAACGACAAAGAGAGTCGGAAAGGCTCGGCTTCGGGACCAAGATTGCAGAGGTTACGTGGCTCTCGAGGCAATGCTCGAGGAAGAGGAAAGATCGAGACCACGAGCCGACCCCGGGGAGGCGGACTTGCCCCATGAGATGGCAGAAGATCGGTACAACGGTACCACGGGAGAGGGTGCGGAACAAAACACCCTCTCGACTTGCGGAGAAAGAACGGCCGAGGACAAGGCTGAGATATTGATTACGAAATTGGAACATTGGGACCGGCGGTTTCGGGCTCGTCAGCCCGGAATTCCGGACATTGGAGAAGCAAGGCCAGACGGGGCTTGCGCGATCGGTAAGAAGACGACCACCGACCATGAGGAGCCGATGGCTACGGACAAGGGCGTATAACTGACGAGAAATTCTTCGCGTCTTCCCACACTTTCTCCCGAGACGATGGAAGTCGGGCCCAAGTGCCCACGTGAGTCGCAAGAGGAGGAAGGTGGCTGCGTGAGATCGAGAATCGCCGGTGAGACGATACGAGGAAGGAACGGACAAGAGCCCTCGGGACCGAATCCGGAGAACTTGGCATTCGTGCCCTTACGCCCATGTGAGACCAAGGAGATGGATGACAGTATCGAGGAGTCCTGGCACGATGCCAGCGAAGATGGATGGGAAGTGGCCCGCGAGAAGGTCAACGAAGAGACCAAGAAACGACCCGATCGGGAATCGAACCATACGACACTCCGATTCGGGTGGAGCATGATCCAGTCATGGATTGTTCGACCGGGGCCAGAATCAGCATGAAAATGTCGACACGGGAGAGGGTGTGGAGCGAGCCACCCTCTTGGCTTGTGGAGAAAGACGACCCAGGATAAGGGTCCGAGATACGACGAGTCCAAGGAGGATCCTTCACACCAAGAGAGAAGAACAGTGGCGACGGCAAGGCGGGTACCCAAGAGGGAAAGGATGGGTGGTTTACGGAGATCCTCACACCGATCCAGCGGTCGACCCGAGTGCCGGCGTGAGTCCTATAGGAGAGATCGGTGGCGGTAGGTGAAAGTGACCAGCAGAAGTGGCCGACGCAGAAGTCAGGGAAAACAGTGAGCGGTGTAGCAACGACCTTACACAGACCGGTTCTAGACACTCTGGCAGTCGGCAACGAGAGCCAACATGAGACCTAGAGTAAGGAACGGTGGCGGCGGCAAGGCGGGCAAGCGAAGGCAGAAGGGGAGGTCCCACGAGATCCTCACACCGATATGGCGGTGGGCCTGAGAGACGGCGTGAGTCCTATAGGAAAGGACGGTGGCGGCAAGAGAACGTGATTGGACGACGGAAAGTAGAGCGAATGGAGGTATGAGGCCGGCGAGGCGGCCACGAACCGGATACGAAACCCGACCGACAGAGTCAGCAAGACAAAGAATGGAGGCCCGAGAAGGATCCTTCACACCTGCCCGAAGATCCCGGCTGTTTGGCCGACGTGGCAACGTGAGACCGAGGGTAATGGAAGGTGGCGGCAAGGGGACGAAGGTGGCAACAACAAAGGCACCGACCAGCCAAAGCGTTACATGAACGAAGGAGGCGACAAGGGTGATCTTCCGGTAAGCTGTCGGGGGACACCCAGTTAAGGAGCGGTGTACTGAGCCGGAAAGGGCACACCCGAAAGCGGAACAGAAGACGTGCGTGTGGCCGTCAAGGGCCAAAGCGAAGCATGAGTACGGGATGGTGTTCGGGACAGGCGGTGCCGAACAAGGAAGGGGAATGCGCAGCACACAGAGGTGCCAGAGTGGGAACACCGACGCGGAGATAGGTTGCCAGTTCAGGTGATCTCCAATAGAAGGCCAGAGAGGGATCCTCCACACTGGTTCCGAGGACCTTGGCAGTTCGGTCGCCGTGGCAGCGTAAGACCAAGGAGAAGGTAGGTGGTGGCGAGGGGACGAAGGCGATGGAGATCAGTGCGGGACGAGAACCGGGACAACGCGAAGGTCGACAGAGGCCAATCGGGCCATCACGGGTGCTCCTTGAACGGAGGATACCATGTAACCGAAGGAACGAGGGGCATGCATGCGGTCAAGCGAAGGGCCTACAACGGGGCATGCGTACTACGGGGTCGCGGCGAACGACCTATTGACGGGTCGAACGAGCCTACTGAGAGGCAAGCGCGCTGAATGAACTGGAGCCGACGGTTCAAACCGGCAACGGTTGACGCTGCAAGCCGGGATGCAGGTCACAAAGGACCGGTTTCTCACCAGCCCAAATCTTTCGCCTTTCTCTGGATATGGCACGTATCGGTGGACATTGTCGTGAAGATCCGTCACTACGCGTGGATCGTGAGGCGGAACCGCCGGGGTTCTGGACCGGAAGGACTTGAAGTTGGCGCTAGCTTTAGCGAGAAAGGTTTTAAGATAGATTTAAAGAGAGAGATTGAGATAAGATAGAACACTTGATTTTTAGATTGAGAGAGAGTTTTTGAGAGACAAGATATATTATCAATTGGATAACGAATTTCTTACTTTTAATTTTAATTTTGATGTCAAGCACAAAGCTTCCAAAAATTTTACATTAGTCCTCTCAATACAGATTTACTTTACTTAACATTCTCTCTCTCTCTCTCTCTCTCTCTCTCTCTCTGCAATGGTCGTGCGCCATGCTGTCGTCACTGTTGTCTGCGACGTCTGTCGCCGCCTGCTACCGAGCTGCACTCCCCCCCCCCATCGTGCTGTTGTCGTCTGTTGGCGTGCTACCGCCTCTGACGTCCGTCGTCGTCTGCTGACGTCCGTCGCCGTCTGCTAACATCTGATGACGTCCGTCACCGTCTATTGCCGTCCGTCGCCGTCTGCTGACATCTGCTGACGTCCGTCGCCGTCTATTGCCGTCTGTCGCCGTCTATTGCCGTCTGTCGCCGTCTATTGCCGTCTGTCGCCGTCTATTGCCGTTCGTCGCCGTCTATTGCCGTCTGCTGCCGTCTGCGTGCTGGACGACCTGCTGCAGTTCGCCATCATCCGTTGTAGTCGCCATTGCCGTTGCCGTGCTCTTCTCCTCCTTGTTTCTTGAGGTTGCCGAGTGTCGCGTTTTTTCTCTTGGCGGCGCATCCTTGTTCTTTTAGCGTGCTCGTCGTGTGCAAAATGCCGATGTGACTACGACATAACACAAACTCGGCTAAGTCTCGAACCCATTTATTTTATCCTTTTTTTTCTTTCTACAATGTCTAAACGAAAGGAACACAAGGATACACAAGACAAGGCTATAAGTAAGGAGGACTTTTTGGATATGTTTAACCGTTTAACAAAAATAGAGACGGATATGAAAAAATGGGTGAAAGACGCCGAAACCCACAAGAAAAAAGATAGAGAGGAAAAAGACACCCTCAAGGCCGAAATAGAAAAACTTAAAGAGGAAAACACAAACCTCAAACAACAACTTAATGACATCAAGGTATCCCGAGAGGACGGTGAAATATCCTCCATAGAGGATATAAAAGATGAGATCAAAAAAGTTAAAGAGGAGGTTAAAAATAACATAGAGTTAGCAAAAACGGGTTGGGTAGATGTGGTTAAAAGAAACATTAAAAAAGAAATAAAGGATGAAAATATTGTTAATACCACCCTCGAAGAGGAGAAAATGCGTCAGGCCCGACGCCTAAATGTGCGTGTCACTGGGCTCAAGGAAGGTGCATCCCCGGACGAGGATGCACAAACACTCAGGAAAATGTTAGGGTACACAACGACCCTACCTATCACCAAAGCTTGGAGGGCCGGACGTGACACAACTAGGAAGAGAGCCTTAGTTCTTCAATTTAAAGACTTAGACTCTAGAATCACTTTCTTTAAGAAGAGACCAATTCTTTGAGGATTGGGTGGGGACCCTATCTATCTCGATGAAGACCTCACCAAGATGCAAATTGAGCATCGCAAGAGTTGTATGCCAAAGGTTATGCAAGCTCGCAAAGACGGGCATCACACCTTTTATCGAGATGGGCGAGTGATCATAAATGATCGCACTACTAATTGACGACGTGTGGCCCATGTGACAAAAAACACACTTAGGATGACCTTATGGAATTGTAACGGTGCACTCTGGACACACCCTGGCCGCCTAGAGGGGATATTAAAGGAATCAGATATAGTTTGCCTAGTAGAAACACACCAAAGCCCAAATAGGGGACTCCCACGAGTCGAAGGATTTCGTTGGGAGTCGGCTTTTAGACAAACCTCACGTCCATGCACTACCAGGGGATCTGGAGGTGTCACAATATTGTTTCGGAGGGAGCTACATAATATGATAGAAATACTGAGCACAGACCCATAAGCTCGTTTTATGTGGGTTAAAGTCTCCACAAGCAAGGACAAGGCAGTAATTTTCGCCATTTGTTACTTCCCCTCGAAAGGCTCTCGTTATAATCTGGCTGGCGAGGCGAGATTAGTTGATGACGGAGTGCCACATGGGCCTTCCCCATATGAACCTCTATCGGATGACATAATCCGATATTCTTACCAAGGCGAAGTATTCCTTGTAGGAGACTTTAATGCGAGAACCCAATCCCGACAATGCACAACATTTCAAATGAATAGAAACCTAGAAATGGTAAATGTCGATCCTTCAGACATAGACACCACACGTAGATCAAAGGATCAAGGTGCAGACGCCACGAGCTTTGGCCATCATTTGCTCGAACTCGGTAGTCGGCACCAGATGGTCATATATAATGGTTTAGCCAAGTGGCCAGGTTCGGAAGAGCTCACATGTTTCCCACATGGAGGAGGGGAAAGCACAGTCGATTATCTAATAGGACGCCCTGAAGCTACCCACATGATTAACTCCTTCCGAGTGGCCCCATGTCCTATTGGCGCGGACCATAGTTTCTTATACTTCGAGATAAAATGCGATATCTCTAACGTCACCAACTCTAGTCAACTACGCCATGACATCACAATACATTTCACACATGAGCCCTTTGACATATATGCTCGACATGTTCAAGCCCATCTCTCCTCCCTTGATCCCTCCCTACCTTTAGAGAGCCTTAGTACGAAACTCACACACATCCTTCATTCTGCAGCTGTTAGCAGTTTCCCATACTCGAAACACTCCAATCAAGGTAAAGTAGGATCTATGCCACAAAATAGATGGTATGATGAGGATTGTAGGTTCCTACATCGACAACTTACAATATCGCAACTCAATGGTAGTATTACCTCAGTACAAGCTCGTAAAGAAATGCGCAAGATGACACGTCGTAAGAGACGAGCATGGGAGGCATCCCAATATTGGGAACTCTACCACATGCTCATGAGTAGCGATTGTGCCACTGCATGGAAAAGATTACGGGAACCAAGACCACAAACACCCATCGAAGATCCCAAAACTTGGCACACTTATACAGAGAGACTTTACCACATCCCAAACCAACCACCCATTACAATGCCTTCTACACCCCGACCTACTATGGGGACACTCCTCACGACCTCTAGGGTCACGAAGGTCATAAAGAAATTACAACATAGGAAGTCCATGGACCACACAGGATTGCGAGCAAAACACATCATATACGCGAGAGAGTGCCTAGCTCCCTTGCTAACTCTAATCTTCAATTGTGCCCTTGCAGAGGGTTTTCCATCACAATGGACCATGAACACAGTGGCCCCCATACATAAGGGGGGGGACCCCATGGACCCAAATACTAATAGGACCATTATGATAGGTCATACCCTTGCTAAATTATATGGTGCAGTAATGGAGGCAGAGCTTAGCGAGTATATGGAGACCTTAAATCTTCGTGCACCTGAACAGGCTGGCTTTAGACGAGCCTTCTCCACCATTCACCATTTCTTCACACTTAGATGCTTAATTCACCAGACTAAGGCTCGCAAGAAGAAGCTATATTGTTGTTTTGTGGACTTCCGCAAAGCCTTTGACACGGTCCCTAGAGAGCGGTTGTTTGATAGGCTTAAGAGCTTGAGGATACCAGATGACATGGTCTGGGCCATCTACGCACTATATGAACAAGTGTCCGGGTGTGTTCGATGCCCAGGTGGCATATCCATTAGTTTCACTAGAACTATTGATGTAAAACAAGGTTGCCCCTTATCTCCAACTCTTTTTGGAATCTACATTGATGAGATCACAGATTTTATTGCTCGTAAGGGAGGCAATGGAGTAGTCCTGGGGGATACGTAGGTGCGTATCTTGCTCTATGCAGACGACATAGTTTTGCTCTCTGAATCCGAACACGACCTACAAAGGCACCTTAATGCCTTAGATGACTTTTGCACACAACGAGGATTGGTAGTGAATCTAGGGAAAACTAAAGTCCTTATCTTCCACACGTCGGCCCAAGTTAGAGCTAAGTGTCACCTAACTATCTCCCATAGCCCAGTTGAGGTGGTTGGATCATATGTCTATCTCGGAGTCACTTTCAGTGCCTGCTCAGGTAAATTTTCGATGACACAAGCAACGAAGGATAGACTTACAAGAGGACATGCATCCCTCTCACTCCTCGAGAGACAATGCCACCAAGCATACTTCCAAGAGCCACGAACTAAAGGGTGGCTCTTTGACTCATTAGTGACTCCCTCTCTCATGTATGCATCAGCGGTTTGGGCCCCAAGACTACCATCTTTCATGTGGATGCAATTAGAGAGACCATTGGTGATGATGTTATCATGCCAACTCCGAAGCAAATCGTCGGTCCCACATGACATTATTAGGGCTGAGTTCACTCTACCCCCTATGTTAGTAGAAGCACTTTTTCAACTGGTAGTCTTTATACACAGGATACATAACCAACCACTTGATAGAATATCCCACCAAGCCTTTAAGGCTTCTCGAGCACTGTATGAGTCCGGCTATACTAGCTCATGGTATGGCATGATGGTGAGTTGGCTTCTTGCCAATGGTCTAGACATTACTAACCTCCCCCCCTTAAGTACGACGACACGACTGATAACACTTTAATCTCTCATGAGGACCGTAATAAAGTAATACGCCAAGAAATATGGCAAATTTATACTCGGTATAAATGGATCACCCCACTAGAGCCACTCCCATCTAAAATGTCGTACTATAAGGAACACTTTATGCACTTCTCTGAGTTAGGTTTTATCACGCGCCCAAAATATCTAGATGTATTCTTACCACATGCACTAAGGGTTGCCATTGGTCAACTTAGAATATCATCTCACCAACTTGAGATTGAGAATGGACGTACTAATGGAGTCCCTAGGGAGGAAAGGATATGTAGGTTATGCCACATAGAGATAGAGGATGAGTACCATTTTACATGCAAATGCCCCACCTATGCCGAGATAAGGGCAAAATACCAAGACATACTTGGTTCCTCTCCCACCCTCCCTAAACTATTAGATACAATAGATATGAAGAAATTAGGTAGATACATCTTAGAATTGAAACAACACAGAGAGAATAAATTACAAAATGTTGATAATAATGTTGTTATTGTTTACCAACATATAACAAATGAAGTTTTTCAGGAACAGGGGGAGACAATGAATGTCGACACACCTGCACCACTCGGACTTCTCCTTGATGAAGCAGAAAATCAAAGAAGAACCAAACGCCCTCGGATGCCGGGTTTGAAAGCAACTCGACGAGATGTAGAAGCAATAAAGAAAATAAGGGAACGTGAACTACACCGCCTAGAAGCCATGGCTAGGGCGCTCTATGCATCGGGGACCATGGGTCACACCCACACCAAAAACTTTTGACCTCCCACTTCTTTTTGAGAGACTTGGGTGGAAATGAGATTAGACTTAGTGCAAAGTTTTGTACACTACTAGAACTTTCTTAGCTTAAGCTATTTTCTTTTATTTTTAGTTTTGATGATTGGATAAACACTCATTTTTGTTGTAACCTATTTGTCTCATGGGCCAAATTTGGCCTTAGAAGACGTTAATATATCTTTCTTTCTTTCTTTTCTTTCTCATCTTTTTCCTCCCCTCTTTTATAGATGCCCTCATGTATTTGAGGGTACAAGACACGCATAAAATGCATGTTTGCCATTTGGCGCTCATGTATTACATGTGGTGCATGATAACCACATCACTCATTTAAGGTCTCATGTATGAGAATTTACATGTAAAACTATAATGACAAAAATATTATTTCATGAAAATGTCTTGGCTTAGTGGTAAGCCTATATATAGACTCTCAATTTGGAGGTGCAAGGTTCAAATCCACATTTGCACTCCTTGTGTATATATAATATACATATATTTATTTATATATCTATCCGGACACCGGTTCACTGGATCCGCCGCCGACCGGTCGGTTCCGGTTTGCTTTCCGGCCAGTTCCGATTTGCTTTCTGATCGGTTCTGGTTTGCTTACCAGCCAGTTTCGGTTTGCTTTTTGACCGGTTCTGGTTTGCTTACCAGCCGGTTTCGGTTTGGTTTCCAATTTATTGGCCGGTCCGGTTTGGTTTTCGGCCAATTCCGGTTTCATTACTGGCCGGTTCCATTTTATTGCTAGTCGGTTTTTGGGAATTTGGCCACAATCATCTATCTAGACTAAGTGGCCAAAGTGTCTGAGCAGAAATGAAAAATAAGGGATCTTAATGTGCTTATATAGCCAGGGCCTTAACTTTCATATCTATGTGGGATATTTCACAGTTCTATTTTTCGTTTTTTTCTTTTGCAAACGTTCATACCCACATAACTTGACACTTAGTGTCCATTTCTTATGTAGTAAAGTGCATCCGAAAGTTGTTCAAGACCTCCATCCTTTTATAGTTTTATGTGATTTTCACACCATTGCCGAAAATCTTCACGACATCCACCCCCACCAAACCGCATGTCCTCTAGTACGTGCCAAGAAAAAAGAGTGTAAGATTTCGGCTATGGTGATCAATTAGATTCCTCCACGTCTTCATTCACATCCGTCATACTATCTTCATCATCGAGGTGATCGAGGTCTAGATCCTCGTCTTGTCTTTTCTTGAAAACCTTTACTCTTTTTCCCGCAATGGGTATGGCCAACCTTGATCCATCTAGCTCTGCAAGGTGGTATGTGGCATTGTCGTTGGCACTTATCACCACATACCGTCGGAACCATCTTCTTACGAACTTTCTTGTTGTACTGTGTTGATTGTCAAGGCTGCTGTCATAGACCAATACCCAATCTCCTTCTTCGATCCTCTTAGGACGTAGTCGATGCGTCTTGTCGAACTGAATTTTGTTCTTCACTCGGGCTACCTCCATCATTTTTCGCGCATGTTCTAGATCTTCAGGTCTCCTTTCAAGTTGCCTTATCCGTGCCGCTAATAATTCTTCTCGACTCATCTCATTCTCCCATGGTATCGCTCCCATGAGGCGATCGTCCTTTCGATGGGCATCACCGGCTTTTGTCCATACATAAGCTCCGTTGGCATATACCCTGTAACCGAGCTGTGTGTCGTTCTGTCGGCCCACAAGGCATAGGGCAATAGTCGTGGCCAATTCCCGACTCGACCGTTGCATGCTCGTACGATGGCTTTGACGATGGGTCCATGCCCTCGCTCGATCTTCCCATTCACTTTTGGATTGTAGGCAGTCGTGAGGGAGAGCTTCACGCCTAGTCGTTCGAAAAGCTCCATTGCTTCATGTGCGTCCAACTCCCCTCGGTCAGCGACTATCTTCCCCACACATCCGTATCGGCAGACAACCTCTTCAAGTAGAAATTTTCAAATAGCTGATGTCGTCTTATTTGTCAAGGCCTGCCCTTCCACTTGATTTGTCAAGTCTTCTCTTGCCAGCACTAAGTACTTCATTTGTCCCACTCCCATTGGCATTGAGACCAGATCAACCATCCATTTGAAGTGTATGGTGAGCGGGTATGTCGGTCGTAGCTCATCATGATGACGTATGTTGGAATGTACTTGGCAAGTTTCGCATGTGGATACGAAATGGAGTACATCTTTGTACATGCTTGGCCACCAGTACTTTTCCTTCAACTTTTCGAACGTCGCCCATGTTCCTCTATGACTTGCCCAAGCACTCTCGTGGAATTCGATCATCAGCGTCACTTGCTCTTCTTTCTTCACCACCACTTAGCGTGGTATTCCCGTTCTTCTTTTTGGGTGTCGCCAAAGGAAGCCTCCCTTCAAGAAGTATCGATAAGCTTTCTTCCAGATTCGTAGAGCCTCCTCCTTTGTCAACGAAGCATCCGTCGTCATTGTTCTTAAGAATCTGCCGATCAGTAACCACTCTCCTTCGTACTCATCGTCGTTGAAGGCGTGGAGGGTTAGAGTGTCCTTGTCTTCCGCCGATAATCGAGCCATCTTGAAGAAGTCGAGGGTGACGTCTTCATCTTCCAAAACCATGTCACTTTCACTTTCAAATCTTGCCCTTCACAGCATATCAGCCATGGCATTCTTCTTCCCTGCAATGTGACGGATCTCTGGGTTTTAAGACTTGATATAGGCGATCCACCTTAGCATAGCTAGATCTGGGGTTGCACATCCTGAGATCATTCTGAGGATTGGGAGACAATCTATCTCTATTATCACTTCCATCCCGATCAGGTAATCTTTGTCCGTCTTCACTGCCGACACAATACCCCAAAGTTCCTGCTTGACTTGGGCATATTTTTGTTGCCGTTCGATGAGAACCTTTGCTCCAAACTGGATGGCATATCGTGTATTATCTTCTCCTTCTTGGTTGATGACCCACCCGATTCCGGTTGGGCTCGTATCTACAGTCACATAAATTGGCTTCCTTTCGGTATAATTGTCCTTTCTTAGTGTTGGAGCTTCAAGAAGTAGTTTCTTCAATCTTCACATCATGTTTGTATGCTTGCTTCGCCATTCGCACTTCATTCTTTTCTTTAGTAGTCCATATAACGGTTCGGCGACATGAGCGTAGTGAGGAATCCAGATATGATAAAACGCGCATGCTCCAAGGAACCTTCGAACCTCCGTTTGGTTTTCACATTCTTCTTCCATGTCTTGGATCACGTTCACTTTGGATGGCGAAGGCTTCCGGCTGTATGCTCCACACAAGTGACCTACCACCAAGATCTCTAGTTGCCCGAATGCGGATTTTTCTCCCGAAAATGTCAAATTCGCATATTCAAGCCTTTGAAGCACCTTCTCGCAATCTTTCATATGATCCGCGACAAACTTTCTACACCCTTCCTTAGCTTTCGATTCATCTTTCTCCTCATCTGAACATCCTTTTATAAGAATATCATCCAAGAATGGCATCGTGATGTCCGGGATACAATCCTTCAAGACTTTGTTCATGGCATTCACCATATGAGCCACCGAGTTCGTTGCACCTTAAGGTAAGGTACACATTGTTACCCTACCCGTAAGAATATACAGGGAGGCATAAGGGTAGGTGTAATGATGTGGTTGATGTGTATGTGTAAAGTAAATGAGTGTGTGAGTATGTGTATGGACACATGCACAATTATCTGCATGTGTACAAGAATGTGTATTGGTCTTATTTATAATGGTCATGTAACTGTTAAATTGGATGTATTATATAAACCCCTTATGGGAATGTAATGAGATATACACTTTTTTCCGCTTATTTTGGTGTCATTCTTATTTTCACTCTCTCCTCTCTCTCTATCGTAACCCCCTAGAAAGGCTTCACCCCCCACCCCGACAACACTTTTGGCATGCCTGGTGGGACACGAACCCACAATCCCTTGATTAGAGTTTTTACGGCCTTTCGTCCGTTAGCCCGTATCTCCTTTTCTCTGTCGGAGGATTGGCGTAGTTCTGCTCGAAGACAGTCAATTTCAGATTCCGCTAGCTGCACGACCCTTTTTGCTTTTGAGGCGATGGCGGTCTGAGCCTCGATTTCTTCTTTGAGAGCGTTGATAACGTGGTTCAGTGGCGGGGTTTCGTGTTGCGCCATAGTCGCGTGAGCTTCCAACTTTGCGATGCGTGCGTTGGCCTTTTGTAGTTCGGCTTCGGTCAGTTTAACCTTCTTCCAGACATTCTTATTTTTTATGGCCATCTCCTTGGCGCCCGTGCTGACCTTTGCCAGTTCCCGATGGACTTTGACTAGGGCCGTGTTTAAGGGTGGTATCTCCATCCCTACTCGTCGTACCCCGGCGTTCCTTTGTCTGCGGACCCTGGCTAGCCGGTCCTCATCATCGCTCTCCGTTGTTTGTGTTAGGGCGCGCTCTATCATCTGACGTTCCGCATGCTCCTCGATCATTCGTTGGGCGGCTTTGACCTGTTGTGTTGCCAGGAACTCCATGAGCTCGAAAGAGGTACCAAACTGCAAGAGGGCGCTGAATTCGTGGGCCGTATCCGGAATATCCGGATATGCCAAAACCTCGCTTTCCGCCGTCAATACGGCTTTCCCTCGTTGGGACTGAGTTGTAATAATCGGCCGCGGCTCTTGGATGATTTCGAAGGTGGTATTCGGCTTTGCTGTTGCGGAGCCTTCACCTTCGGTTGGTGCCTCCGGAGCCGTGGGGGCGTTTTTTACCAACCCTCGCCCATCTTTCCTGTCCAATCTGCGCCGTTTTGGTCTAGGGCTTTCCTGCCGTGCTTCGGTGTCTGGTTCAGGGGCTGCTTCCATGGGGCGTCTCGGCTGTTCCTCCTGCGTCGCCCGTGTGTCCGGCTGGTCGGTAGGAGGTTTTGTACTTGGGCCTGGTTGGGCCGACTGGGGTTCCTCCTCCCACTCTGGGGCTACTAACTCCGCTAACCTGCGTTTTGCGGAGCGGGGCGGGGCCGTGGGTTGGCTGGGCTGCGGTGCTGGCAGGCCTCGGGGTGGAAACAGTACCGTAAGGTATTGTTGGATGATTGGCCTGAGCTTTTTGCCTGCTTGGTACGCATGCAAGCCTTCCCTTAACGCCGGCCCTGTGATGACCCCCCAGTCGACTGTACACCCTTCAAAGGTGTCGATAATGATGCCCGCCTTCTGCTTAGGCATCTCGTATGCGTTGACATGGATGCAGCCAATTTCGAGTAGGAACTTGGCAACTTCATGGAAGAAGGGATCCGGAATCTGTTTTGTTCTATAGGTCTTGGCGGAGGATGAATATGGGCCAAAATACCGTTGCAGTGCCTCTGTAGGAGGTATTTAGAAATGTCTTTCGCCTAGTGAGGATAAGTCTAACTTCTTCTGAATGGAAGAGTTGGTGACCGTGTCGATGTTAAGCCGCCTGGCGATGTCCATGGCGTCCGGGTGTGGAGGTGCTTCTGCGACCCGAATGTAACCATCCAGGCGCTTCTCCACTAGCCATCGGCGTAAGGTAGTAGAGATGAAGATCGGCATCGCCAGAGTAGGTTCGTGGAGAGGAGACGGGTAGTAGTGGTGAGTTGGAGCTCTAAGATAGGATGGGGAAGAAGGTTCTCCGGCTTTGTCCCGTTTGTTTGTCAGGCGTTGATGTTCGTATCGCCGACCCCCTTTGGCGTAACTCGGATGTCCACGATAATCCTCGTCCTCCTCGGACTCGTTGTGATTCCGGCGATTCCGGTAGTACCGGTCCTCACGCGGGTTGCGATCTTTATACCGGGGTCGGTCTTCTTGCCTCCTTTGTTCCGCCCGGTGCGGTTGACGCTGTGTGTCCATGCTGCGGACTGCGGGAGTGGCTCTGTTTAACATATTGTACTCGCATTGGTCGACTGTGTGAACCTTCGAGTGGCAGATTGGGCAGTGGATTTGCATATTGCACTCCACCGCGGAATGCCCCGAGTTCAAGCAAATCGTGCACTGGATTGCTTGACGAAATTGGCGTTCCTCATCCTGAGGTAACGCCTGTCGTAAGGATGACATCGAAAACCTATCCTCCTCGTCATCCAACTCGAGCTGTAACGCTCGTTCAATCACCATATTCGTCGTTTCCCCTTTCACGCTATTCTTGTTGAGCGTTGCCCGGATGGGCTGGCGTAACGCTGCCAGAAATGTCTCCCGAGCCTCCTCCTCCGCGGGGCTTCGATCCAGTTTCCGTCGTAAATTTTGGAAACGTAAGCTGAAGTCTGCTATCGTCTCGGTCGGTAGTTGCTTAATTGTATAAAACTGCCCGAGAATCTCGCGTTGTGGAACCCTCTGGTGGAAGAATCGCAAGAAGGCGGACTGCAGCTGATCGAAGGTTGTTATGGCTGGTAAGTCCATCTGTGAATGCTAGAACGCCGCACACCCATCTAATGTTAATCCGAACTCCGTCATTTTCGACTGGTGTGCCACCGTCTCGGAGAGATTCTGCGCCATGTGGTTCGCATTCCAAATGTTCAAGAACATGAGAATATGAGTTGCGGCGTCGGTTTTGCCGTTAAAGCGGGGGTAGGCAAAGGCCATCGTGGGAGTTACGGCGGATCGGAACAGGTCACCGAGTGGCTGCGGTGAACGTGGTCCCCTCGTCTCGTTGAGGTATTTGGGGAGCAAGGAATCCCCTTTGCACTTCTAGCAGGTAGTACTGAGGTTGCCGATGCGCGGCTTTTGCCGGGCGCGTTCTTCTACCTGGCGTGTGACGGACCTTGTTATTGGCCGGTCTTGTCTTGTTGGTTCTCTGCGTCATCTGTGGCTAAACATCCATTCGTTGTTGCTCGTCTGTGAGGAAACACAAATCACCAAGCGTGCCAAAAGTGTTGTCGGGGTGGGGGGTGAAGCCTAGAAAGGCTTCACCCCCCTTCCAAGGGGGTATTCTCGGTCTGGCCGGTTATATGACCGCCTAGCCGGACCGGCTGTCCGGTTGGCTGTTGGCACCAACTGTCGCCGTCTATCTGTTGGCCGTTGGTCCTGGTCCATCCATTGTACAACGGTTGTCCGTATTCGGTGTCATCTATGGTTGCTAGACACCGGTTGTCTGGCTGTCTGTCGGCCTTTTTAATTCGCCGGTCTTGTTTTGTTGGTTCTCTGGGTCGTCTGCGGCTAAACATCCATTCGTTGTTGCTCGTCTGTGAGGAAACACAGATCACCAAGCGTGCCAAAAGTGTTGTCGGGGTGGGGGGTGAAGCCTAGAAAGGCTTCACCCCCCTCCCAAGGGATTGTGGGTTGACGCTTTTTTAAGATTGCTTAAAGTGTGCGGCACTTCATCGGGGGTTGTTTGGGGTGGACTCAAGTTTAGATCTTATTTGTATGTCTAAACATAAGTAGTGATATAGTTTTAGAAGAACAGAAAAGTGAGGGCGTGGGTGGGGGTTAGGGAAGTGTAGCTTGTTGAAGATATCAAAAGTATTTAAACCTAATCAAAGTTTTTAGAACATATTAAAGATCATTGGGATAACTTAAGTTATTAGACACCAATAAAGTATTATTAAAACACCAATATAGAGTATTATTAAAACGGGACCACACGCTTAGATGAAAGGGTGTTGTTTAAACACACACTTAAGCAAACACTTAAAAGAAAGATTGTTATAAAAAAATAAAAATAAAAATAGAAAAGAGAGATTGAGATTAAAAAATGATTATGGTTAAGAAGGGATTATGATTAATGGGCATGTAATGAGATATACACTTTTTTCCTCTTATTTTGGTGTCATTCTTATTTTCACTCTCTCCTCTCTCTATCGTAACCCCCTTGGGAGGGGGGTGAAGCCTAGAACCGACAACACACATCCGCACAAGCCTGATCGGAGTCCTCATGGTTGTAATGTCACGACTGTTGATCGCCAATTGGAATTGGTCATATCCGGAGTAGAGATTGCCAATGGAGTAGATGGACCGACCCACAAACGCCTCGGCAAATTCGTCCACGCTCGGACCGATTACGGCATTTCGAATTGTCACATTGTTGACGGTTTGAAGATCTTGGATGAATCGCAATGATCCATTCTTCTTCGGCACCGTGAACCACCTATTGGAATAAGGAGCATTCGACGGTTCCAAAATTTCCATATTCACCTTCTCCTTTAAGAGCTCGATCAGCTTCGGTAGGTGTGCTCTCGGAACCGGTATCGGTTTCAAATTCCAAGGTACATGCGGCACTGTGAAGATCACCATCGGCTCTATTGCCCTTGGTTCAACACATCCGATTTCTTGTGGGAGAAATGTGAAAGCCTTCCCATGTCTCTCAAGCATGTCGCGAAACTTTCGCTCCTCTTCAGGGAGAAGGAAATCCTCCCTTCCAACTCGTAGCTTTCCCTTCGTCTCTTTGGTGAAGACATGACCTATTGTCTTTGGATCTCTTAAGCTTGGATCGTTAGTGACTTCCTTCATCTTTTGCCAGCTATCTTCCGGTAGCGGAATTGCAACTGGCTTGACCTTCTTATCCACCGTTTTATATTTTGTGTTGATGTCAGTTTCCTTCATCAAGATGCTTCGATGATATTCATCGATGATAACGTACATGTTCATGGAGCTAACCGAAATCACGTGATGATCGTGAAGATAGCTCAAGTCCACGACGTCCTCGATTTCGCCGATAGTGTCGTTAAATGAGGCTTCTTCCATAATATGAGTCACGAACTCTTCTTCTTCTATTATGTTTTCTTCTTTCAGCATCTTCTCGAAGTTTTGTATCCAATGCTTGTCCTTCTTGTTGGGTAGTACTAGTTTACATGCGCCACTAGGTGTGACACATGTTGCTTCTCCTCGCAATCCACGCGCTCTACTTTCTTGTGGGGACTTGCGATTAATCGGACTATTTGTGCCCCATGCTTCAATAGTCCGCTCTAAAAATCCGGGGATTCGCCTCCAAGACTATCTCGATTTCTTTCATGATTAGCTCGCACTGTTAGGAATTGGACCGATCTTTGGTTGTCAAGACTCTTTATTCGTGCGAAGGTTGCTCCATTATCGAACACTTTGGTCTCCATCTGAGATGATGTGATATACGGTTGTCCTAGGATGACAGGATGCGACGCCGATTCTTGCACGAAGAAGTGTTGATCCATCTCCACATCCCCGATCGTGACTTTAACATTGGAACAAGCTTCGTACAAGTCCTCCGTAGTCTTTGTTGCGGCGCGAATCTTCCATCCGTGATTTGTATTGATTGGCCATCTTCCTTTTTTGTAGAAGTCGGTTGACATGAGGTTGATCTTCGAGTCGTGGTCGATCAAGGCTACCACGGTCTCTTTTTTCTCCCCGATCTTCATTGGCATCTCCGTTGTCGCTCGTGCCCAATAAGGTCGAGTATAGTGGCTGTCCACCATATCTTCATCAACTTCGTCTCTTGCCATCGTTATGGCATTCATTTTTTCTTTTTGCGGCTTCTCTTCTTCCTCGTCCGATTGTTGTCTTTTTCTCTTTACAAGGTCCACGATCATGTCATGGAACTCCTTCTTCGTAATGCCAAGCAATTCCCTCAAGGACAAAGTCACGTGGCTACCAAGAACACGTTCTTCATAATGCCAAGCAATTCCCTCAAGGACAAAGTCACGTGGCTATCAAGAACACGTTCTTCGAGAATCTTCTTTAGGTTCGTCGTCAGCTCTATGTCCGACCTCAGCTTATAGGTAGGCATAGCCCTTGTCCTCTGAGCGAGGTCTTCGACACCAACCTTCATGGGTCATACGGTTTCTTCGACTCGTATGCTCGGCTCTCCTTTTCGGCTTGATTCTTGTTCCTCCATTTGTAAAGCTCGACTTGTCTCCGCATCTTCCTTCTTTTCCGCGTTCCTTGTTTCATGTCTTTTTGATGGGCCTTGCTCTTCTATTCTTTTTCTCTTTTCTTCGACGAACACCTCGTGGTTGTTGCACATCACCTCCACGAGTATGGTGTTGTCATCCACCGGATCCGACCATCCGGTTATACTTTGCACACTTCAATCCACAAGCTCTACTTCGTTCGAAGTGACTTTTCCCTTCTTCTCATATTCGAGAACGGAAGTCCAAAACTTTGATCCCGCTCTAGCAGCTTTAGTTTTGTCTTTCCCGACTCTTATTCCGGCCGACGCAGCATAGTGCATCGCATCCACATGAGTCGCATCGGCATCCTCCATAGCTTTCTTCATTCCTCCTCTTCCGAAATTCATCCGTAGGGGTCTTCTAGTCTCGCTCGAGCAAATCATGTTGTCATCTATGTACGCGATATTTTGTCGAATGGCGTCTCGAAGGCTCGAACAATCTCTTCTCATGTGGTCCATGCCATCGCACCACATGCATCTAAAGGGTTCTTTTCCTTTGGGCCCTCGACGATTCATGTTGGCTAGCATAACCATCTTGAGCTTCTTCGCCAATTCTTCGATGATGTTGTCATCAATCTTCTTTTATTCGGGGTTACTTTGTTTGGGCGGCTCCGCTACTTTTGGTTGTCTTGTTTTCTCCGCAACAGTTGATCCCGCAAAGTCGTTCCTTCCATCAAATTGACCCTCGAGCTCTACGACACGGCCGATAGCCTTCACCACGCTCGCATCGTTGTCTCAAGATCTCATCATTTGATCAACGATTATCATCATCCTTTCGAATTCTCCCGCTTGGTTGCTTGAGGATGCCATCTCCAAGTATCGGTCGTCCTCAATTTGATCCTTCCTACCACCTCTTTCATGTTAGGTTCACTAGTTAATTATGTCGTGAAGATCTGTCACTACGCGCGGATCGTGAGGCGAAACCGCCAGGGTTCTAGACCGGAAGGACTCGAAGTTGGCACTAGCTTTAGCGAGAAAGGTTTTAAGATAGATTTAAAGAGAGAGATTGAGATAAGATAGAACACTTGATTTTTAGATTGAGAGAGAGTTTTTGAGAGACAAGATATATCATCAATTGGATAACGAATTTCTTACTTTTAATTTTAATTTTGATCTCAAGTACAAAGCTTCCAAAAATTTTACATTAGTCCTCTCATCTTTTTCCTCCCCTCTTTTATAGATGCCCTCATGCATTTGAGGGTACAAGACATGCATAAAATGCATGTTTGCCATTTGGCGCTCATGTATTACATGTGGTGCATGATAACCACGCCACTCATTTAAGGTCTCATGTATGAGAATTTACATGTAAAACGATAATGAATATTATTTCATGAAAATGTCTTGGCTTAGTGGTAAGCCTATATATAGACTCTCAATTTGGAGGTGCAAGGTTCAAATCCACACTTGCAATCCTTGTGTATATATAATATACATATATTTATTTATATATCTATCTAGACGTCGGTTCGCCGGATCCGCTTCCGACCGGCCGGTTCCGGTTTGCTTTCCGTTGTATATTTTCCATTGTAATATATGTATATATGTTTGGTTGTGTACATCCACGTCTCTGGTAGTGTCGGGTGTTCCCACGCCCTTTTTGTTTTCCGTGCATAAGGTAAAGTAGGATCTATGCCACAAAATAGATGGTATGATGAGGATTGTAGGTGCTTATATAGACAACTTACAATATCGCAACTTAGTGGTAGTATTACCTCAGTACAAGCTCGTAAATAAATGCGCAAGATGACACGTCGTAAGAGATGAGCATGGGAGGCATCCCAATATTGGGAACTCTACCATATGCTCATAAGTAGCAATTGTGCCACTACATGGAAAAGATTACGGGAACCAAGACCACAAACACCCATCGAAGATCCCGAAACTTGGCACACTTATACAGAGAGACTTTACCAAATCCCAAACCAACCACCCATTCCAATGCCTTCTACATCCCGACCTACTATGGGGACACTCTTCATGACCTCTAGGGTCACGAAGGTCATAAAGAAATTACAACATAGGAAGTCCATGGACCACACAGGATTGTGAGCAGAACACATCATATATGCGAGAGAGTGCCTAGCTCCCTTGCTAACTCTAATATTCAATCGCGCCCTCGCAGAGCGTTTTCCATCACAATGGACCATGAACACAATGGCCCCCATACATTAAGGGGGGGGGCCCATGGACCCAAATACTTATAGGACCATTATGATAGGTCATACCCTTGCTAAATTATATGGTGCAGTAATGGAGGCAAAGCTTAGCGAATATATGGAGACCTTAAATCTTCGTGCACCTGAACAGGCTGGCTTTAGACGAGCCTTCTCCACTATTGATCATATCTTCACGCTTAGATGCTTAATTGACCAGACTAAGGCTCACAAGAAGAAACTATATTGTTGTTTTGTGGACTTCCGCAAAGCCTTTGACACGGTCGCTAGAGAGCGGTTGTTTGATAGGCTCAAGTGCTTGAGGATACCAGATGACATGGTTTGGGCCATCTACGCTTTATATGAACAAGTGTCCGGGTGTGTTCGATGCCCAGGTGGCATATCCATTAGTTTCACTAGAACTATTGATGTAAAACAAGGTTGCCCCTTATCTCCAACTCTTTTTGGGATCTACATTGATGAGATCACAAATTTTATTGCTCGTAAGGGAGGCAATGGAGTAGTCCTGGGGGATACGTAGGTGCGTATCTTGCTCTATGCAGACGACATAGTTTTGCTCTCTGAATCCGAACACGACCTACAAAGGCACCTTAATGCCTTAGATGACTTTTGCACACAACGAGGATTGGTAGTGAATCTAGGGAAAACTAAAGTCCTTATCTTCCACATGTCGGCCCAAGTTAGAGCTAAGTGTCACCTAACTATCTCCCATAGCCTAGTTGATGTGGTTGGATCATATGTCTATCTCGGAGTCACTTTCAATGCCCGCTCAGGTAAATTTTCGATGACACAAGCAACGAAGGATAGACTTACAAGAGGACATGCATCCCTCTCACTCCTCGAGAGACAATGCCACCAAGCATACTTCCAAGAGCCACGAACTAAAGGGTGGCTCTTTGACTCAGTAGTGACTCCCTCTCTCATGTATGCATCAACGGTTTGGGCTCTAGGACTACCATCTTTCATGTGGACGCAATTAGAGAGACCATTGGTGATGATGTTATCACGCCAAGTTCGAAGCAAATTGTCGGTCCCACATGACATTATTAGGGCTGAGTTCACTCTACCCCCTATGTTAGTAGAAGCACTTTTTCAACTGGTAGTCTTTATCCACAAGATACATAACCAACCACTTGATAGAATATCCCATCAAGCCTTTAAGGTTTCTCGAGCACTGTATGAGTCCGGCTATACTAGCTCCTGGTATGGCATGATAGTGAGTTGGCTTCTTGCCAACGGTCTAGACATTAATAACCTCTCCCCCCTTAAGTACGACGACACGACTGATAACACTTTAATCTCTCATGAGGACCGTAATAAAGTAATACGCCAAGAAATATGGCAAATTTATACTCGGTATAAATGGATCACCCCACCAAAGTCACTCCCATCTAAAATGTCGTACTATAAGGAACACTTTATGCACTTCTCTAAGTTAGGTTTTATCACGCGCCCAAAATATCTAGATGTATTCTTACCACATGCACTAAGGGTTGCCATTGGTCAACTTAGAATATCATCTCACCAACTTGAGATTGAGAATGGATGTACTAATGGAGTCCCTAGGGAGGAAAGGATATGTAGGTTATGCCACATAGAGATAGAGGATGAGTACCATTTTACATGCAAATGCCCCACCTATGCCGAGATAAGGGCAAAATACCAAGACATACTTGGTTCCTCTCCCACCCTCCCTAAACTATTAGATACAATAGATATGAAGAAATTAGGTAGATACATCTTAGAATTGAAACAACACAGAGAGAATAAGTTACAAAACATTGGTAATAATGTTGCTAATGTTTACCAACATGTAACAAATGAAGTTTTTCAGGAACAGGGGGAGACAATGAATGTCGACACACCTGCACCACTCGGGCTTTTCCTTGATGAAGCAGAAAATCAAACAAGAACCAAACGCCCTTGGATGTTGGGTTTCAAAGTAACTGGACGAGATGTAGATGCAATAAAGAAAATAAGGGAACGTGAACTACACTGCCTAGAAGCCATGGCTAGGGCACTCTATACATCGAGACCATGGGTCACAACCACACCAAAAACTTTTGACCTCCCACTTCTTTTTGAGAGACTTGGGTGGAAATGTGATTAGGCTTAGTGCAAAGTTTTGTACACTACTAGAACTCTCTTAGCTTAAGCTATTTTCTTTTATTTTAGTTTTGATGATTGGATAAACACTCATTTTTTTTGTAAACCAATTGTCTCATGGGCCAAATCTGGCCTTAGAAGAGGTTAATATATCTTTCTTTCTTTCTTTCTTTCTCTCTCGTGTTCGGTTGCATTCGAGTCGTGTCCGGTGTCGGTTTTCTTGGCATCCCTCTTCACCCTCGTCCGAGACCCCCGTGGTCCCGCCCCTTCTAAGCGTACGCATGTAATAACGCGACAGTGTATTCGGAGAACAACAATGACACCCAGAAAGAGCCTACGGGAGGCGAGCAATCGAGGTAACCGGGGGTCTAACCGGGTATGCACGATGCGCGAAGGAAGAGAGACCAGATCGGCAACGGTGTTCGAGAGGGCCGATCGAAGAAGGTGTGTGCGGCGTATGTGGTGGAACGGATGGAGCTGATGGGTCAGGGCCGGTAAGGTGCCGGCAAGGAACTGGCAAGACGGTCGGGTGCCGGGAAGGAGAAGAACCAGGTTGATCACCGTCGCCGAAATCTCTCACCCTTTTCCTTTCTTGGCACATACCAATGGATGTGCGGTTTGGTGGGGGTGGATGTCGTGAAGATTTCCGGGTACGGTGTGAAACCGGGGTGGAAAGGGCAAGTCGGTGGTGTGCAACATGTGCACATGTATAGTAGGAAAACGGTGTATAGAATAAAGGGGAGTATTGATCCCACATTGTAACGTCTCTCCCTTGTAAAGGGGTTGCCCATTTTGAGTCGTAAGGGTATACCATTTTGTGGAGGGTCTTTCTTTGTTAAGAGTTCCTAGGGTTAGTAACTTCCTATTTTTATTTTTTCTTCTTCTTCTCCTTCTTGAGAAGTCGGGCGCCGCAGCTATGGCGGAAAGGCAGTTAGGTTACCTTCTTTCTTCTGAGCGTAGCTGGCTCGAAGCCGGGGTTGTATCTTTTCCTTGTAATATATATACTCATACCTGTTTGTGGTTATTGGTGTGTTTGGCGGTGTCGGGAGCATAGCCCTCGTTTCATGTGTATAAGAGTTGGTGTCCCGCGCATGCCCTCTCTCCTTTATCTCTCTCTCTCTCTCGTGTTCGGTTGCCTCCGGGACGTGTCTGGAGTTGGTTTCTCCGCATCCCTTTCTCCCTAGTCCGAGACCCTCGTGGTCCCCCCCCTTCTACACGCACGCGCGTAATAATGCGACACCATCCTTCGTTTCGCCTCTTCCTTTTGTACTTATCTTGGACTAAGTTGCCTCATTGCCACCTTCCGAACCCGCAATCGTCATGTTGCCAAATCCAACCTCATCCTCGGTCGGTCTTTCTCCGCAAGTCGAATGGGTGTCTTGCTCCACACCCTCTCCAACAATACCATCGTACCGTCTTCAGGCCTCTGCATGGGCCACGTCTGTCTCGTCCAGAAGGTCGACTAGATTCGGATCTCTGGAATCCACCTGCATGCCGGATCTCTCCTCTTCCTCGATCATCATCTTCAGAGCCTCGTACGCTTCCCGGACCAGGGCCTTGGCATCAATCTTCGTTGCTCCGTCTCGCTCCGCGCCTGCTCCCTACTGTGATGGTGTGTCATCGCACGTCATTTTCCCCATTCCTTTCGCGGGTCGCTATTTATCCATCCGTCGGCATACCTATTCGACTTTCGACCAATCCTCGGTCAGGCCATTTGCTTTGTCATCGTGGCCTCATGTTCCGCTCGGTCGATTGCCCTAACGAACACCTCGACTTTGTCCACCCCCACCAGTCTTTGTTTCCGCTCCGGGCGCCGAGCAAGCCGTCGCTTGAACTCTCGGAACGTCTTCATTGCGCCCCAGTGGGTCTTTGCTGTTGCTACCCATTGGTCGAAGTCGCGCCACCCCTGGCTTTTTGGTCTTCCTCCGTTCGCCTGCAGGAGCGCCCCTTCGAAGGCCTCCCATGAATTATGAGCTTCTCAATGCCCCTTTACTTACGCGTACCTCCTGTCGTCTACGACCTAACAGAAGAACTCCATCCTCAATGCCTCATCTACGCCTTGGAACTCCATCTCTGAGTTGTAGGCTTCCAAGTAGAATGGGACTCTATCAACCACACACCTGACAACTTGTTGTATTGCTTGTCGTCTCATCGTCACTTCTTTGAATTCCATGACCAATTCGGCCACCATCTCCGCGAAGTCATCATCTTCTGACTCCATCCTCCCTTGCCAGCCTTTCACGTCAGGTTCACTAAAGATGTCGCGGAAATCCGCGGGTACGTGTTAGATCTGGAGCGGGACCACAAGGGTCTTGGAACTGAGAGAGACAGAGCATAGAAGGTCGAGCTTCACCGTTTCTGGCAACCGCCAAGAACACCGACCAGAGCGTTTCCGGATACGTACTAGAAGCAACCGAATGAGAGAGGGAAAAGGACACGCACGCAACACCGGCTAGAAACAGACTTCCTATGTACAGAAAGTGGAAAGAAAGAACTCCAAAGACATTGACACAAACACAGATGCACAAAACTTCACTTATATATATATACAAGAGCAAGATACAACTCCGGCTTCGAGCTAGACTAAGGTAGATTACGTTACAACAATGGTCTGCTGCCAAGCCGCTAATTGGAGAGCTCTCGGGCTCATCACACCAAGCGGGGTCTTGCACAAGAGACAGAGCGGATGCGAAACCCCCCTAGGTCATACGATGAAGAAGACCTTAGTTAAACCCTAAAATAAATTAAGAAGAAGAGAAAACCTACCATACCTTAGATCTAACAATATACCCTCCTAACTCAAAATGGGCAACCCCTTCACAAGTGATCCCCCTTATCATTTTATAGCTAAGTGTCACGTAACCATCCCCCATAGCCCAATTGAGGTGGTTGGATCATATGTCTATCTCGGAGTCACTTTCAGTGCCCGCTTAGGTAAATTTTCGATGACACTGGCAAAGAAGGATAGACCTACAAGAGGACATGCATCCCTCTCACTCCTAGAGAGACAATGCCACCAAGCATACTTTAAAGAGTCACGGTGTCGTTGAGAAAACCGTCGCTAGGAGGAATCCGTGGATAGTGTGTATGAACCGGCCCTTACACATGGGTACATGTTTTGATATATTTACATAGTTAAGTATAGGTCGGCGATGTAATTATCCTAGGTAGCATGAATTCATTAGGTAGGGAATCGAAGAGGATCTCCGTCTGAAAGGACAGAGAATACAGGTGATGTAACAAGTCTGTAACGGTTCTCTCTGCTTGTGCTATAAAAGGAGAGAAAAAGGGGCTGAGTAGGGATCGCGCGTTTTCGAGGACTAAGTGTTGTCAGACTGAACCCACGCTCTTCTCCTCTATCTTTGATCATTTCATTGTAGGTTGACAGGTTGCCTCTGTTTTCATGGAAAGCCCAAGCGCTTCCGACAGAGGCTCCATCTCTTGTTGTTGCGTGCGTTGTGTGAGTTAGTGTCAGCGAGTTGACACTTACCGGCTTGCCGGTTGTAACATTGCAACCTCTGTAATCTATACTGTTATTGGAATTGATTCTTTCATTTCTGTTTCTCTGTGTTTCTGTGAATCTCTCTCCCTCTTCTCTCTCACGCTCCTCGGTTCAGGGCCCTCACAGTCCCGCCTTATTTCATACGCGTGAGCGTAACAACACAACATAAATTTGGTGAACCCGATGTGAATTAAGGCGGCAGAGGAATTGAAAATGAGGGGATCAGAGCTTGCTAAAGCTATGGCGGCAGCAGTCAATCGGATAGTAAGTGCTCACGAGGGCACGGGCACCCTCGACAGGGCTATTAAAGCAATTGTCGGTACAATAGGCCGGTTCGATGGGAAGGACGCCAAGGACGCCACGAGTTATTTGGTGACCTACCGGGCCGAAATGGTGATGAGGGACATCCCAGAGGAGAGGCATTTGGTTGGGTTCCCTCGGGTAGCGACACCGGGCATCCAGGCAGAGGTGCTCAAGGTGCAGGCTAGATGCCGGACGTGGGGAGAATTTGAAGCGCGGCTCCTCCAATGGTACGGGCTTGATGACACGCTTCGGTTATCAAAGAGAGACTTTATGGATTGGGTGAAGACCCCAGGAAAGGGGAGGAATGCGTCGGCGCTCCTCCGGGAGTTTGAGGAACATTGCGCACGCCTCTCAACACTGGACAGGACCGTACTGGACACGAGCCGTGTCCTTTTATTCGTCAAAGTTGTGGACGTGCGGGATCGGGAGTAAGTGGGTCTCCTGCTGGAGACGGACGATGGGCTGACAGCCGATTGGGCCGTGGTAAATGGGGTCTGCGGCCGTTTCGACAAACGACGTGAGTGGGTCGACAAGGGCTCGTCGGGGGCAGGAGCGGTTGCGGCATGAAACCTCAATGGACCCCCTGCCGCCGGTTGAGATAGGTTCGTCCGGTCAAGGGCCCGTTCGGTGGAGCGGATCTGGAAGAACTAACGCAAATGGTACGAGACCTCCAGATTGCACAAGCAAGGAGGGACGACGGCGAGTAGCCTCGCGACCGAAGGCCTCCGGGTAGGCATCGGTGCTTGTGGTGTGACGTGGTCAGTCACGTCCGGAAGGACTGCGTGGAATTCACAGAAGCAATAAGGGCTAATGTAGTGTACCTATGGAACGGGAGGGTGCACGCTAGCAAGACCCGGAGAGCCCTGGAGCTGAATATTACACGGGGAGGAATGAAGAGACTGATGGAAGAAGGGGCGGCATGACACGCGGAGACCATCCACTACTCGACGTCGGCATGAATCCAGATCGGTAGTGACGAAGGCCGGAAGATGAAAGACTCCCGGTTCTAGTTGGTGGTGCTAGAAGGCCTCGCCGGCGTGCGGTTGAAAAGGGAGGAAGAAGACCGTGTGGAAAGACGGGTTCGGGAGGTCACCGGGTGGAGTGATCCAGTCGAAGAAAAGATTGGCTTCATGGAAGCCGCGTGCCAGAACTACGAGGTTCTAGTAGAAGACAAACGTGCAGGAAAGGCCCGAGGGACTGGACCCTCACAACGATATGAGACCTGGTTCGGCCCAACGAAGAACGATGCCGGCAATCTTGGCGTGCCGAACAAACCCAAGCTAGCCGGTTACCGGCCGAGCACTGATATTGAAAGAACCACGGACCTATGGAAGGTCCTAGAGGAGCAGATTCTCGACAACAAGGTTGAGCTGTCGCTATGGGAAGTGCTTGGGATCGCAAAGAAGGAATTCCACAATTCTATCATGGACTTGGTGAAGCGGAAGCGGCTCTCAACAAATCCAGAACCGGAGAAGCCCGTGGAGGTGCGGACGACACGGCCCTAGAGGTCGAGTTGGCAGAGAGCCATTATTCGAAGTTACACTGGGCTAGGGCCACGACAAAGACCCCTGTTCGGATCGGTGACGTCCAGGAACCGGTGGTTGCGTTGATAGACCACGGCTCGGAGATCAACCTGATGTCCATGGACTTCTACAAAAGGGGGAAGTGACCATCAACACCAAGCACGGCTAGAAAATACGGGCGGTGACACGCGCTACAGAGGAACTACATGGGGCGTGCCCGAATGTAAGCGTGAAGTTTGGGGATGTCAAGATTGACCAACACTTCTTCATGCAGGAGACATCCTCAAACCTGGTGATTCTCGGCGAACCATACATCACGGCGGTGCACATGGAGACCAAAGTGCTTGACAACGGTTCGACGTACGTGCGCGTCAAAAGCCAAGATTGACGTCGCTCCGTCCAATTCCTGACCGTGCAGGCAAACCACGAGCGTAACCGCGAGACCCTCGGCGGCAATAACCGAGGGGATGTTTAGAGAGGGCTATCAAGGCGTGGAGCCGGGATAGTCCGGACACCATGGAGAAACCCCACACATGTAGCATAGGAAGGAAATTTTGGTTCTCCGATAACGGAGGTTGTACTATAACCGGCATCAGCGGCCGGGAAAGGGAGCGGGCGGAGGAACGACTCAGGATGTGCGGAGTCCTCGCCCCCGATGAAGAAATTAGCAACGCCGTGGAGGCGGTCTCTTTTGACCACACCTTGGGGCAACTACGGAAGGTGTTCGTAGAAGGCCTCAATGA
The DNA here is from genome assembly GCF_043228905.1 of Azolla caroliniana. Classification (NCBI taxonomy): domain Eukaryota; kingdom Viridiplantae; phylum Streptophyta; class Polypodiopsida; order Salviniales; family Salviniaceae; genus Azolla; species Azolla caroliniana. Next base: position 2,318,474 of record NW_028230453.1, read on the forward strand.
GGACCGGACGGTTCCGGTTAATTCTGTGGAAATATACGAAGTCATCCCTGACTTCGGTGAAAAGGTCAAGTTTGATCGGACGGCCTGCATAGATACGAAGTACAAGACTGTGGACTAGAAGGTGAGGCCAGTCGTGGCACCCTTGCCGGAAGGTAGCGGGGAGCGACTAAAGGGGGTCATGTCCGACCCAAGTTTGCGGATTCCAACTGCCATAGGACACCGGTTCACCGACATAACGCTACGGGAGCTCAAGATCGGTGGGGGTGGCTTCCTACTGCCAACGGAGGAGGAACGGTTTCGGAGAATGCTCGGGAGGCACGGGAAAGCCTTCGCATTCTCACCGGAGGATATCGGGTGCGTAAACCCGTCGATCGTAGAATCAATGGTGATATTCACAGTGCCACATGTGCCGTGGAATCTCAAACCGATTCCAGTACCCATAGCTCATGTCCCGAAGTCGACGGAGCTGCTGAAGCAGAAAGTGGAGATGGGCATCCTCGAACCATCGAGTGCCCCGTATTCGAATCGATGGTTTACTGTGCCAAAGAAGAACGACACGTTGCGCTTCATTCAGGACCTGCAGCCAGTCAATAAAGTGACCATGCAGAATGCAGGAGTCAGATCGACGATCGACGAGTTTGCAGAGGCCTTCTCCGGGAGGTCGATCTATACTCATGGTACGACCAGTTCCAACTAGCCGAGGAGAGTAGGGATGTCACGATGATGCAGACACCTCTCGGCTTAGTGCGGATGTGTACCCTACCACAAGGAGGGACAAACTCAATGGCGCACAAGGTGAATGCGATCAACAAGGTGCTGAGGGACTGCATCCCGGACATCACTAGACCATTTTTGGACGATATACCAATAAAGGGGTGCCCGGTGGAGGATAAGGATGAAAAGGTCGGGCCGGACGAATGCCGGAGATTCGTGGCGTACCACATTGACAACTGCAAGAAGGTGGTGCAAAGACTAGAGGGTGTGCGACTCACCCTCTCTGGAGAGAAGTTGGGTTTCGGGCAGTCAGAGATCCTTGTGGTTAGTCACCTGTGCGGGCCTTACGGTCGGAAACCGTCTCCGGCAAAGGGAGAGGCCATCTCCGCGATGAAGGAAGAATGCAAGTCTGTTATGAAGGTGCAGAGGTTCCTAGGGGCGTGCGCGTTCTATCACATTTGGATCCTGCACTACGCGCACGTCGCAGAACCACTCTACGGGTTGGTAAAGAAAGGTCGAAAATTCGAATGGAGTAACAAACATACGGAATCAATCCGGAGATTAAAAGAGGCGCTTACTACGGCACCGGCTCTCCGAAAAGTGGTTTACAGTAAGGAGGTTCCCATCTACGTAACTGTAGACACAAGCCCGACCGGGATCGGATGGGTGATCAATCAGGAGGACGAGAGCAGTGTGCGGTTCCAGATCCGGTTCGGGGCGAAGGTATTGAGCAAGTGGCAGTGAGGATACGCCCAAGTCAAGCGCGAACTATGGGGTATCATTTCGGCAGTAAGGGCCGACAAGGACTATCTAATCAGGACAGAAGTAATAATCGAGACAAACTGCCTACTGATTCTCGGTATGGTTTCCGGATGCGTGACTCCGGACCTGGCAATGCTCAGGTGGATTGCGTACATCAAGTCCCTAAATCCAAAGATACGACACATCTCCGATAAAGACAACACCATGGCCGATATGCTTTCAAGAGCGCGGTTCGACGAAGAAGACGACATGGTTTCGGAGGACGAAGAAGTTGGTGAGGACTTCTTCGAGTCGGCTCGCATAGCGACGAGGGCAGGAAGCACTCCAGTGCTTAATGAGTTAGACGAGAGCAAGTACAATAGGGAATGGCTCCAAATTGGTGGGTTCCTGAAAACGATGACGTCGGGCACAACGTGGACAAGGGAAGAGGCTAACTGGATCTGGAAGAAAGCGTACCGATTCTTCCTACGGGAGACGGCGTCCCACCTGAAGGAGGAGCAGGAAGCATTGCTGACAGCATACCACGAGAGTCCTTGGGCCGGACATCGGGGGACATGGGCCACGTTTGAAAAGCTGAAGGAGAAGTACTGGTGGCCGGGACGTGCATCGGTTTGTGACGACTTGCGAAAGCTTTCAGATGCATTCCATAGTCCGACATCGGGACAAGCAGCACCCGACTTACCCGCTGACCGTCCACTTCAAGTGGATGGTGGATCTGGTGACGATGCCGATGGTTGTAGGGCAGATGCGATACCTGGTGCTAGCACGAGAAGATTTGACGAACCAGGTGGAGGGGCGAGCATTACCAAAGAAGACGACCGCGGCCATGTGCTGGTTCCTAATCGAGGAGGTGGTGTGTTGGTACGGGTGCGTAGGGAAGATTGTCGCTGGTGCTAGCACGAGAAGATCTGACGAACCAGGTGGAGGGGCGAGCATTACCAAAGAAGACGACCGCGGCCATGTGCCGGTTCCTAATCGAGGAGGTGGTGTGTCGGTACGTGTGCGTAGGGAAGATTGTAGCACACCATGTAGAACTGGATGCACAAGAGGCCGAAGTCGGGAATTGGCCACAGGTCCTACCCTACGCATTGTGGGCAGACCGCACTACGCACAGTTTGGTAACCAGGTTCATGTCAGCGGAGCTGATGTATGGGCCGAAGCCGATCATGCCGATGGAGCGAACGATCTCCTCGTGGACCGTTGTCACGTTGTTACGCGCGTGCGTGGAGAACGAGGCAGGACCACAGAGACCTTGGACCAAGAAATAACCGAATGAGAAGAGGGGAAGGAAACTATCGATGTACTTCACACGCGCACGGACATACAGATTCACAGGAGTTGAACAATGGAGACAGAACGAATGTATATGTATATATAAACCAAGGAGTTACACCCGGCAAGCCGGCGAGTGATAGGCTCCGACGCCTGCACACACACACACCCACACACACAAAACGCGAGATGGAGAACACACAGAACGCGAGATGGAGACTTTGTCGGAAGCACTCGGGCGTTCCGCGGAGCAGAGTCAGCCTCCCGAAAACCTGCACAGAACAACTATGGAGACGACAAAGGAGAAGAGCTTGGTTCCAGTCTGGCAGCACTTCGTCCTCCACAAAACGCAATAATTTTTACAATACCTCTCCCTCTCTTTTATAGCCCGAGGGAGGCCGTTACCACCCGTTACATCATGTTTATTCCTTGTCCTTTCAGATAGGGATATGCTTTGATTTTCTCCCTAATGAATGTGTGCTACCTAGGATTTCACCTCAACCGACTTGTACCTACCTACGACAAAACCCTATACGACAAAACTTGTGCCCACGTGTAAGGGCCGGTTTACGCACATTATACCCGGTTTCCGCCTAGGGACGGTTTTCTCCACGACATCCGCCCCCAGCTAACCGTGCATCCACCGGTATGCGCCAAAATTAGACGCTTGCCAGAGAAGACAGGCCCACGCTTATCCTTCGCCTTCCGAATTGACATCTGTTCCAAGTCGGTCGTTGTCGCTATCCAGGTCGTCCAGGTCCGGTTCATCCTCGTGCCACTTTTTGAACACTTTGATCCTTTTCCGCGCCACCAGTACCGCCATCCTTGTCCCGTCGAGCTCCGCGAGATGGTAGGTCCCATTGTTTTTGGTGCTTGTCACCGCATAAAGCCCGAACCACCTTCTTGCGAACTTCCGCGTTGCCCTGTGCTGGTTGTCGAGGTTGTTGTCATACACTAGAACCCAGTCGCCTTCCTCGATCTTCTTCGGTTTCAATCGGTGAGTCTGGTCGAACCATCCTTTGTTCTTTACCCTCACCGCCCGTAGCTTCTCCGCGGCTCGGCCCACGTCCTCCGGTCTTCGCTCCAGTTGCGGAATCCGTGCCGCTAACAGCTCCTCCCGACTCATCTTGTCTTTCCAGTTCACCGTGGCCCATGAGGAGATTGTCTACTCCGTTGGCATGATCTGCTTCTGCCCGTACATTAGCTCTGCCGGCATGAACCTGGTCAGCCCACAACGCATAGGGTAAGAGCCACGGCCAGTTCCCGACTTGGCCTACACACGCCCGTACTAACGCTTTGACGATCGGCCCATGTCCGCGTTCCACCTTCCCGTTAGCCTCTGGATTGTACGTTGTGGTGAGCGAGAGTTTAATCCCTAGCTGGTCAAACAGCTCTTCCGCCTCTTGCGCGTCCAACTCCCCGCGGTCGACCACGGTCTTACCTACGCATCCATACCGGCATACCACTTCTTCGATCAGAAATCGGCATACGGTTGCGGTCGTTTTGTTCTGCAATGCTCGGCCTTCCACCTGGTTCGTTAGGTCCTCCCGAGCCATCACCAGATACCACATCTGCCCTACCCCCATCGACATCGTCATCAGATCCACCATCCACTTCAAGTGGACGGTCGGAGGGTAGGTCGGGTGAAGCTCGTCCCGATGTCGGACTATGGACCGCACCTGACAGCTTTCGCAAGTCATCACGAACCGATGCACGTCCCAGTATAGTCCCGGCCACCAGTACTTCCCCTTTAGCTTCTCGAATGTGGCCCACGTCCCGATGTGTCCGGCCTAGGGACTCTCATGATACGCCGTCAGTAATTCTTCCTGTTCCTCTTTCTTCGTCACCACTCAGAGCAGAATGTCGTGTCTTTTCTTCGGATGCTTCCATATGCTCCCGTCCCGTAGGAAGAATCGGTACACTTTCTTCTGAACCTGGTTGGTCTCTTCCTTCGTCCACGCCGCGTCCGGTGTCATTGTCTTCAGGAACCCGCCGATCTGGAGCCACTCCTCGTTGTACTTGCTCTCGTTGAATTCGTTAAGCGCCGGAGTGCTCCCCTTTCTTGTTGTTACGTTAGCCGACCCGAAGAAGTCCTCGCCGACTTCTTCGTTATCCGAAACCATGCCGTCCTCGTCGTTGAACCGCGCCCTTGAAAGCATATCGGCCATCGCGGTATCCTTTCCGAGGATGTGTCGTAACTCCAGGTTCAAGGACTTAATGTACGCGATCCACCTGATCATCGTCAGGTCCGGAGTCGCCCATCCGGAAACCATGTCGAGAATTGGCTGGCAGTCCATCTCGATTATCACCTCTATCCCAATCAGGTAGTCTTTATCGGCCTTGACCTCCGAAACAATACCCCAGTGTTCGCGTTTAACCTGGGCGTATCCTTGTTGTCGCTCACTGAGGACTTTCGTGCCAAACCGGATGGGGAACCTCGCGCCATCGTCATACTCCTTGTTGATTACCCATCCGATCCCGGTCGGACTCGTGTCCACGATCACGTAAATCGGAGTGCCTTTGCCGTAGACACCCTTTCGGAGCGCCAGTGCCGCGGCAAGTGCTTCTTTCATCTTCCGGACCGACTCCGTATGCTCGTCTCTCCACTCGAATTTACGCCTTTTCTTCAGCAACCCATAGAGCGGCTCCGTGACGTGGGCGTAATGCGGAATCCAAATATGGTAGAACGCACATGCTCCCAAGAATCTCTGAACCTCTATAACCGAATTGCAGTCTTGCTTCATCGCGGAGATGGCCTCTACCTCCGTCAGGGATGGCTTCCGGCCGTAAGGCCCGCACAGGTGTCCGACTACCAACATCTCCGACTATCCGAAGGCTGATTTTTCTCCGAAGAAGATGAGCCACGAGCTCTCGAGTCTTTGTAGCACCTTCTCGCAGTCGCGGATGTGATCCGTCATGAACCTCCGGCAACCGTCACGCCCGACCTACTCGTCCTTGTCCTCCACCAGACATCCTTTGATCGGGATGTCGTCCAAAAATGGCATGGTGATGTTCGGGATACAATCCCTAAGCACTTTGTTCATTGCGTTCACCATGTGGGCTACCGAGTTTGTTCCCCCTTGCGGTAGGGTACAAATCCGAACTAGGCCGAGAGGAGTCTGCATCGTCATGACATCCCTGCTGTCTACGGCTACTTGGAACTGATCGTACGCTAAGTACAGATCACCGACTGAGTAGATCGACCTCCCCGCGAAGGCCTCCGCGAACTCATCAATGGTCGGTCTGATACCTGCGTTTCGAATGGTCACCTTGTTGACCGGCTGCAGGTCCTGTATGAAGCGCAGTGTGCCATTCTTCTTTGGCACTGTAAACCACTGATTCGAATATGGGGCACTCGACGGTTCGAGGATGCTCATCTCCACCTTCTATTTCAGCAGCTCCATCAGCTTCGGGATGTGAGCTCTGGGTACCGGAATTGGTTTGAGATTCCACGGCACATGTGGTACCGTGAAGATCACCATTGCTTCCACAACCGTCGGGTCTACGCACCCGATCTCCTCCGGTGAGAATGCAAAAGCCTTCCCGTGCCTCCCGATCATTCTCCGAAACCGGTCCTCTTCCGCCGGCAGTAGAAAGCCACCCCCACCGATCTTGAGCTCCCGTAGCGTTATGTCGGTGAACGTGTGTCCTATGCTGGCCGGATCTCGTAAACTTGGGTCCGACACGACCCCCTTTATCCGTAACTCGCTACCCTCCGGCAAGGGTGCTGCAACTGGCCTCACCTTCTGGTCCACAGTCTGGTACTTCGTATCCACTCGGGCCATCCAATCCGACTCGAGTCCCCTACCGAAGTCGGTGATGACTTCGTACATCCTTTCCGAACATACTGGAATCGTTTGGTCCTCATTAAGGCCTTCTTCGAACACCTCCCGTAACTTCCCCAAGGTGTCTTCGAAAGAGACCGCCTCCACGGCCCCGTTGATTTCCTCTTCAGGGCCGAGGACCCTGCATGCCCGAAGTCGCTACTCCGCCCGCTTCTTTTCCCAGCCAACTACGGTGGCTATCGTACAACCTCCGCTATCGGAGAACCAAAGTTTCCTACATGTTACGGGCATGACCATATAATATCTCGTTGTGAGAATTTACCGTAGTATTCTATACACGTGGATAAGTGTGAGGGTTAAACGAGAGTGTAGAGAAGGGGAGGATTACTTTTAAATCCTCGGGATTGAGACAACCCATTAGGCCAAGTGTGAACATGGTTGGGGGCCTTGGGTATCGCTATAAATAAGAGGCCTAGCTACCCTCATTTGACTATCTTATTGACTACGTCGAGACTCTGTCTTGTGGTGGGTCAACTCTTGTAGCGAGCGCGCCAACACCAGGTACGACTCGACGCCACGACGGTGGTATGGGACGCCGATCGAGGCTCGAGTCCGTCTCGATCCCTTCGCTCGGGGGTGGTCGGGTGGATCGGCACCCTTCTTTCTCTCTCTCCTTTCTTTCTATCTACCTATATCTATCCTTATCTAATGCTTACTTTAGTACATGTCTCTAATATTTGGTATCCAAGCCTATGTACTAATGTTTCTTTTGTTGGTCTTATCTTCTTGATGGATGGCGATCGATCGTTGTGTGGTTGGCCTTCATGCAGACAAGGATCAACAAGGAACTTCGGTAATCTTTCTTTATATTTTTTTGGTCTATTTTTTCTTCTCCCATCTAATCATGTGTATGGTTAATATGTAGATTATTTTCATTAATTAAATGATGTTGTAATGGTATTTAATTGGTTATCTAAAACGCTTACATATGTGCACGGGGTCAATACCTCGTTTGACATATAAATAATATGTGATGAGTGTCGTATGCGTACGAGGTTAATACCTCAATTACGTATTACGTTCACGAACATATGTTACGTTTGCGTATGAGGTCAACACCTCGATTTTGTTGTAAATAAATGATATGCGTACGAGGTTAATACCTTAATTACGTATTACATTAAACCCTTATTTTTGGATGTCTCGTGTGCGTAGAGGTATATGCCTCGATTACGTATCTCGATTACGTCATTTTTGGCTATTAAATATAACGATTTCTTTAATATACGCATGTGGTCACGTGTATACGTAGTTGATCGTATATATGTGATAATATACATGTGTATATACGTTCTTACGTGATTTTAAATTGAATGTTTTCCTTTTCGGGGAAAGGTTCTTGCTGGCCGTCCTCACATTTTTGTGAGAATCGTGTTGTCACCGTCCTTTTTTTCAACAATTTTTTATTGTTGAAATCCCCGTTGGTGACTTCGATATTTCGTTATGTAAAGAAACGTTATATCCATAATGATTTTGAGTACGTAGGGCTTGACCCACTTCATGTGAGGTCGCTCTTATGACACACGTATCCAACATCCCTCCCTCATTACATGGATACGATGCCACCATGAGATCTTCTTACGAGAGGCATTCGTATTGACATGACCATGTGATGGGCCACGTGGGCCTACTACGAAAAGAGGGTTCATTTGGCTTGACCATAAGGTTGCACTTTGGCGTATGCCATCGTAATTACGAGACTTGAGGTTAGGTAACGTACCAACATAGTTGTAGTAAATGAGGGCGAAATAAGGACTCTTGACATATATGTTTCTTTTAAAAAAACATATATGGGCAAATGCCTCGCATATCCCTTATACACATGAAACATTAAACATTCAAGAAGAGCAACCTACTTGGTTGGCTCAAGTGTTTAATGCATTTGTTCTCGAGGTCTCGAGTTCAAATATGACCAAGACCATACAACATCGTTGATACATATAACTATAACACATGTTTAGACTTGAGGTCTAAGTGCACTTTGGGGTCCTCGTAATAGGACTTAAAGAGCCCAAACCACATATGTGGGCACCGAAACATAGTTTATTGTTAACATTTTTTTCGTGTATAAACTATTCATGACACGAACATACATGGTTGAGCCTCGGGGAGCCACCATGAAAAAATCGATATAGAGATCAGGGAAAGACATTTATTTGTCACCCCCATGGTTTTTAAAACACCTTTGTGTTACCATAGTAACATGATCTTGAACCTCATCTCATACGTCTAGAGGGGTATTATTGACGTGAGATAATGATATCGATTAATGCTCGCCCATGATAGGTTTACATCACGACATGATCTTATGACTATCTCTCTGACATTATCCTATTTCTTTTCCAAAAATAATCATTTAATGGCTCAAAATAACAACCCGATGTCCTCCGCTCAAGCGGAAGGAACTCAAGGGAATCCTCCTAGACAAATGTCTATTGAGATGTATTTTTCGCAAATAACCCAATACCTTAGTTTCACCGCTCAACAGATGACCGAACTTCGGCAATCTCAAAGTGCTCTCGAGGCACGTGTCATTAGTCTACAACGTGAGACTAATAGACCTGATGAGCGACATGGTGAACCATCGTTTGTCGATAAGCCATTTACGGGAGACAAAAAGGAAAGAACCGAAGAAGCAATTTGCACGTGGCTGGGCCGATGGGAGTCTCATTTTGAGCTCTATCCCATGCCATATAGTACGAAGATTGCATATGTCGGCCGAGAACTAGGGGGTAAGGCCGCTGCTTGGTGGCGTGGGTTCCGTACTTTGGGGAAATTGCCCAATACCTGGACAGATTTTGTCACAGTTTTCAAGGGCCAATTTCTACAACCTCCCTCTCGAACCGAGGCAGCACAAGCTTTAATGAACCGAGCTCTAGTCGGAAATTTTCCTCGCTAGAAGATTATGTCCACCATGCTAGAACCCAAATCCAAAAATCGGGTCTAGAAGGGGACTATTGGTTAATAGCTTGTTTTGTCAATGGCATCCCCAATTCGGACTATCACTGGATAGTGCACGATAAGGATCCAAAATCCTTTGAAGAGGCCGTTGTCGTGAAGAAAACCGTCCATAAGCGGAATCGGCGCACCAAGGCGTGGGAACCGGTTCTTCACGCGCGCACGCTCCAAGTTGTACATAGAAGCGAATTAGGAGGTTAATCGGCGGGAACGGGTCCTAACACAAGTGGAGACAAAGACCGCGCGAACAGTCTTTTCGGTCGCGCGCGCGAGCTAAGGAACTGTACGAGTCGGCGGCGTAACTGCGCGGATGCGTGAAGGACGGAGCGGATCCCTGTTCAAAAGGGACAGGGAATAAAGCTGACATGACAGCCTGCTCGTCGGCCTATATAAGGAGCAGGAAAGAGCTGTTGCAGGCATCTCGGGCAGAGAGGACGAAGTGCTGTCGGACCGTTTTCTGGACGCTTCTCTCTCTGTTTCCTTCCTTCTTGAGCTCCATAGCTTTCTGTGCAGGGTCCCGAGGAGGCTCGCGCTGTTTCGAGGAACGCCCGAGTGCTTCCGGCAGCACCTCCGACCTGCAACCCCTTTGTGCGTCGAAGCGAACAAGCGTCGGCATCTGTTTGCCGGCCTGTTCGGTTGTAACCAACCTGTGCCCCATCGAGGGTTGTAGTCGTCTTAGCCATTTTTGTTAATATACATATTTAGTCATTCGCATCTGTCGGTGTCGGTGTCTGTTCGCGTTATCCGTGCTGAAGGGCCGTGTCCCTGTGTATCCCCGGTCCTGCGTAGCCGGTTCTCTCTCTTTCTCCCCCCCTCGCTTGCTCTTTGGTTCGAGACCCCCGCGGTCCCGCCTCGTTTCCACACGCACTTGCGTAATATCTCAACATCTTTGGTGAACCCGACGTGAAGGAGGCGGCAGAAGAGCAGAAGATGAGGGGGTCGGATCTTGTAGAGGCCATGGCTTCGGCCGTGGATCGGATTGTAAACGCGCGCGAGGGCACCGGTGCCCTCGACAGAGCTATTGAGGCGGTCGTCGGCACGATCGGCCAGTTCGATGGGAAGGATGCCACGAAGTATTTGGCGTCCTACGGTGCAGAGATGCTAATGCGGGACATTCCGGAAAAAAGGCGTCTTGCCGGATTTCCCCGAGTGGCGGCTGTCAAGAAAGTCTGTGGCCGTTTCGACAAACGGCGAGAATGGGCGGATAACGGGGCAACCGGGTCGGGCTCAGTCGCAGCAAGGAAGCTCGAACCAGCGCCACAGGTGCGAAAGGAAGAGACCCGAGAGTGGTTGGAAACCGGTTCGGCTTCGACCGGCGTAGTCAGAGGCTCAACCGGAGGAGCGGCGCTGGAGGAATTGACGAGGGCGATAAAGGACCTCCAAATCGCGCAAGCCCGAAGGGAAGGTGGCGAACCGGCTCGTGACCGACGGCCAGCGGCAGGAAACAGGTGCATGTGGTGCGATGAAGTCGGCCACATTCGGAAGGACTGCGGCGACTTCGCGGAGGCGCTGAGGAACAGGGTGGTGTACCTGTGGGAAGGACGGGTGCATGCCAGCGACACCCGAAGGGCCCTGAGCCGAAACGACGGGCGAGGTGGTATGAAAAGGTTGATGGAAGAGGCGGCGGCCCGACACGCGGAAACCGTCCACTACTCGGCGTCGGCCGGCATACGAGTCGGGGGCGGCGAGGCCCGAAGGGAAAGCAAAGCCGGATTCTGGCCGACAATGCTGGAAGGCCTTGCCAGTGCAAGGCTTAAAAGGGAGGAATCGGACCGTGCGGAGAAACGGGTACGGGAGATGACCGGGTGGAGCGACCCGGTCGAGGAAAAGACGGGCTTCGTGGAAGCCGCTTGCCAGAACTACAAGGCTCTGGTGGAAGAGAAGCGGGTGGGGAAACCCGGGACGACAGGGCCCTCACAACGATACGAGACCCGGTCCGGGCCACGACAGGACGAAGCCCGCGGGGCCGGTGCGCAAGATAAACCCCAGAAGGGCGGGTACCGTCTGGGGACGGAGATAGAAAGGACCACGGACTTACGAAAGGTCCTGCAGGAACGGATCCTCGACAGCAAGGTGGAGTTGTCGCTACGAGAGGTGCTGGGAATCGCCAAGAAGGAGTTCCACGACTCCATCGTGGACTTGGTGAAACGGAAGAGGCTGTCAACGGAGACAGAACCGGAAAGACCGGTGGAAGTGCGGACGACGCACCTAGACGACATGGCGCTAGGAGACGAGTGGGCGGAAAGCCACTATTCGAGACCACACTGGGCCCGAGCGACCACGGAAACCCCGGTGAAGATCGGCGATGTCCAGGAACCGGTGATAGCTTTGGTGGACCACGGATCGGAGATCAATTTGATGTCCATGGACTTCTATAAGAAGGGCAAATGGCCGATCAACACCAAGCACGGGTGGAAAATAAGGGCAGCAATGCGCGCCACCGAGGAACTGCACGGGGCCTGTCCGAATGTGCGAGTCAAGATCGGCGACGTCGAGATTGACCAGCACTTCTTCATGCAGGAGACGTCTTCGCATCCGGTCATACTGGGAGAGCCGTACATCACGGCGGCACGAATGGAGACCAAGGTGCTGGACAATGGTTCGGCCTACGCGAGGGTCAAAAGCCAAGACGGGCGGCATTCGGTCCAGTTTCTGACGGTACGGCCGAACCACGAACGTAACCGCGACTCCCTCGGTTCCGAAAACCGAGAGGATTTTTAGAGAGGACTGCCAAGGCGTGGGGCCGCGACAGTCCGGATGCTCCGGGAAAACCCCACATCTGTACGATAAAACCGTGTACAATAGGTAGGAAATTTTGCTTCTCCGACAGCGGAGCATGTACGATGGTCGGCATCGCCGGCGGAGAGAAAACAAAGACGGAGGGGAGACTTCGGGCGTGCGGAGTTCTCGGCCCTGACGAAGAAATCGACGGAGCCGTGGAGGCAGTCTCCTTCGACGACACCTTGGGAATGCTGGGGAAGGTGGTCGAAGAAGACTTTAACGAAGACCGGACGATACCGGTATGTTCCGAAGAAATGTACGAAGTCATCGCGGACTTCGGTCGAGGGCTCGAGTCAGAACGGATGGCCCGAGTTAGCACCAAGTACAAGACTGTGGACCGGAAGGTGAGGCCAGTTGCGGCGCCCTTACCGGAGGGCAGCGAATCCCGAATCAAAGGGGTTGCATCGGACCCCAGTTTATGAGATCCGGCCTGCATAGGACACACCTTCACCAACGAGACGCTCCGCGAGCTGAAGATCGGTGGGGGCGGGTTCCTACTGCCAGTGGAGGAAGACCGGTTTCGGAGAATGCTCGGAAGGCACGAGAAAGCCTTCCCATTCTCACCGGAGGAAATCGGGTGCGTAGACCCGACGATCGTAGAGCCAATGGTGATATTCACGGTACCGCATGTACCGTGGAATCTCAAGCCAATTCCGGTTCCGAGAGCTCACATCCCGAAGTTGATGGAGCTGTTGAAGCAGAAAGTTTATATGGGCATTCTCGAGCCGTCGAGCGCCCCATATTCAAACCGATGGTTTACCGTACCAAAGAAAAACGGATCGTTGCGCTTCATTCAGGACCTGCAGCCGGTCAACAGAGTGACCATTCGGAACGCAGGGATCGGACCGACCATAGACGAGTTCGCGGAGGCCTTCGCCGGAAGGTCGATTTACTCGGTCGGTGATCTATACTCAGGATACGACCAGTTCTAGCTAGCCGTGGAGAGCAGAGACATTACGACGATGCGAACTCCCCTCGGCCTAGTGCGGATGTGTACGCTGCCGCAAGGAGGGACCAACTCGGTGGCCCACATGGTGAATGCAATGAACAAGGTGCTGAGGGACTGCATCCCGGACATCACCATGCCGTTTCTAGACGACATCCCGATCAAGGGATGCCCGGTAGAAGAGAAGGACGAGACGATCGGGCCGGACGGATGCCGGCGATTCGTGATGACGCACATCGACGACTGCGAGAGGGTGCTGCAAAGGCTAGAGGATGCGAGGCTCACCTTCTCGGGGGAGAAGTCAGCCTTCGGGCAGTCGGAAATCATGGTGGTCGGACATTTATGTGGACCATATGGCCGGAAACCGTCTCCGGCAAAGGTAGAAGCCATCTCCGCGATGAAGCCTGATTGCAGCTCGGTCACGGAAGTACGAAGATTCTTGGGAGCATGCGCCTTCTACCACATATGGATCCCGCATTACGCGCACGTCGCTAAGCCACTGTACGGATTATTGAAGAAAGGGCGAAGATTCGAATGGCTAGACAAGCACACGGAGTCGGTCCGGAAGCTGAAGGAGGCTCTTTCGGCAGCACCGGCGCTCCGAAAGGCCGTCTACAGGAAGGGCACCCCAGTGTACATAACGGTTGACACGAGTCCGACCGGAATCGGGTGGGTCGTCAACCAAGAAGACGAGGACGACAATCGGTTTCCGATCCGATTCGGCGCGAAGGTCCTCAGTGAGCGGCAGCGAGGATACGCCCAGGTTAAACGCGAACTCTGGGGTATTGTTTCGGCGGTGAAGGCCGACAAGGACTATCTGATCGGGACAGAGGTAATCATAGAGACGGATTGCATGCCGATTCTCGGCATGGTTTCCGGATGCGCGACGCCGGACCTGGCAATGCTCAGGTGGATAGCGTACATCAAGTCCCTGGACCCGGAAATACGACACATTTCCGGGAAAGACAACGCCATGGCCGACATGCTTTCGAGGGCGAGGTTCGATGACGAGGGCGGCATGGTTTCGGAGGACGAAGAGGTCGGCGTGGACTTCTTCGAGGCAGCATACGTAACAACCGACGGGACGAGCACTCCGGCGCTTAACGACTTCGACGCGAGCAAGTACGACGGGGAGTGGCTGCAGATCGGCGGGTTCTTGAGGACAATGGCGCCGGATGCGTCATGGACGAAAGACGAGGCCAACCGGATCCGGAAGAAAGCGTACCGGTTCTTTCTCCGGGATGGCTATCTATGGAAGCACCCGAAGAAGAGGGACGGCGCTCCGCTCCGGGTGGTGGCGATGAAGGAAGAACAGGAGGAGCTGCTGACGGCCTACCACGACAACCCTTGGGCCGGACACCGTGGAACTTGGGCCACGTTCGAGAAGATAAAGGAGAAGTACTGGTGGCTGGGACTGTACCGGGACGTGCATCGATTCGTGACAACTTGCGAGAGCTGTCAGATGCACTCCGTGGTCTGACACCGGGACGAGCTTCACCCTACGTACCCTCCGACCATCCACTTCAAGTGGATGGTAGATCTGGTGACGATGCCAATGGGGGTAGGACAGATGCGGTACCTGGTCCTAGCGCGGGAGGATCTGACGAACCAGGTGGAAGGCCGGGCCCTTCCAAACAAAACGACCGCGGCCGTATGTCGGTTCCTAATCGAGGACGTGATATGCCGGTACGGGTGCGTCGGGAAGATCGTGGCTGACCGAGGAGAGTTTGACGCCGAAGAAGCCGCGGAGCTGTTCGACCGGCTGGGAGTCAAGCTCTCGCTCACCACTGCGTACAATCCGGAGGCGAATGGAAAGGTGGAGCGCGGACACGGGCCGATCGTCAAGGCGTTGGTTCGGGCATGCGGAGGCCAAGTCGGTAACTGGCCGCGGCTGCTACCTTATGCTTTGTGGGCAGACCGGACCACGCACAGTTCGGTAACCAGGTACATGCCGACGGAGCTCATGTTCGGCCAGAAGCCGATCATGCCGATGGAACAGACGATCTCCTCGTGGGCAACGGTCGACTGGAGGGACGAGATGACCCGGGAGGAGTTGTTGGCCGCGCGTATACGACAGCTCGAGCGGAGACCGGAGGACGTGGAACTGGCTGCGGAGAAGCTCCGGGTGGCGAGGACAAAGAACAAAGCCAGGTTCGACCGAACGCACTGGCTCAGACCGAAGAAAATCGAAGAAGGTGACTGGGTGCTCATCTACGACAGCAGCCTCGACAACCAGCACCGAGCTACACGGAAGTTCGCACGAAGGTGGTTCGGGCCTTACGTGGTACGGAGCGCCAATGACAACGGGACATATCACTTGGCGGAACTCGACGGCACGAGAATGGCGATACCGGTTGCAGGGAAGCGGATCAAAGCGTTCAAGAAGCGACACGACGACGAGCCAGACCCGGCTCTCCAAGTCAGCAGTGACGAACGATCCGAAAACGAGGAAGAACCGACGGGCGAGGAATGAAGACGGGCCGGTTTTCTCCGTCCCAACTCTCTTGGCGCATACCGGAGGATGCGCGGTTAGGTGGGGGCGGATGTCGTGAAGAAAACCGTCCATAAGCGGAATCGGCGCACCAAGGCGTGGGAACCGGTTCTTCACGCGCGCACGCTCCAAGTTGTACATAGAAGCGAATTAGGAGGTTAATCGGCGGGAACGGGTCCTAACACAAGTGGAGACAAAGACCGCGCGAACAGTCTTTTCGGTCGCGCGTGCGAGCTAAGGAACTGTACGAGTCGGCGGCGTAACTGCGCGGATGCGTGAAGGACGGAGCGGATCCCTGTTCAAAAGGGACAGGGTGTTGGGATTACGGTCCCTTCTCATGGGATGGTCGGATATCGGAGATGAATGCCGACAAGCCCGGTTTCGGTTTCGGATCCGGATGAAGAAGACCCCGGTTTCGGTACCGGATGACGAATGTACCCGGAGAGCGATCCGGATGCAGGGACATATCCGTGAATATGTTCGCTATGGGCCCCTGAGGCTACAGTTGTAAATAGCCCAAAGTCATATAAGTATAAATATGACTTAGGGCAAACAGTGTTGTTGTTGCTTATCATTTTTCTGTTTTTCCACTCAAGAGGAGTGAAGAGGGAGCAGCCGTGAGACAGAGTGAGAGATAGAGCGCGAGAGAGGAAGAGGACGACGCCTCTGTGTATTTCCGCCGCCTGTGGCAAGGACAGCGAGCTCAAGGTCGTCGCCTTGGAGCTCGTCATTGTATACTTCTCTTGTATAGTGTTGTTTGGAGTCTTGTACTCCCGTGGTTTTTCCCATCTAGGGTTTTCCACGTTAACCCCTGTGTACTCGTGTGTTTCTCTCTTTTGGTTTCTATTTTCTGCTGCATTGATCCGCGATTACTCGGTTGTGGCCGAAAGGAAGAAGGTGAATCCAAGCGTTGATTCCCAACAAACTGGTATCAGAGCAAACTGCTGCAGAAAATGGAAGGCGGCGGCAGCGGGCAGCCGGGGATGATGGTGCTGAATGCGCAGAATTACGCCGACTGGAAGATCAAGATGGAGGATCTTCTGATTGTTCGGGACCTGTACGAACCGATTGACAGGTCGGAAATACCGAAGGGGGTACTTGAGTCGGAGTGGAAGCTCCTGAACCGGAAAGCCGTAGCGACGATCCGACAATATGTCGATGTAAGCGTCCTACAACATGTGGCGAACGACACCAACGCATATGAGATGTGGAAGAAGCTGTCGGGCCTCTACGAGAGGAAGAATGCGTTGAACCGGACCTCCCTGATGAGGAAGATAGTGAACCTCAAGTACCGGGACGGCGAGAGTATGGTGGAACACGTAAGCACGTTCATGGGATTCGTGAATCAGCTTGCGGCGATCAAGTTCCCGTTGGAGGATGCAATGCAAGCCATCATCCTGATGTGTACATTGCCGGAAAGCTGGGAGAACTTGGTGGTGACTCTCAGCACCTCCTGCACCGAAGATAACTTGTCCTTACAAACGGTAAAGACAAGTATTTTGAATGAAGAAGCGCGTCGGAGAGATAAGGAACCGGCCTCCGACCCGAAGATGTTGTTTACCGAATCGGATCGGGGAAGACAATGGAACCGGAGTCCGCAAAGACGGGAGAAGTCGGGGACCCGGTCGCAGTCAAGAGGAAGGCCCACATGCTTCCACTGTGGGAAGCCGGGGCACTTCCGAAAGAATTGTCGGCATTACCGAAAAGACAATGGAACCGACAACACCGATTCGAAGAAGTCACCGGAGAGAAACGGTGAATACCGGGGAGCCACGGACCGGAATGGTTCGGATCGGCGAGGACAGGACCGGAAAGGAACAACGGCACTCGCGGCAAGTGAGGAAGAAATCATGCTCATCACCGAAGAAGGTGAGCTAAACGTTGCCGTCGATGAGACGACCTGGGTGGTCGATTCCAGAGCATCGTTCCACCTGACCCCGGAGAGAAGATACTTCTCATCCTACACAGCCGGTGAGCATGGCTGTGTTCGGATGGGAAATGAAGGTACGTGCCGGATTTCCGGCATAGGAGACGTGTGGTTGACAACCCCGACCGGATGCAAAATGCTGCTGAAGGATGTCCGACACGTTCCGGAGGTTCGATTGAACCTGATTTCGGCCGGGAGGCTAGACGATGAAGGCTACACAGGTAGCATCCGGAACGGCGTAATGAAGTTCAGCAAGGGGAGCCTGATAGTGGCTCGGGCCCGGAAAGTCAACACACTGTACCTGATGAATGCCCGGTTATGTCCGGAAGAACTGAATGTGGCAGCCGACACTGCCGGTGAGCTGTGGCACAAGAGACTGTGCCACATGAGTGAGAAGGGGATGAAGAGGCTTGCAGAAGACAACCTTATCCCAGTGAAGCATGTGCACCTGGAGAAGTGCACCGATTGCCTGGCCGGTAAGCAGAACCGAACCTCCTTCCACTCAAGGCCACCGACGAGACTGAGCGCACCATTGGAGTTGGTGCACACTAATGTGTGTCAGGTAGAAACGAAGTCACATGGCGGAGCCCAGTACTTCGTAACATTCATTGATGATCACAGCCGGAAGCTGTGGACGGCACCGTTGAAGACAAAGGACCAAGCGTTGTGCGTCTTCAAAGAACTCCACGCGAGAGTGGAAAGGGAATCCGGCAAGAAGCTGAAAGCGATACGAGCGGATAACGGAGGGGAATACCGGGGGCAGTTCCAGGAGTACTGTCGCTCGAAGGGAATCCGACTCGAGTTTACTGTGCCGAAGACGCCGGAACTGAACGGGCTGGCTGAGAGGATGAACCGGACCATAATGGAGCGGGTCCGGAGTATGCTGGCGCATGCGAAATTACCCAAGGGGTTTTGGGCTGAGGCAATGTCGACGGCGACATACGTGATAAACAGATCACCCTCAGTACCTTTGGACGGAGACACGCCGCAGAAAGTGTGGACCGGTAAGGAAGTGTCCTACCGGCATCTGAAGGTGTTCGGGTGTCTCGCATACGTGCATGTGGCAAAGGACCGGAGAGGAAAGCTAGATCCAAAGACCCGGCCATGCATATTCCTCGGTTACGGCGATGACGAGTTCGGCTACCGAGTATGGGACCCGGTCGACAAGAAGATATTCAGGAGTCGAGACATCATCTTCATGGAGGACAAGACACTCGCCGACTGGGAGTCGGAGAAGAAGGTGAAGAGCTCCAAGTCGACCGGTGAGGATCAACTCTACAAGGAGCAGTCCCGACCGGCAAGGGACCGGTTAGCACTCGAGGATCCGGCCGAAGACGGTGAAGAAACAGAACCGGCCGAAGAGGATGAAAACGATACCGGAACCGGCCCCGATCCCGAAATGGATTCGGATGAAGAAGAATCGGAAGAACCGGTTACCGAAGCTCCGGAACGGAGATATCCTCTAAGAGAGAGAAGGGCCCCCCGGAGATTTCCGGAACCAGAGCACGTGCTGCTAACCGACGAGGGGGAGCCGGAGAGCTTTGAAGAAGCAAAACATGACACCCAGAGCCGCAGGTGGTTGAGTGCCATGCAGGACGAAATGGATTCCCTGCACGAGAACCACACATATGAACTTGTGGAGTTGCCGAAAGGAAAGCGGGCACTTCGAAACAAGTGGGTGTTCAAGCTGAAACCGGGAGATGCCGGAAACCCCCCGAGATACAAAGCCAGGATCGTGGTGAAGGGGTTTCAGCAGAAGAAGGGCGTCGACTTCGACGAGATATTTGCCCCGGTAGTGAAGATGACCTCCATCCGGACGGTGCTGAGCATAGCGGCAAGCATGGACCTCGAGGTAGAACAGATGGACGTGAAGACGGCATTCCTTCACGGTGACCTCGATGAAGAGATCTACATGCAGCAACCGGAAGGATTCGAGAAGAAAGGGAAGGAGCACCTGGTATGCCGGTTGAAGAAGAGCCTTTACGGACTGAAGCAGGCTCCCCGGCAATGGTACCGGAAGTTCGACTCCTTCATGACCGACGAAGGGTACCTCAAAACGCAGTCCGACCACTGCGTGTTTGTGAAGAAGTTCGAAGGAGGAGACTTTCTAATACTCCTCCTGTACGTGGACGACATGTTGATCGTCGGACGGGACCAGGTCAAGATCCGGATGCTGAAGAAGGCTCTTCACCGAACCTTCTCAATGAAGGACCTGGGTCCGGCGAGACAAATACTAGGGATGCACATCATCCGGGACCGGAGCAAGAAGCAGTTGTGGCTGTCACAGGAGAAGTACGTGACGAAGGTGCTTCACCGGTTCAACATGTCGGAAGCAAGACCGGTCGGATCGACCCTCCCGACAAACTGCAAGCTGTCCAGCAAGCAAAGTCCCAAGACAAAGGCTGAAAAGGAGGATATGATGAAAGTGCCGTATGCCTCAACCGTCGGGAGCTTGATGTACGCCATGGTGTGTACGAGACCGGACATCGGATATGCAGTCGGAGTGGTGAGCCGGTACATGAGCAATCCCGGGAAAGAGCATTGGAACGCAGCCAAGTGGATACTCCGATACCTGAAGGGCACGGCAAACGTGTGCCTCCGATTCGGCTCCGGAAAGCCCGAACTCGACGGCTTTACCGATTCGGATATGTCGGCTGATGCAGATACCAGCCGGTCCACATCAGGGTATGTGATGACGTATGCAGGGGGAGCTGTTTCATGGCAGTCGAGGCTGCAGAAGACGGTTGCGCTGTCAACCACGGAGGCGGAGTACATGGCGGCTGTTGAAGCCGGCAAGGAAATAATATGGATGAAGGACTTCATTAGAGAGCTCGGTATCCGACAGGAGGAGTACCGACTCTACTGCGACAGTCAGAGTGCAATCCACCTTGCGAAGAACGCGGCCTATCACTCCCGGACGAAGCACATCCAGCGAAGATATCACTGGATCCGGGAAAGGATAGAAGACAAGGAGTTCGTGCTGACAAAGATCCACACGGACGAGAACGGGTCGGATATGCTGACCAAGGTCCTCACACCCGACAAGCTGGAAGCATGCCGGAAGAGGATCGGATTGGAGAGACATCCCATGCCGAAGTGAAGGGGGAGTTTGTTGGGATTACGGTCCCTTCTCATGGGATGGTCGGATATCGGAGATGAATGCCGACAAGCCCGGTTTCGGTTTCGGATCCGGATGAAGAAGACCCCGGTTTCGGTACCGGATGACGAATGTACCCGGAGAGCGATCCGGATGCAGGGACATATCCGTGAATATGTTCGTTATGGGCCCCTGAGGCTACAGTTGTAAATAGCCCAAAGTCATATAAGTATAAATATGACTTAGGGCAAACAGTGTTGTTGTTGCTTATCATTTTTCTGTTTTTCCACTCAAGAGGAGTGAAGAGGGAGCAACCGTGAGACAGAGTGAGAGATAGAGCGCGAGAGAGGAAGAGGACGACGCCTCTGTGTATTTCCGCCGCCTGTGGCGAGGACAGCGAGCTCAAGGTCGTCGCCTTGGAGCTCGTCATTGTATACTTCTCTTGTATAGTGTTGTTTGGAGTCTTGTACTCCCGTGGTTTTTCCCATCTAGGGTTTTCCACGTTAACCCCTGTGTACTCGTGTGTTTCTCTCTTTTGGTTTCTATTTTCTGCTGCATTGATCCGCGATTACTCGGTTGTGGCCGAAAGGAAGAAGGTGAATCCAAGCGTTGATTCCCAACATAGGGAATAAAGCTGACATGACAGCCTGCTCGTCGGCCTATATAAGGAGCAGGAAAGAGCTGTTGCAGGCATCTCGGGCAGAGAGGACGAAGTGCTGTCAGAGAGGGAGACAGAGAGAAAGAGAGGGAGACAGAGAGGGAGCGTGCGCTTGACACCGACTCACGCACACACACACACACACGCCGACCCGACTCGCGCCCTTATGTGCAGGAACACAGAAAAGGGGAAGCACCCGACACCAACAAAGACACGAATATACACAGACAGACGCAAATGTATGTATTACAAGGGAAAGAATACAACCCCGGCTTCGAGCCGAACCAAGCTAGGGTAGGTTACAACAGCAGTCTATAGCCAAGCCACCGTCCGGGGAGCTCTTGGGCTCGTCACGCAGAGCGGGGTCTTGCACAGGAGACCGAGCAGAAATAGCCCTCCACAATCCACCCACACCGTGAAGAAGAGGAAGAAGAAGTAGAAGAACTAACCCTAAATCTAACGGTATACCCTCTAACACAAAATGGGCAACCCTTTTACAAGGGACCATCCCTTCCTTTTATAGAACAAGGAGAGGGATGTGTTACAATGTGGGATAAATCCCGATTTACATGGGATTCTTCGCCCCGACTTAACTCCTATTATTCACACAATTACACGAGGGTGAGTGCACATGGTGCACCCCGCCGATGTAGCCAATATTTCCCGGTTTCCGCCTCTGGCCGAAATTCTTCACGACAACGTAAGTCTACAAAACCTATTGTCTGGAATGCTACACTAGACCGAGTCACCTTTAATGAACTCAAGGACCTAGTATGCAAGGCTCCTTCACTTCTTTTACCCGATCCTTCAAAACCTTTTGAGTTTGAAACCGATGCAAACAATTATGCTATAGGTGTTGTCTTATATCAAGATGGTAAACCAATAGCATTCGAGAGTAAGAAACTTGATTCTGCTCAATGTCGGTATACCGTTCAAGAAAAGGAATTATTTGCAGTTATACATGCACTCAAAACATGGCGCCATTATCTTTATGGAAATCGCTTTGTGGTAACTACGGACCACAAGTCCTTGAAATATTTTTGTGACCAACAAGACCTGAAAGGTCGTAAGGCACGATGGGTTGATCTCATCCAGGACTTTGATTTTTCCATACGATATCGTAAAGGTTCCATGAACACTATCGCTGATGCACTAAGTCGAATCCGTGAAGTTAACACGCTTATCTTCACTGAAATATCATCAGATCTTTATGATCACCTTCAAGGAAAGTATCCTGATGACAGCTATTTCGCAAAATATTGGGCAAGAGTTGAGTCTGGAACAGACACCACCACATCCTCGAAGGAATACTTCCACATTGCTAACGGTCTGCTCTACCGTAATGGGAGGTCAAAAAGAGGATTCTTTTTTAATGCCATGATGCACCCTCAGCAGGGCACCCTGGAATACATCGTACACTTGTTCTCATCTCCACTCAATTTTATTGGCCTAAGATGCGTCCTGACATACATAGCTATGTGACTAAATGTCACCAATGTCAGGTTAACAAAGCCAAGCGACTTAAAGCCTCAGGACTTTTACATCCCTTGGACATTCCCAATAATAAGTGGGAAAGTATATCTATGGATTTTATTGTTAGCCTTCCTCGCACCCAAAAAGGCCATGATGCCATCTGGGTTGTGGTGGATAAACTAACTAAAATGGCCAGATTTATTACTACTAAAACCATGGTAACAACTCCTGAATTGGCTTACCAATTCGTTGACAAGTTATTTCGTTTTTATGGGTTACCGATGGATATCGTGAGTGATCGAGATCCAAAATTTACTAGTGACTTTTGGACGCAAGTCTTTAAGAAGTTAGAAACTACGTTGAGCATGAGCTCCACGGATCATCCTCAATCTGATCGACAGACAGAACGAGTAAATCAAATTATTGAGGACATGCTTCGAGCATATGTTGGTGCAAAACCAACAAAATGGGAACGTTATCTCCCAATTTTGGAGTTTGCTTATAACAGCTCCAAGCTTACGTCAACGGGATATAGTCCTTTTATGTTGATGTATGGTTTTCAGCCACGAGCCCCGATTGATGTTACTATACATCATGATGAGTTGTGAAGTACGCAAAAATTTCTTCGGGATATGCAAGATATGTTGCATATTGCACGAGATAATATAAAAACAGCTCAAGATAGAGCCTGTTTTTATCCCGATCATCATAGACAACCTCATGTATTCAACCTTGGACAGAAAGTAATTTTACGTGTACCTCACAATTCTAAGACATTGTCTACAGGTAAGTGTGCTAAGTTAGCCCCACGGTTTTGTGGACCTTTTACAGTCCTCAAACGCATTGGGTCATCAGCCTATCATCTCGCTCTTCCCAATGGTGTTGGAATTCATCCAGTCTTTCATGTTAGTCGTCTAAAAGAACTTCTAGGTTCTGGCGACAATACAGTTACAACTGAAACTCTGGTTACTTCTGAAGAATTATCTTCTAAACCACATGTACCAAAAAGAATTCTCGATGTTAAAACAAAAAAATTACGTACTAAAGAAATCCGAGAATTTAAAATAAAATGGATGGATAAATCAATAAAAGATGCAACATGGGAACACGAAAATACTCTCAAAACTAACTTCCCTAACTTTCCATTGCAAGAGTGCAATGTTTTAAAGAGGGGGAGTATGTTACGGGCATGACCATATAATATCCTGTGGTGAGAATTTACCGTAGTATTCTATACACGTGGATAAGTGTGAGGGTTAAACGAGAGTGTAGAGAAGGGGAGGATTACTTTTAAATCCTCAGGATTGAGACAACCCATTAGGCCAAGTGTGAACATGGTTGGGGGCCTTGGGTATTGCTATAAATAA
Organism: Azolla caroliniana; assembly: GCF_043228905.1. NCBI lineage: Eukaryota > Viridiplantae > Streptophyta > Polypodiopsida > Salviniales > Salviniaceae > Azolla > Azolla caroliniana. The sequence continues at coordinate 2,342,765 of NW_028230453.1, forward strand.
GAGGCCTAGCTACCCTCATTTGACTATCTTGTTGACTACGTCGAGACTCTGTCTTGTGGTGGGTCAACTCTTGTAACGAGCGCGCCAACACCAGGTACGACTCGACGCCACGGCGGTGGTATGGGACGCCGATCGAGGCTCAAGTCTGTCTCAATCCCTTCGCTCGGGGGTGGTCAGGTGGATCGGCACCCTTCTTTCTCTCTCTCCTTTCTTTCTATCTACCTATATCTATCCTTATCTAATGCTTACTTTAGTACATGTCTCTAATAGTACAGGTCATTTTGCCTATAGTACGTCTATGGGGTTTTTCTGGGGTGTCCGGACTAAAAATCCCCTCGGTTTTCGCCCCCGAGGGTCTCACGGTTACGCTCATGGTTCGGTCGCACCGTCAGGAATTGGACCGAATGACGCCCATCCTAACTCTTGACTCGCGCATATGCCGAACCGTTGTCCAGCACCTTTGTCTCCATGCGCGCCGCCGTGATGTACGGTTCTCCGAGTATCACCGGATTCAAGGACGTCTCCTGCACGAAGAAGTGTTGATCGATCTCAACATCGCCGATTTTCACTCGTACATTCGGGCAAGCTCCGTGTAGCTCCTCCGTGGCGCGCGTTGCTGCCCGTATCTTCCACCCGTGCTTGGTGTTGATCGGCCACTTTCCCTTCTTGTAGAAGTCCATGGACATCAAGTTGATCTCCGAACCGTGGTCTACCAATGCCACCACCAGCTCCTGGACGTCCCCGATCCGAACAGGGGTTTCCATAGTGGACCTAGCCCAATGTAGCCTCGAGTAGTGGCTTTCCGCCAATTCGTCCTCCAGGGCCATGTCTTCTAGGTGCGTCGTTCACACCTCCACCGGCTTCTCTGGCTCCGACTCCGTCAATAGCCTTTTCTGCTTCACCAAGTCTACGATGGAGTCGTGGAACTCCTTCGTGGTGATACGGAGCACTTCCCTCAGCGACAGCTCCACTTTGTTGTCGAGGATCCGTTCCTCCAGGACCTTTCGTAGGTCCGTGGTCCTTCCGATCTCTGTGCTCAACCGATAACCGGCCTTCTTGGCCTTGTCCGGTGCGCCGGATACACCGACATCATTCTGCTTCGGCCGAACCGGGTCTCATACCGTTGTGAAGACCGGTCTTTCCCGCGCGCTTGTCTTCCACTAAAACCTCGTAGTTTTGGCACGCGGCTTCCACGAAACCCGTCTTCTCTTCGATCGGGTCACTCCACCCGGTTACCTCCCGGACCCGTCTTTCCGCGCAGTCCGCTTCCTCTTTCCTTAGCCGTACGCCGGCTAGGCCTTCCAACATCAACGGCCAGAACCCGGAGTCCTTCGTTTTCCGCACTTCATCACTTCCGACCCGGATTCCAACCGACGCCGAGTAGTGGACGGTCTCTGCGTGGCGAGCCGCCACTTCTTCCATCAGTCGTTTCATACCCCCTCGTCCGACATTCAGATGCATGGCCCTTTGGGTCTCGCTAGCATGCACTCGACCGCATTAGCTCTTATCGCTTCGGCGAAGTCCCCGTAGTCTTTTCGGGCGTGGCCGACCACAAGCACCACAAGCACCGGTTCCCAGCCGAAGGCCTTCGGTCACGGACTTGTTCGCCACCGGCCCTCCGTGCTTGTGCAATCTAGAGGTCCCTCACCGTCTGAGTCAGCTCCTCTAGAGCCACTCCTCCAGACGAGCCTTTGACCATGCCGGTCGAAGTCGAGGCGGTCTCGAGGCGGTCTCGGGCCTCTTCCCTTTGCGCCAGTGGGGGTACCTCGACCTTCCTTGTTGCTACAGAACCCGCCCCCGTCAAGCCTTTATCGAACCACTCATGCCGTTTGTCAAAACGGCCTCAGACTCTCTTTACCATGGCCCAGTCGGTTGTTAGGCCATCATCAGTTTCCAGCAAGAAGCCCACTTGCTCCCGGTCCCTTGCGTCCACCGATTTAATGAACAATAGGACACGACTCGTGTCCAGTACGGTCCGGTCCAACGCCGAAAGTCGTGTGAAATGCTCTTCAAACTCCCGAAGGAGCACCGACGTGTTTCTCCCCTTTTCAGGGGTCTCCACCCATTCCATGAAGTCCCGTTTCGACAGCCGAAGCATGTCATCAAGCCTGTATTTTTCAAGGAGCCGACCTTCAAACTCTTCCCAGGTCCGACTCTCAGCCCGTACCTCAAGCACCTCCACGTGGATGCCCGGCATCGCCACCCGAGGGAATCCGGCCAGTCGCTTGTCCACCGGGATGTCCCTCATCACCATTTCGGCTCGGTAAGCCTCCAAATAGCTCGTAGTGTCCTTCCCACCGAAACGGCCTATCGTGCCGACGACTACTTTGATAGCCCTATCGAGGGCGCATGTGCCTTCGCGCGCACTCACTATCTGATCCACGGCCGAAGCCATGGCTTTTGCAAGATCCAGCCCTCTCATCTTTCTTTTCCTCTGCCGCCTGTTCACGTTGGGTTCACCAAATATGTCGCATTGTTACGCGCGTGCGTGGAGAACGAGGCGGGACCACGGGGGCCTTGGACCGAGAAATAACCGAATGAGAAGAGGGGAAGGAAACTACCAATGTACTTCACACGCGCACAGAGACACAGATTCACAGGAGTTGAACAATGGAGACAGAACGAATGTATATGTATATATAAACCAAGGAGTTACAACCGGCAAGCCGGTGAGTGATAGGCTCCGACACCTGCACACACACACACCCACACACACAGAATGCGAGATGGAGAACACACAGAACGCGAGATGGAGACTCTGTCGGAAGCACTCGGGCGTTCCGCAGAGCAAAGTCAGCCTCCCGAAAACCTGCACATAACGACTATGGAGAAGACAGAGGAGAAGAGCTCAGTTCCAGTCCGGCAGCACTTCGTCCTCCACAAAATGCGATAATTTTTACAATACCTCTCCCTCTCTTTTATAGCCCAAGGAGGGAGGCCGTTACCACCAGTTACATCATGTTTATTCCCTGTCCTTTCGGACAAGGATACGCCTCGATTTTCTCCCTAATGAATGCGTGCTACCTAGCATTTCACCTCAACCAACTTGTACCTACCTACGTACTATACGACAAAACTTGTACCCATGTGTAAGGGCCAGTTTACACACGTTATACCCGGTTTCCGCCTAGGGACGGTTTTCTCCATGACACCGCGGTGGACTGGAGAGATGAAATGAGCCAGGAGGAGCTGTTAGCGACACGAATCCAACAGCTCGAGCGAAGACCGGAGGACATGGAATGAGCAACGGCGAAGCTGCGTGCAGCAAGGACAAAGAACAAGGGGCGATTCGACCAGACTCACGGACTATGACCAAGGAAAATCGAGGAAGGCAACTGGGTTCTAATCTACGACAGCAGCCTCGACAACTAGCACAAGGCAATGCGGAAGTTTGCGAGGAGGTGGTTCGGGCCTTACGCGGTGACAAGCGCCAACGACAACGGCACCTACCATCTCGTGGAGCTCGACGGAACGAGAATAGTTATGCTAGTGGTTGGGAAGAGGATCAAGGCATTCAAGAAGCGGCATGAGGCCGAACCGGACCCAGAGGGCATGGGTAGCGACGATGACCGGTTCATAGTGGGTAGCAAACCAGAGAGCGAAAGATAATCACAGGTCGGTCTACTCCGGTAGAAGTCTGTTCTGGCGCATACCAGAGGATGCGCGGTGTCGTGAAGAAAACCGGCCCTAAGATGAATCAAAGGATTAAAGGCGTGAACCCGCCTTTGCACGAGTGTGCGCGAATTGATATATTGTACATAACTAGGAATAGGACGGATGGTGTAAACATACTAGGTGTTAGATATTTACTAATTAGGAAATCAACGCGTATCTCTATCCGAAGGGACAAAGAATAAAGTTAGCATGTTTTGATGTAATGGCCTCCTCGGCGACCTATAAAAAGGGAAGGAGAGGAGGAAAGGGAAAGAGGTTTTCGGGGGGAGAAAAAAGAGGTGTTGTCGGACTGGGAACTGAGCTCTCTCTCTCTTCCTCTATCATCATCATTCTCTGCAGGGTTGCCATCATTGTAATTGTCACTATTATTATAATCGAATCTCTTGTTTCCATCTACCTGTGTTATCTAAGTTTCTGGGAGTGTCTTCTTTCACGTCCCTCGAGTGTGCTCCTTGATTAAGTCGGTATACGCGTTGGTGGTTCAATCATCGGGGAAGTGCCACCAATTGTTGACAGGCCTAGCAGGTCTTGCACTTGCGTGCTTCTCACTTCCTCTTGTATCACCTGCTCCTCGGTTCAGGGCCCCCGTGGTCCCGCCTTATTTCACACATGAAAGTGTAACAACACGACAGCGGATTCGACAGCTTGAACGAAGATCGGGGGACGTAGAGCGAGCAAGGGAGAAGTTGCGCACAACACGGGAAAGGAACAAGGGTTGTTTCAACCGGACACACCAGCTCCGGCCGAAGAAGATTGAAGAAGGCGATTGGGTGCTGGTATACAACAATAGCCTCAACAATCAGCACAAAGCAGTGCGAAAATTTGCAAAGAGATGGTTCGGGCCCTACGCCGTGACGAGTGCTAACGACAATGGCACGTACCATCTTGCGGAACTTGATGGGACGCGGATAGTTGTGCCAGTAGTAGGGAAGAGGATCAAAGTATTTAAGAAGTGGCACGAGGACGAACTGGACCCGACAGGCCCGGACGATGGTGACGGCTGCACCAGCGCGGACAGCGACTCGGAGAATGAAGGGTGATTACGGGCCGGTCTTCTCCAGCAATTGTTCTATCTGGCACGTACCAGAGGACGTGCGGTTTGGTGGGGGTGGATGTCGTGGAGAAAACCACCCGTAGGAGGAATTAGGGAAATATGCGCAAGAATTGGCCCTTACGTGTGGGCACGCTATTTAATTACTTGTACATACTTAGGAGCAATTTGGTTGATGTGAAGATACTAGGTAGTACCCATTTATTGTTTAGGAAATTGTAGTGTATCTTTGTCTGAGGTGACAAGGAATAAACATGATGTAACCAGGGTATAACGGTCTGTCCCCGGAGGCCTATAAAAGGGAGTGGAGAAGGCTGAAAGGGGATCGCTTTTTGTCGAGGACTAAGTGTTGTCAGACTAGAACCGAGCTCTTCTCCTCTGTCTTTCATCGTTTTCTGCAAGGTTTGGGAGGCTGCCTCTGTTTCGTGGAAAGCCCGAGTGCTTCCGGTAGAGGCTCCATCTCTTGTTGTGTGCGTTGTGTGCGTTGTGTGAGTTGGTGTCAGCGAGTTGGCGCTTGCCGGCCAGCCGTCTGTAATCTTGATTATATATATATATACATTTGCCTCACATGTTGTTCGACCTTGTTGTGAGTTCTTTGTGTATATGTGTGTGCGCGGCTCGGTCGTGGGTTCGTGGTGCTCCTCCTTCTGTTCGGTAATTCCCCGGTTCAGGACCCCCACGGTTCCGCCTTGGTTTCTCCTGCGCGTGCAGAATAACACAACGGCATAATCACATATGGTGCGATGACAAGAAGGCAAGATAAATGCGACATTGTCGCGAAAATAATTTTATTTGTAAAACAACCACTTATAATATTTATTTGCCAAAAGTTACTTGGCAAGACTTGAACTCACAAACTAAATTTGAGAAGAAGCATTTGAGGTAGACCACTTCAATCTCTTTGGTTTCTATTTATTCGTGTTTCTCTTTCACTTTATATATACTAAATTTACATTACAAAATTTGATTACCAAAACAAATTGTTCTAAGGGGATTCAAACTCATGACCTTTTGTTTCTAAGAGACATCTAAGATACACCACTTCAACTTCTTCCTTATCTTGCATTTCTTTTCTTTTCTTTAACTCTTGTCTTGATTTATGCAGGCCACCATCTTCTTTGCCGAGCTTTGCATCCTACACCCACGCGAGCTTCTTCACTCGCCTTTCCTTCCTCTTCTTCTCCTTCTTCCCCCTTCTTTTTAGCCACCATGGGCATGGCTTATATAGACTGGTCAACTGCCCTACCACCCTCTTGAGGTGGTTGAGAAACCGCCTCATGTAGGGGGTTGGTTGGTTTTTTTTTTTTTTACTATTATTTTATTTATTGATTCTACAAATTCGATTTTGTAGTTATACATTTAAGAAATTATAGAAATAGCCCTCATTTAATTTTGACTCCCCCTTTTGACATAATTATATTTGTGTCCCAAGTAACATTAATCCTTCCGAAGCTTGTATCTTGGGCAATTCACAAACCGAAAATTTGCACATGCTCCTCGTCACAAGCTCCTAATATAGGAAATTTCTTTCTATAGATTTTTGACATTGTTTTGACATCGTGAAGCAATAACTTTACAACAATGACATGTCTATGCATTGTAAGAATTTATATGAGTTATCTCTTGCCGAAAAGATGAAGTGTTATGGTTCTCTTTCACATATGTCTGTTAAGTGTTTAGATTGCACCACGATCGATCACGAAGAAGAGTGCATCAACAAAGACGTAGTACGACTAAAGAAACTATGAAGAAGAAACGGCAAGAGCTAATGGGTAGCCAAGTGTGAAAGACGCAAACCCTAAATGAAAATACTATGTAAACCACCATTGTGGTGGCTTTGTAGTGGTTCTTCCATTTGTAAAGTTCTTCCTATTGAGTAAGAGCTAGAGCTTCCTATCCTCCTTCTTGTATCCCTTAAGCTTGTTACCGGCCGGCAAAGGAGTCCAGAGTGGGAAATGGAGAGTTATTTAAGTAGTAGGAATGTGGTTGTAATTAAGCTATGAGTGTGGACGGACGGACCAGAATCGGTATGCCGTTCCGGATCCGGACCGATCCCGAACAGGTGCGGATGGCACCGTTTTGTAATACAGACCGGAAACCTATTTAAAGGCCCGGATACAATGTAATGAATAGCGGTTAATTAATAAAAGCTTAGCGTTGTTATCTCTCTGTGTAATTGTCGTTCTGTCTTAATTGTTATATCTTACTCGTGTGATTATGAAAGACGATCATGCTCAGTAACTTAATTAAGTCGGATTAAGCGTTGAGTCTAATCTGGTTGCCGTAACACCCTTTGGTGAAGTGTCTTCCGTAGACACCCTGTGTTAGGCCATTGTCCGGCCCTAAGAGTTAACACACCTTTTGGCAACCACTAAGGTGACCCCCCTTTGGAGACGAAGTTAAAGATTAATACGTGGCAGAGACAACAACGACGAAATGTCCGATAATGGTAAAGATGATGTGCAAGAAATCAAATCAATGATGTGTTGCAAATGGTGGTCACGAGATACTAAACGAAGCCGAGGAATGAGAAATGGTGTTGACGATTTGCGTGTAGTTGATCGCAAAAGAAAGACGAACAAAAGTTTATGATCTATGGGTTAGCAATGGAAGTGCAAAGGAGAGAGAGACCCAACCATCACAAACCGTATCTTCCAAAGATGAGAGTGCATTTCTATCCACATATGTCCGGTCAGACATGGCCAGAAAGACAAACGACCGGAGGGCCGAATGATGACCAAAACCAAACGGGCATGGATGGGCTGGATAGAGACAACGCTTGAATGAAGCATCGATGGTTGGACGAGATTCGACAGACATGAATTGGACAAACGACCAGAGACTCGTTAGACAGGGCCCACAAAGATGGAACAAAGATGGAGAAGGCAATGAAGAAAGTGAAAGAAATGCCAAAAACAACTGACGAAAACATAAGGACAAAGGCCGGAATGGCTGGATAGTGGGCAAGAGTGGCCGGAGTGACCGAATAGCAGCCGAAGTGACCGGAGTGGATGGACAACAGTCCGAGCGGCCAAAGTGGCTGGACAACAGTTGGAGCGGTCGGATAGGCCGAGAGTGGCTGGACAGGAGTCGGAGAGCCGAAACGACCGGAGAGCGGCCGGACAGGACGGCAGTCGAACATCATCTGTATGGTGACGACCTAATAAAGCAGCCGGAGCAGCCGGGTTGGGGTGGCCAGACAACCAACGGCCAGAGCGGTGGCCGAATAGCGACGACCGGATGCCACGTACAAAGATAGTGGCGTCGGCCTTACAATAGTCTGATAGTGGCAGTAACCGAATTGCGGCTAGAGCAGCGGTCGGACAGAGACACGCCGAACAGACAGAGGAACTGGGTACCGGACGGACAGGCGCCGAGTAGCGACAGCGGAACAATGATACAGAGACGGAGACGACGAAAACAAACACAACGGACAAACGGACATAAATCTTCTCATCACCACGCCATCGCCACCGTCAACACACAAGCACAGAAGATGATCACGATGAATATCAGGAAGACGGCAGAGGAGGACGAGGAAGAGAAAGAGACAAGGACAAAAGCGAAGGTTGAGATAGACAAGCACTACTAGAAAAGGATTAGGAAGAGGAGATGAAGAAAGAACAAGAAAATGCAGAAAATAAGAAGAAACAGAGACGGGAGAAAGAACGATAAGAAGAAGAGACAAGGAAAACAACCTAAAGAAAAACAGAAAACAATAAGAGGAAGAAGAGAGGGAAAAAGAAAAAGAAAACATAGGGGCATGTGAAGAATTTCGGAAACATGAGTGTACATCAACAAATTTCATAAACATAAGGGTACAATATAAAATTTTAAAAACAAGAGGGCACCACTAGAATTTTGAAAATCCCCAAGACTACTCACACACACTCAAAACAAAGGAAGAACACACATACATACGACATGATTTTGGACCCATGACGAAGTTCGTAAGCCGACAGAACGAGAATGTTTTTGTCGCGGACGATTTGCTGACCGACAAAGATGTTCGAGTCAAGCCTTCCGATCGAGGGAGTTGATCATTGAAAGGACCGATGGAAGTTCTGGTCGAAGAAATATCATCATCAAGGCATGTGGGATTGACGTGCAAGGCACTTTCCCACGGGCGTGCCATATTGTGTTACCCCGTACGAGATGTACGGAGAGTCAATGTGATGAGAGAGGGTCAAATGTTATCATGATGATTGTTGTGTGTGTGTAGGGGGCATAAATGTAATTGTGAGTCGATATGTATGTGAATACATGCACACGTGTGTGCATGTGGATGGATACGAGGAGGTGTGAGTGAGTGTCCAGTATGAATGCTCTTGGGGGCTTACACCCCTTTGTATCTACCCCCTCTTGTACTATTTAACCCCTTATGGGGAATGAATGAAGGGAGGATCATTTTTCTCTCTCAATCTCTCTCTCTCTTGTCATCTCTCTTTCTCTCTCTCTCCCCCTCAACGTTGAATCCCCTTGGGAGGGGGGTGGAGCCATTCAGCAGAGGAAGAGCGACCTCCGACACCAGAAGTCGAAGAGGAGAGGCCTCCATCACCAAAAGAAGAGGAAAAACCACCGACGCCGGAAACAAATCGGGAAAGACCACCGACGCCGGAGAAAATTCCGGAACGAGCACCAACACTACCTGCCCGCGCACCGATACCGGACGACGACATACCATTCCAGTACTCCAAGTATAGAGATGATCCAGACGCGGAAGCTCATGTGCACGCCTTTGAACAGACATGGGAAGCCAACCATGTGTCCCAGCGATTGACCCCGGATGAAGAAGAACGCTCTAAGATAGCGGAATTTGGCGTCACATTGGAGGGACCGGCAGCAAGATGGCGCCGGACGCAGGACCCGTCTACCATCAACACCTTTGCAGATTTAAAATCTAAATTCTTGCATTTTTTCCAAAAGGAGGTGGACCAGACCGTAATGGTAGGCTTATTTTATACCATCCGACAGGAGGCAGGGGAGAGCATTCCCCAATTTGTCATCCGGTTTCAACGGATGCATAGTCAGCTTGCCCGCGCACCCCCGGGGGAGGAATTACGGACTATATTCCTAAACGCGCTCCGGGAACCCCTACGCACGGTTTGCACAGTAATTGACTTCCGCACAAGTACCATCAACCAGGTCATTGACCGGGTGAGAGAGACGGAAAAGACAAGCTCCTGGCTCACACTGGGAGCACTCCAACGGGCGTTACCGTCCGATGAAGACCTCCAGTTTCGACAAGCAATACAGTGCACAACCTGCTTGAATTCCAGACACTCGGCTCTAGAATGCACTATGAGGACGCAATGTGTAATCTGTCAATCCAAGAGCCATACGACAGATAGGTGCGAGTATAATCTATTGAACCGGCAAGCACCGCCTGTCCGACAAATTGAGCCACGCAGCAGCCAGGATGAAGAAGAGGAACGCTGGCGGCGAATGGACCGCAACCGACCGGCACAGGATGTCCGGTATGGCGATCAACGGGAGAATGATGTCTGGTACGGTGATCGACGGGATAACTATGACCGGCATGATCGGTACCGGGATTACAATAGACGATACGAACATTACGACAGGGAGCACTCCCCCGGGTATCGTCAACAACGGGAGGAATACGGCAGATATAACAGGCAACCCCGTCAAGAGTACCGCAATAAGAAGAGCTATAACAAAAAACGGCAGTTTAAAAAAGGCGGCTACCCACGGGATCCGGAACAAGGAGCTCCAAGCAGCCTACCGGTCCAAAACCCCGCGTACCGCAGGACCTGCCCCGGGTACAACAGACAATGCCGAATCCAACAATACCCGGAAAGCCTACTGCTACTACTACCGACAGGAAGGCCATTATAGTAACCAATGCCCGGTGAAGAGCTATGAAAAACGATCGGCGGTAAATATGGTAGTCCTTGAGGTGGCAAATCTGCAGCAGGTGACCACAAGGTCGAAGGGCATGGCCAAGGAATGGGAGACGCAGGAGACCATCCGGAAACAAGCAACGGAATGGGTAAAGAAAGCAAACGAGCAGAATGTCACAGACTTACAGCGGCAAAAGGAGAACACCGTAGGGCTTGCCGGTGGTAGTCACTTCGAGAACGAGACATGGCAGGTGTTGTCGAGCCCTTCGGCTCCGGATCATTGCGTGAGTCGGGTGGGAACCGCCGAGGTTTTGGACTAGGAGGAAGAGGAATACAACTTAAGGCTAGTTATGAATAATAGGAAGAGAAGTAAGATAGTAATCTCGTGAATCCCACGAGTTTAGTGTATTTTAAAACAATATTTAGATTATAAGAGTAATTTAGATGGCAAAATTCGTGAATCCCACGAATATATTAGATTGATCAATTCTTCTATATTAATCAACACCCTTATACATATTTCTCTCCTCCTTATATAAAGATGGAAGAGGCTAAGCATGGCTTCATGCTTTTTCACCTAAAGTGCCCATGCATACTAAATGTGCATGTGATGCTTAGTCATTTCCTAAATATAGGGCTCATGCACACTAGATGTGCATGAGTCACTTTTAATGTCACGTGTAAATAAAATATTCACACTCTAAAGAATACATGATTTTTACCTTTTAATAAAGGTATGTGTAAATAAAGGTCTTATACGTATTAAATCTATATTTATAATACTAAAGATAAGTTATTACAATGGTAAAGTTGGGGTTTATCTACGTGGAGGTGCATGGTTCGAATCTTGCCCTATGCATGTGATAAATTCTTTTGATATATTATTTATTTATTTATATGTATCTAAAATCGGATATATTATTTTATGGTTTTCACGTAGTGTGTGGAATACACTACGACACTCGCCCCCTCCGAACCCGCACATCCTCCGGTATGTGCCGAAGTTGCCGATGCTCGTTGTCTCCCCTTCATCCTCCGTTGGTCCCGCTATGTCAACTTTGTCTCTCCATTTTGAGTAGACCCATTCTTTCCACCCGAACCATTGTCGCCATCCGATCCACCATATTCTTTGTTCTCTCTCGTCATATTCTTGGCCCTTGTCATTCGTGGTAGTGTCTTTTACTGGCCTCTTTCTTGTCTTCATCAACCTTGACTTTTTTCCGGATCGCTCTTGTCCGATCAACTTTCGGTTTGATCGGCTTCCGATCGGATTCGTATTCGGCCGAATCGGAATCGGTTGTTCGGTTTTGATTGAGTCGGTCTCCTTCCGGCCCGGTTTCGATCTATCGCTTTCGGTTTCGGTTGGCTTTCTTTTCCTCGTTTTCACCAGCCTCGACCGGTCCAACCTCCGGTTGAGTCGGATTAGCTTCTTTCCGGATCGGTCTCGTCCGATCGGCTTTCGGCTAGGTCGGCTTCCATCCATATTCGCGTTCGGCCAAGTCAGACTCAGTCGACCGGTTTTGATCGAGTCGACCCCTTTTCGGGTCGGCTTTCTTTTGGGTTGTCTTTCGGCCGAATCCTCATTCGCTCGGTTCGGCTTTCTTTCGGTTCGTCTTTTGGCCGAATCGTCTTTTACCCGGTTCGGCTTTCTTTCGGATCGGAATCCCGTCCGGATCACCTTCCATCCGAACCAGCTTCCGACTTTACCTTTCTTGCCGCCACCTCCTATCTCTCCGATCTCACGTTGGTTCTCGAATACAACCGCCGAAGTCTCTAGAATTAGTGGACAGGAATCCATGGTATTATCGTCCTCCGTTGTTTCACCCATAGCCACCTCCTTGGCTATCTCTCCTTCGTATGCTTCGGCTTCGACCTTCGTTTCGTTGCCGCCACTTTCCTTATCTTCGGTGTTATGTCGACACACGGGCTCGACTACCGAAGTCTCTGAAACAATGGTGAAGGAATCCCTTCGTTCGTGCTCATTTACTTTGTCTTCCTCGTCGTTTGTTGGCCTCGACTTTGGTTCGGTTTTAAGCTCCCCTTCAATGTCGACTTGCGACTTTTCATGCATCTCCGAACCCTTCCGCATCAAGCTCTCCTTCAGTGGAAGTCGGTGGCCGCTTTTCACCCACTGTTGACCGCCGTTCGTGGACCATGTCCTCGTCTGCTTCGGTCTTAGATAGTCATATGCGTCTCGTATAGCTTCTTCAAAGGACTCCCATGTTGGATTTTGTTGCCGTATCTTGAAGATTCTTTCTTGTAACTCATCCGTGGCTACCCGACTGAAGGATATCACTTGCAATCCTTCCGGTATCCCACATCGCATCATCTCCGTCTTGTAGTCATGTAGATAGCGTGACACATCCTTTCCGTCGAATTCCCCGTTTCTTTGCACAAGCCGCACTACTGCTGATTTCATCTCTGACATTGTGTGTTGCTCTTCTTGCATCCGCTTAATCATCATCATCATCATATTCATCGCTTCTTGTTGATTCTCCATCTCCTTACCACCCGCCTTCACGTCGGGTTCACCAACTGTGTCGAGCCCTTCGGCTCCGGATTGTTGCGTGAGTCGGGTGGGAACCGCCGAGGTTTTGGACTAGGAGGAAGAGGAATACAACTTAAGGCTAGTTATGAATAATAGGAAGAGAAGTAAGATAGTAATCTCGTGAATCCCACGAGTTTAGTGTATTTTAAAACAATATTTAGATTATAAGAGTAATTTAGATGGCAAAATTCGTGAATCCCACGAATATATTAGATTGATCAATTCTTCTATATTAATCAACACCCTTATACATATTTCTCTCCTCCTTATATAAAGATGGAAGAGGCTAAGCATGGCTTCATGCTTTTTCACCTAAAGTGCCCATGCATACTAAATGTGCATGTGATGCTTTGTCATTTCCTAAATATAGGGCTCATGCACACTAGATGTGCATGAGTCACTTTTAATGTCACGTGTAAATAAAATATTCACACTCTAAAGAATACATGATTTTTACCTTTTAATAAAGGTATGTGTAAATAAAGGTCTTATACGTATTAAATCTATATTTATAATACTAAAGATAAGTTATTACAATGGTAAAGTTGGGGTTTATCTACGTGGAGGTGCATGGTTCGAATCTTGCCCTATGCACGTGATAAATTCTTTTGATATATTATTTATTTATTTATATGTATCTAAAATCGGATATATTATTTTATGGTTTTCACGTAGTGTGTGGAATACACTACGACAGCGTTGCAAGAATGCCAGATTACGTTGCCACTAGGAAGACTCCTACAACTCGTGCCAAGATTCACGGAAGGACTGAAGACGGCCATGACGGCAGGAGAACCATCACTAGCACCGGTACTCTTCTCGAATCCGGAGGAGGGACCAACGGTGGTGGACACCAGCAGTCCGGTAATCATTGCCATTGTAAAAGGGAAAGAACTCCCCAGCACAGTTATAGACGGAGGCTCTGGGGTGAATGTAATAAGCCTCCGAACGTGTGATGCCCTAGGAATCCACGAGTGGGAGCCGTGTCCGTTCTGGTTGCGGATGGCCGATACAAGCTCAGTGCGGCCGACAGGATTAATACGGAAATTAGAAGTCACCGTCGGCGGTCATACATTTCACATCTCGGCAGTAGTGCTACAATTACAGGCACAAGGCGCATACCCGCTATTGCTGGGGCGGGCATGGTTGAAAACGGCACATATCAAACAGAATTGGAGGAAAAATATAATTACCTTCCGGCGAGGAAAAGCCAAGGTACGGGTACCAACACAGCCAAGGACGAGCACTGGCAAGGAATGTACACCGTTGTATGTGGAATGCGTCAACATGCTAGAAGGGTTAGCTAACGAAGAAGAAGCTCAGTACTTGCAGGAAAACCCGAAGATCATACCCCTCTTCGAAATTGACATTGCCGAAGCAGTAGCACCATACTTACCGCAACCGGAAGAGGTTGAAGCAGAACCGGATAAAGACGCAATCCGGGAGTTACGGCAAGCGCAGGAAGCGTTGGAACGGGAAATGGCCGTTTCACAATGCGTAAAAGCGTCGCAACTGGAAGAGGTGAACCTAGGGACCACGAACGAAGCAAAACCGGTGCACATCGCCAAGGAGATGAAGTTCGAAGACAAAACGGCGATGATCACACTTCTCACGGAATTTCGCGATGTGTTCGCCTGGTCATACGAAGACATGTGAGGACTCGACCCTCAGTTATACCAACATCAGGTGCACTTGAGCAAGGACGCAAAACCAATGGCACAAATACAGTACCGGATGAATCCCAATTATGCCGCCAAAGTCAAGGAGGAAATCGACAAACTACTAAGAGTTGGCTTTATCCGTCCGGTAATGAAAGCAGTACCGAAGAAGAACAGAAAATTTCGAGTTTGTGTGGACTACCGGAAACTCAATGCAGCTACGGTAACGGATGCGTTTCCACTTCCGTTCACAGATGGAGTGTTGGATGTCGTCGCCGGCCATGAGGTCTATAGTTTCCTAGACGGATTCAGCGGGTATAATCAGATCCGGATGCAGCCCGACGACCAAGAGAAAACGGCTTTCGTCACCGAATGGGGGGTGTTTGTGGCCGTGGTGATGATGTTCAGACTCAAAACGGCACCGGCAACATTTCAACGAATCATCATGGAAATCTTTGGTGAATATATTCCGGCTTTTATGCAGGTTTTCCTTGACGATTTCGCCGTCTATAGCCGGGAGGAGGACCATTTTCAGCACCTCCGCCTTTGTCTTGAAAACTGTAGAGCGTACCAACTAAGCTTGAATCCGACAAAATGTGTATTTGGCGTGTCCAATGGAACTCTATTAGGACATATTGTGAGCCAAGAAGGTATTGCAGTCGACCCGGACAAAGTGAAAGCCATATTAGAAGCACCGGCGCCGGCAACGGCAAAGGCATTAAGCCAGTTCTTAGGCCAGATCTGGTGGCACAGCCGGATGCTCCGATACTTGGCCGACCTGGCTACACCGTTACATGCCGTCGTACATCGGACACCATTCCAGTGGACCAACACCGAGGATAGGGCGTATAGGGCCCTCAAGGTACTATTGTCGCAGGCACCGGTAGTGTAGCCTCCGGATTGGAGTAAAGAATTTCACGTGTTCGTGGACGCCTCCGACATCGCAATCGGAAGCGTACTGATGCAGCTTACGGAGCCAAAGTGGTACCGGCCAGTGTACTATGCCAGCCGAAAGCTATCCCAAGCAGAACGGAACTACTCTACCACGAAACGGGAAGCTCTAGGGATGATCTACAGTGTGACAAAGTTTCGGCATTATTTATTGGGAAGGAAGTTTTCCTTCCATGTAGATCATTCGGCACTCCTTTACCTGGTGTCCAAAGCATCACTCACCGGCAAATTGGCCCGGTGGACCTTACTGTTACAGGAATTCGAGTTTGAAATATTCCACCGACCCGGTATACAACATGCCGTGGCGGATTACTTAAGCCGATTAGAGTCCGGAGAGACGGGTGACGGAGTAGCGGATGAGTTTCCGGATGCGGAGCTGTTTCGAGTCACTACGGAGACGGCAGCAGATGAGACGGTGGCACAGGAAGACAAGTGGCTCACAAATATGCACCAGTTTCTGAGCACAGGACTGCCTCCGGAAGAGATGAACCGGGACGAACGGAAATGCCTGGCGGTGCAAAGTCGACATTTCTGCTTACTGCAACACACACTTTACCACAAGGGCGCGGACGGCATATGGAGACGGGCGGTGCGCAGCGATGAAAAGGAACTGATACTGAGGGAAGCCCACTGCGGAGTTGCCGGAGGTCACTATGCCGGAGATGCGACGGCCAGGAAAATATGGCAAAGTGGCCTATGGTGGCCAACGACATTAAGAGATGCGGTACGGTACGGAAAAGAATGTGACCTATGCCAGCGAATGGGCCAGCCAACAGAGCAGGCTCGTATGCCACACCATCCGGTACTACCACTCGAGCCATTCTAGAAGTGGGGGCTGGACTTTGTTGAACCGTTCAAGCCACCGGCAATGAGAACGGGTAAACGGTACGTCATCGTCGCGACGGATTACTGCACGAAATGGGTGGAGGCCAAAGCTTTAAGGGACAACACCGCTGCGTCAACGGCGAAATTTCTATACGAGTATATCTGGTGTCGTTACGGATGCCCAATTGAATTAATAAGCAACCAAGGGGGGCACTTTCTCGGCCAAGTAGTGGAAAGCCTGACAACATTCTATGCCGTTGTCCACAAACGGAGCACACCTTACTATCCGCAAGCGAACGGTTTAGCGGAATCAACGAACAAGACGCTCCAGAATATCCTCCGGAAGATCGTCAACGAAAACCGAACGGATTGGGATACCAAGCTACATAGCGCGCTTTGGGCATACCGGACGGCATACAAAACGAGCATCCGAACAACACCGTTCCGGTTAGCATTCGGACTAGAGGCGGTAATGCCGGTGGAATTCCAAGTACCCAGCTTACGGATCCAGCTACGGGAACGGCTGAACGAGAAGGAGTCGGAGGCAATACGTGACGGGAACTGTACCCTCCCTCTACGCAACGCTCGGCCACAACCGAGCTTAGGATCATACACAGAAAAACGGGAAATAAATTCACGCAACACAAAGGAAAGAAAGGGTACACAGAATGTTTACGTGGAAAACCCAAAGAGGGAAAAACCACGGCAGCCCACAGGCTGCAAACTAT
Organism: Azolla caroliniana; assembly: GCF_043228905.1. Lineage (NCBI taxonomy): Eukaryota > Viridiplantae > Streptophyta > Polypodiopsida > Salviniales > Salviniaceae > Azolla > Azolla caroliniana. The sequence goes on from NW_028230453.1 coordinate 2,360,065, forward strand.
CACTATGTTGGAATGTACAAAGCAGTGAGTTCACGGAGGCAACGACCTCGTACTCACGATCCTCGCCACAGGCGGCGGTTACAACAGAGGCAGCGACCTCTTTCTCTCTCTCTCTCTCTCTGTACACTATTACGTGCTCTCTCTTCTTCTTGCACCAACAAGAAAATGACAACAACACCTAAAAAGGTTTGCCCTAAGTCATATTTATACTAATATGACTTTTCGGCTATTTACAAATATAGCCACGGTGGGCTCTTCAGAAACATATTTACGAATATGTCTCTTCATCCGGAGAGCATTCCTCACCGGGTCTGCGCCATCCGGCTCTCCATAGCCGGGTACTCCTCATCCGGTTCATACCAGGTCTGCGCCATCCGGCTCTCCGTAGCCGGGTCCTCCTCATCCAGTTCATACCGGGTCTGCATCATCCGGCTCTCCGTAGTCGGGTCCACCTCATACGGTTTCCCTTCCCATCCAGAGGGACCTGTCTCCCAACAATATGGTTGACAGCGTTGTGTGAACTCGAGGAACAACGACTGGCAAGCATCCTGCACTTAGAATTGGAACAACGGCGACAGAAAGCATTTGTCGACCGGCACAGGAAAGGAAACGAAAAAATGTTCGCAATCGGCAAACCGGTGTTAGTATTTCAGACCCAGATGGGCAAGATGCCGGGTAAACTACGGTTTAGATGGACCGGACCGTATTGGCTAACACGAGAGTATAATGGGTCCTACCAGTTAGGGACACTTGCCGGCGAAGTGCTAGGCAAATGGGTCAACGGATTCCGATTGAAGCCATATAGAGGACCGATGCCTAAGAACCCATTTGAGCAAAGGACCGACACCAGTGAGGGAAACGGCAACCACCAAGACGGCAGAGACGGCGAGCCGGTAACTGGGGAGAAGGAGGCTGGTAAGGGTCCGAGAGGACCAACAGACAAGTAACGTCACACTAATAATAATAATAACCAAAAAAAAAAAAAAAACAATCATGCAAAAGCGAGGAATGAATAGATGAAAGAGCGAGGAGCGAAAAGGTACGTAGTGGGCATTTAAAGCGCCACCACAGGACATAATGCTATTTTAGTACACGACATGCACACACTCGAAAAAGGCGCCAGAATGCACAGACAAAAACCACTGCGCGTAGAGACCCTTTACTTTTGCGAACCCAGGAGCACAGAAGCACCAAGACGCTGCAAGATCATCAGACGAGAACCTACGCACAGAGAACCCCCGCTTTCTGAACTCTCTCTCTCTCAATCTCACTCTCATCACCATCCAACCTCGCCACCACAATCCGACCTCGACACAGACATGGACCCGCAAATGCTGTCGGAAGCCGCCAAGACATGGCTAAAGCAACACGGGCTCGAGGGCTTCTTGATGATGATGGAAGTACCGCCACACAAAGAAGCCGACAAAGTGATCAAAGAAATCGATACAGAGGTCATAACGGCAGAGGCGATTCGAGCGTTAACAGGCCTTCCGGAGGGAGGCATACTCACGATTGACAATCCAACCTCGGAGCAACTCATCAGGTATTTTGGTGAGTACTCTCTAGCCAGCAAGGGCTACCGGACACAGGGCGGCGGAGATATGTTGTTCCGCGAGATTGCTCGTGTGCTCCACGAATACGGCCACGTGTACCCTAGACCCCCTGTCATGCCGCAAAACCGGGCAGGGATGATCATCGCCACCTATGAAGGGATCAAGGTGGATTGGCCGGTATTGATCGCAGACGGGTTGTGTGCGGCGATCGAGATTGTCAGAGGCAAAGACGGCAAAGAAGGCTGAGACGGACGGAGGATATGGCACGTCGTAACGGAGTGGCTCACCTTGCTTGTGCCACCCGTCCAGCCCAAGAAGCGAGGAAGAGTGGCAGACGGCACCCCAAAGACGGCTTCCAAACGACAACAGTTGTTGGCCTCTAAGGCCACTAAGGGGAAGGCGGCGGATGCAGAACAGGTGGGAAAGGAGAGCGGCAGCCGGAAGCGGCCAACGGATGCGCAGGAGGAACCACCGGCACGGCCCGTAAAGGTTACACTCCGCCGACCGGTGAATAGAGAAGCGGACCCCTTGGCGGCAAAACTCAATGTCGGGACTCAGGAAGAGGAAATAGAGGAGGAGCCTACGGAGCACCTCCGGCGACGGTCGTCGGCAAGGACCGTTGAGGCAGCCGGGAAACGATCGGACCCTCAGACGGAGGGAACACCGGCTCCCCATACTGAGACTCCCACGCCAAGGAAGGAACCGGAACCGGTGCACATGGCACCAGAATCAGAAGCCCCGGCACCACCGGCAACACCGGCAAGTCCCATCCCGCCAGAGCCGGAAAGGTCAATGCAGCCTCCCTCGGCCAGCCAAGAAGAAGCGCAAGGGGAACAAGGACTGCAGGATGGTCCACGGGCAGAAACGGAACTGCAACTCGGCGCAACCAGGCGGGACTACCCATCTACAAGTGAGCCCATCTGTCAAACCTCCGTGCAAGCACAACAAGGCACCGGTAGCCTATGGCTCCGGTGGATAGGCGAACAGATAGCCGGAGCAGTGGGGTATATTGAGGCGGAAGAAAGAGCGCAAAGCGAACGGTTGCTCGTCACAACCGAACAACTAGAGATGGCCCGGTCCAGAATCCGGTGCCTTGAAAAAGACTTGGATCAGGTCACGATAGAGATGGCCAAAATGGCCTTAACGACAACACAGATCCAATCACCGGTGACTCCGGTAAGTGTACAAAATAAAGAAACGGATCGACTTGTACATACCAATAAGACCCCGGCAACGGAAACCATTCCGACGAGAGATGCGGCGCAAGCCCAGGAGCTTGCGGAATTGAGAGATGAACTTGCCGCACAGGAAGCACTAAGGAGCCGTGAACGGGAATTGAAGACAGTGGTCGAAGACGAATTAAAGAAGACTGCTGAGAACCTCCGCCGTGTAGAGGAGAGCCTCCAGAAAGGCCATCAAGCGTACGACCGGCTAAGGGAGGAAAAAGACAAAGTGCTGCAGGAAAAGGACAAGTTGCGGAAGACGCGGAAACGGAAATTGAACGGCTAAAGGAAGAGCTCCGCCAACAAAAGGACCGCGAGGACCGGGCCCGTCGACAGATCAACGCACGGCTCAAGCAAAAGACAGATGATTTTGAGCACCTGCACCGGGACTACAAACGGCTGGAAACGGAGCATAAGGAACGGATGGCCGAGCTCCAACAGGAAGTTGATCGGGCCGCGATGGCGATCGCCGACGAACGTGCGGAAAATACAAGACACTTGGACGAGGTGGAGAAGGTCCGGATGGAGCTCCAGAGGCAGCAGCAGGAAGAAAAAGAGAGAGCGTCAACAGTATTGCAGAAATTACAAAGCATATATCAAAGGCAATTGACGCATTACAAGGCGCAGGCAGAAGACAACGTCAAAATCATCAAGCAATTGAAGGAGGAACGGCAAGCGGCGGAAACCAAATCGCAATTGGAAACGGGCCGGATTCAGTCCATCCTCCGGGCATGCCTGAATCAGACAAAACACTTGATTGATGAAAGCTCTGTAAGATGGTGGACAAAGTGGGCACAAAACGCGGCGAAACTCCAATTGCTACGGGCAGACGTGGCAAACCGGGGGAAGGAAGGAGATGATTGTTATACGTTGACTTCCGAGGACTTCACCGCCATACGGGACGAGCTGGCCGACGACTTCCAAGTCCTGGCGGATGAACAGCTGGCGAAGGTCAGGCAGCTCGTAGCTCAGCTAGACGATGATAGGCTGGACACTCAAATTCAGTTTGAAAGCTACAAGCGGTCCCGGGTTCGGGAAGAAAAAGCACGGGAAGCGGCAACGGTTAACCTTAGTGATGAGGAACCGTCACCGGCTGAGGGCCAGCCCAGAACTAGTCAACCAGAGACCACTACGATGAAGGGAGCAACGACGGAGACGCCGGTGTCAGAGCAACAAACGGAGGAGCAGCCGCAGCAGCCATCAACGGACCCGTCGCAGCAGACGTCAACAGAGCATCAACAACAACAACAACAACCAATTCCAGATGAACCATTGGAGACTCTCGAACAAAGCATTCTGGATATTTTGGACGAAGAATAGCAAGGGTTGGTTGTGGATTCGACGTACTGTCCCACGGGCATGCCATGTGTTACCGGTCGGCAAAGGAGTCCAAAGTGGGAAATGGAGAGTTATTTAAGTAGTAGGAATGTGGTTGTAATTAAGCTATGAGTGTGGACGGACAGACCGGAATCGGTATGCCATTCCGGATCCAGACCGATCCCGAACAGGTGCGGATGGCACCGTTTTGTAATACAAACCGGAAACCTATTTAAAGGCCCGGATACAATGTAATGAATAGCGGTTAATTAATAAAAGCTTAGCGTTGTTATCTCTCTGTGTAATTGCCGTTCTGTCTTAATTGTTATATCTTACGCGTGTGATTATGAAAGACGATCATGCTCAGTAACTTAATTAAGTCGGATTAAGCGTTGAGTCTAATCCGGTTGCCGTAACACCCTTTGGTGAAGTGTCTTCCGTAGACACCCTGTGTTAGGCCAATGTCCGGCCCTAAGAGTTAACAAAGCTTAAGAGAGATTAGTGAAGTGCTTAGTTAGAGAACACTAATCTCTCTTCTTTGTTGGTGCTAGACGTCTTACCAAAGAGGGTTAATAAACATATTCATTACTCTTATTGTCCATAAGAGAGAGTGAGGGAGAGTGAGAGAGATATCGCGCTTAATAATCAATTAATCATTAAGTGAGTGTGAGGCTCGGAGGTGTCTGACAACCATCTCTATCTGATTCACCATCAAAAGGGCATATGCTGGTGTCGTGAAAATCCGTTAGTAAGTGCGTGTCAAGAACTACACGCTCCGTTTTTGCAACGCTCGGCCTCGACCGAGCCTAGAATAAAACACAGAAAATAGGGAATGAAACACAACACGATAGAGAGAAGAGTACACAGGATGTTTACGTGGAAAACCCAAACTCGGGAAAAACCACGGCCACCCACAGACCGCAAACTATCACTATGTCAGAATGTACAATAAGAAAGCACCGAGGCCACGACCTCGAGCTTGCTATCTTCGCCACAGGCGGCGGTTACAATCAGAGGCAACGACCTCTTCCTCTCTCTCACTCTCTCTGTACACAATTGCGCGCTCTAATCTTGCGCCAACAAGAATGACAACTATAATCATAAGTTTGCCCTAAGTCATATTTATACTAATATGACTTTTCGGCTATTTACAAATATAGCCACGATGGACTCTCAGAAACATATTTACAAATATGTCTCTTCATCCGGTTCTCACCGGGCCTGCAGCATCCCGCTCTCCGAAGCCAGGTACTCTTCATCCAGTTCTCACCGGGTCTGCACCATCCGTCTCTCCGTAGCCGAGTACTTGTCATCCCGTTCTCACCGGGTCTGCACCATCCGGCTCTCCGTAGCCGGGTACTCATCATCCGATTCTCACCGGGTCTGCACCATCTGTCTCTCCGTAGTCGGGTACTCGGCTCATCAGTACTGTTCTTCTCACTTCCCATCCGGAGGGACCTATTTCCTAACAGTGCGGATCGTGAGGCGAAACCATTGGGGTTCTGAACCGGAAGGATTTAGGGCTTAACGCTTAATGCACTTTAAGCTTAAAGGTGAGAGATTTCGCTCTAATAAGAGTGAATTGATAGTATAAGAGATCGAATCATAGTTAATTACGTTTATGCATAAGCAAATCTTCGAGTAGGAGATTATGCGAGATTGAATAATACTTAATTATTCTTATGAGTAAGAAGGTTGAGAGTAAGCAAGCATGAATAACACTTAATTTTACTTATACATAAGAAAAGTTTAAAGGAAGAGATCATGAGAGAGGAAACATAAATCTTTTCTTCTTCAAATCCCCTCCCCCTTCTTCTTAAAATAAGCTCTTATTTATAGGTTTAGGATTGCTTGCTTCCGTTTTTTCTTTCTTTTTCCCAAAAGTTTCTCTATATGAGTCAAGTTTTCTTTTTATCACTATTTCTGTTCCGTAACTCAAATTTGACATGCAAGCTACTCTTAGAAGGCTATTTCTGTTAGCTTTCTTATGCATCTTTCCTTTTCTAATTTGGACATTGGTTGAGGAAATTACGAGCTTTTTACTTGACCTTGCTCCTCATATCCACGGCTAGCTTTTCTTTTCCTATCTTTTTCTCTACTTTCGAAAACCGCTTCTAACTTTTTATCCTTTCATTTATTACTATAGTTGATTTAACAACATTAGTTTATTTGGACTACTATTTTATTCTCTTTTGAGGGTGGTTTCGCACTATGTGTCGAAAACATCACGACACCGGTCCGAGCTCCGCAAACCACATCAAGGAGGGTTTAACTCCGTCGATACATAGATCTTACACATCTATTTGGCACTGCTGCCGGAGAAGCAACCGAAGCTTGAAGCCAATTTCGAATGATCCAACACTTGTAGGCAACCCACTTAACGAGGGAGGAAATCAAAAGGAAACCATCGTTTTGTTAATTAAAATTTTCACCATTTCATGTTTTAATTAAGCTAATTTTTTGTTTTTGTTTACTTTTTCTTAGTTTGCCCCCCTAAATGCCCAGACATTAGCAAGTTAATTTTCTGGTTAATACTAAGCATTGTTAAGATTTAGCCATTTTAGGGCAAGGATAATCAACGTGATTCTCGCTAATCACGATCATCCGACTATACATGAAACAACCGTTTGAAAAATAATAAAAAAATTTCAAATTCAAATTTTTTCGACCAAAGTTCGATGAGAGATCATCTTTCGACAGAAGATCAAAGTTCGACAAAGAAGCACCTTTCAATGAAAGATCAAAGTTAATACTAAGCATTGTTAAGATTTAGCCATTTTAGGGCAAGGATAATCAGCGTGATTCTCACTGATCACGATCATCCGACTATACACTAAACAACCGTTTGAAAAAGAATAAAAAAAATTCAAATTCAAATTTTTTCGACCAAAGTTCGACGAGAGATCATCTTTCAACAGAAGATCAAAGTTCGACAAAGAAGCACCTTTCAACGAAAGATCAAAGTTCGACGAACCCACAAAGCTTGACAAACGAATATCTTTCGACACAAGATCAAAGTTTGGCAAAAGATCATCTTTCGACAAGCCCGCAAAGTTCAACGTCGAGACAACACCAGGACCATCCAAAATCCTTCGTCGTACATATGGCCGGATCCTCATGGTCGAGGATGTTCAAAACCCAACCTACACGTCAAGAAGAGGTCACGCAAACCAATCAAACACATGTTGTTGGCCCGTCTAACCCAACTCGATACCACGGCGGGTGGTTAACCCTCAAGACGCTACCAAACATGAACCTCCTACCGAGGCCGGCAACCAAAGAACCTCTCAACACACCCCCACTACCAGAGAGCCCAATGGCAAACCCACCTAGCATAGAGTGACACATACTGGATACCACACATGAGCTGCGTACGATAGAACAGGAAATCAATATATGGACGATGCAACTTGCGAAAGGAGGACCCAAGACATCAAAACTACCCTAGTAGAAAGGAAAGACACGTTCGCGTGAGTTCAACAAAAACTTAACCTCCTAGAAGCATCATCATCTGATATGCACCATCGAGAACACGAGCCCAGCCCCACACCGCATTTGAGCACAACGGGCAACAACCCAAGACCCCCAACACCTCCGCGTATGAACACGGCCCCTACAGCCAACCAAACCACCTCAACACCTCCAAATGCCGAACTCGCATTGGCATTACAATCCATCCAAACCCTCGTGGCAATTCAAGTTATCCCACAAACGACAACAGGAAGAGTGCTTCCATTTCTAAACTAGTACCTTGTTTCCTCGGTTTTGGTGATGCATATGACCACGTAGAGAGGTTCAAACAAATATGTTGAACTTATGAACCCCTCACTGAGATCACCAAAGTAGCTGCATACGGGCTTATGCTCAACGACCAAGCCGGAATTTGGTTTAGGACTTTAAATGAAGACCTCATCGTGGACTTTGAGTACATCATCGAAGATTTTTTAATCAACTTCGTCTGTAGAGGGAATAAATGGAATCCAATTGACCAACTTTTTGCCCTCAAGCAAGAGGCAAACGAGATAGTTAGGGATTATATCCGCCGCACGAAAAGTGTTCACCATCGGTGTAGCTTGAGCAATAAAGTGTTAGACGACAAATTGATGAGCCACTTCATCAATGGGTTGTATGACCCCACACTCCAAAATTTCCTCATCGCCCAGATGTGTTGGTCATTTGCGGAAGCTTGCACCGTAGTGATGACTTTCGAGGATTCAATGAGCGGGTTGCGGATATCCACACAAGTGCCTACAAACAATTGCGAAAAGACCTCAGAACTTGTTCCACCCACACCTCCGAAACCACCCCGTATGGAAAGACCCCAAGCATATGCCCAAAGAGAAAATGTAAGGTGCGTAGTGTGCCACAGCCATCACACAAGGCATGAGTGCCCTCTCCTCCACCAACGATGACCTCAATACTGTAAGTGGTGCGAAACCTTCATGATGCATTCTCAAGAGAACTACTGGCAGTCTACGTCTTATGAGAAGAACAAAGGGGCCCACCAATGGGATATCGACATAACAATGGTTTAAGAAGGCCAGAATTGAAATGTTTCAATGGCCAAGGGCCATACATGGTTAGTGAGTGCCCAACTAACCATGAGGACCACAACCAAATGGCACAACGACCACGACACGCCCCACCCGAAGCACCCCACAAAACCACTGATACAAAGTGTCAACCAACAGTCACAGGACCTCAGCGAGTGGTTCCAACATGAAGCATCATGCCCAGGGTGTGGTAAAGAATACTTGGTACATGATTGCCCGGAGAATACGAAACGGATTACCACCAACCTATTATCCATATTACCATCAACAATTGGCACCAACATCATCACACGAGCTCAAAGAGTAGCTCATAACTTGAAGTATCATGACCATGGCCTTCCCACGAAAACCTCCAAGAAAGATCAAGAACCTCAGGGAGACGTCGAAGCGATACCTATCAACCCTAACCAAGACTTACCCGCACACCTAGCAGCATACCCAAACCTAGTAGCTAAAAAACAAAAGGTTGAAGAATACATCAAACTCATACAACATGAACAGATCGAAGGGTCGCTTAGCCTACCAAGTCTAAACTTTGACCAGCTAGAAGACTGGGTAAACCCGCCACCCCGATACGTGGATACACCCCATGGTTGTTTACATACCCGTATTTAACATTTAAATACGTATAGTTCCTCATGATTTGTATAGTACGTACTATACCTCAATGTTGTTCAGTCAAATATCATGCACATTTGTCCAATACGGTATTTAACATACATTTGAAAAAATAGGTATAATACGTATTTATAAAAAAAATGTAAGTAAAACCCCAACAAAAAGCAAAAGAAAAAAAAATATTTTAGTGAAAAAGAAGCCAAAAGAAGGAAGAAAGAAGAACATATGAGACGACAACAAAGAAGAAGAAGACAGAAAAGAAGACAGAAACCTGTCTTGACTCTGAGTGTGATAATCGGAGAAGATAGAAGAAGAAGAAGAAGAAGAAGAGAGAAACCTATCCTAAATGTGATAATCGTAGATGATTCCTCAATCTATGAAGGCATAATTGTACATAATTACAATTTGAAGTAAAACATCGTGATACACACACTAATTTATAGAATAAGTGAATGTCAACATCCACATTATTACAAGCATAGTATGTAAATTTTGTATTCGTCTAGCATAACATTCGTTTTCCTACTTTGGAAAACGAATGCAAATGTTATTCAAACATTCTTGTGTTTTTTTTGTTTTTTTCCCATTTTTTTAGTTTTTCTTCCTTTTTTTTATGTTTATTTACCTCATAATAAATAATAAATCCAAAAGTATGGTATTTATCATTCTTTGAGGGTGTTTACCATACTCAAATTATTGAAACATTCGCGAATGCGAATGCACGTATGGTACGTATGGTTCATACTATGATTACAAATATTTTAAGATGTGAAATGTTTGAATGTTTTGTATGCATTTTAGGATGTAGAATTATATTGTGCATCACAAAATTGTGTAAGCATAGATGTTTTTTATAATATTACAGATATTTTTTAAAAAGGTAAATAATTTTCAAATTCTAGAAGTATTTAGAGTACTATACGTATTTTACGTATTTTATAAGTATTTAACATATTAAAAAACGTATTTAACAGTATCCGTACTATACGTACAGTATCCGTACCGCATCTAACATACCTAACAACCTTGATACGCCCCCCGTCACCGCAACACCAACCAACACCCCCATCTCTCAATCTAGTCTGGTTAACGAAGTCAACACAATCCTGCTCCAACAAATGTTAAATCTAAAGTTACACCCTAACATTACGTGACGTACATCGGCACCTTCGTGACTGGCAATCACAAGCTACAACCTATACTAGCTAAAGAAGTCGAATTCACACTCGAAAAGCTACTCAAACTCAACATTAAGCCATGGCATGACGTCCTCCGCCGCCTCAATGGAGGCTTATTTGCGGAGTACAGAGAGAAGATACACACCCATATCCCTCATATAACCACATTCCCCAACCAACCCAAAGAAATACCGATAGATATCTGTGGAGCTCATTTCGAGAGTGGCGACACTAGTTTCACTCTCCCTGTTTGCGTCAACAACACGACTTGTGACGTGATTATTGACACTGGAGTGGGGGTAAGCATAGTCAACTACGAATGTTGGTGTAAGTGAGGCAGCCCAAAAATGTTTCCTTCAGATGTTAAGCTCCGAATGGCGAATGGTTCCATCCAACGGCCAGAAGGCATGATCTCGGCTCACAACTTCACTATCCATGGGGTCGACTTCAATCTTACCTTCGTCATCACAAGATCATCTAATCACGTGGCTTACGAGTGTTTACTAGGACGGTCATTCCTAAGAGTAAGCCGCCTCGTGATGGACTTCGGGAACGACACAATTTACATGCAGAAAAACAACTTGAAACATTTCGCATCAAGGCATACACACAAAAAGTCCACGAACAAGAAGGTAGTCCCCTTGTCGACAACTAGTTAGAGACCACCGACTTCGAGACCAACCTCCTCGAGTTCCACCCCACAAAGGCAGTCCAGATCTTGGCCAGAGGCCAACCCCTACCCCAAAGGCTTGCTACTCCCAAGGCAAAGAACATGAGAGAAGACACATCCGTAGCCTTTGATTCGTCAGAAATGAAATGGGTACACGCTCTCGTTAGAAATGAAGACAGGGACTCGATTTCGTGTTTCAATGTCACCATCTTCGCACCAAAATAGAGACAGACCAATACAAAGGATAAATGCCAAGTGAAGCAGGGGACACAAAGAGAAGAAAATTTGCCCACCGGGAAGACCCTTGAAGAAGTTGACTTCCCCGAGAAATTCAAAGTCTACGAACAAGGGAATAGAGTAGTGGCTTGTAAACGACCACAACGCAAGCCTAACACCTTAGGAGAGGTATGTGATGGTCCGGCTAGAGTTAAAGAAGTTAACCTAGGAAATGGGGTGGACTCCAAACCAGTATTCATCGCCTCGAATCTCCAGTTGGATGAGGAGACATCTTTAATTGCCCTCCTCACAGAATTTAGAGATGTGTTCGCATGGACGTATCAAAATATGAGAGGTGTACCGTTCGGAGTAGTCACCCATAGCATCCCCATGTGAGCCGATGCCCGCCCAATCCAACAACGACCACGCCCAATGAACCCTAACTACGCTCAACAAGTAAAAGCCAAAATTGATAATATGCTAGATGCCGGCATCATCTTCCCAATTGAGCATACGACTTGGGTCTCTCCGATAGTAGTCATCCCAAAGAAGAATGGAAAATTTCGCATATCCGTCGACTACCAGCAAGTCAACGATGCTACTATTAAGGACAACTACCCGGTACCCTACATCGAGCACTCTCGAAAGAGTCGTAGGGGCGGAAGCCTATAGCTTCATTGATGGGTTCTCGGGGTACAACCAGATCTTGGTAGTTCCTGAGGATCAACACAAGACGACCTTTGCAACCGAATTTGGTACATTCACGTACAAACATATGCCTTTTGGGTTCACATGTGCCCTAAGCACCTATCAAAGGGTTGTGGACCACCTCTTCGCGGCAAGGTTACAACAAGGAGTGGAGTCCTATGTTGATGATTTGTCCTGCCATTCGAAATGGCATGACCACCTTGCACTACTCCGCTTAACATTCGAAAAATGTAGGGAGTACCAAGTCTCTCTCAACCCTCTCAAGTGTCAATTCTAGGTCAAACACAGACTCATACTAGGTCATGTGGTGTCCTAACATGGGATCTCAACCAATGAGGCAAAAGTAAAGCTCATCCGTGACATGCCACCATCCATGAACAAAAAACAACTTCAATGGTTCATGGGGTATGCGGGTTACTATAGATGGTTCATTAAGATGTTCGTAGAGAAAGCGAGACCACTCTATGCATTACTAAAGCAGTACACATGGACTGAAGAGTGCACTCGTTCGTTCGAGCTCTTGAAGGACTATTTAACTAAATCCCCCATCCTCTGATCCCCAGACTGGAGCAAAGAATTCCACATTCACACCGATGCTTCCGCGTTTGCGATCGGGGCAGTACTCGCTCAACCCGGCGAAGGAGCACTTGATCTACCGATCACCTTTGCTAGCCGTCAGCTGAACTCTGTGGAACAAAATTACTCTACAACAGAATGAGAAGCTTTAGCAATGGTTTACAGGGTGAAGAAGTTCTGACATTACCTATTGGCATCACGTTTTTCATTTTTCATAGATCACAAAGCCCTCCTCTACTTGGTAAACAAGACTCGCGCCACAGGACGCATATCCCGATGGATCGTAACTCTACTCAAGTTCGACTTCAAAGTGGTGGTGAGAAAAGGAAAGGAACATGTATTCGCTGATCATTTCTCGTGAATATCAAATGGAGAAGAAGCCACTGGAGTCGATGACGAAACGCCAGATGCCGCGTTATTCACGATCGACATTGTACCGTCATGGGCATCAAACATCGTTCGCATCTTAACCGAAGGAACCTTCTTAAAACAACTAAGTCGTGCCAAAGCACGTGTCTTGTTGAAGAAGTGTGGACCCTCCATGATGCTCAGAGCAACTTTGTTGTCCGCCGGAATCGTAACCGACGGACAGAAGCGCAAAAATATTATAATATAGTAAAGCGTTAAGAAACAAATGTAACGGTTCACACGGGAAGTGTGAACGGCTAAAGGCCCTGTGTATATAAAGGGCAAAAATCCTCTGTAAGAGGTAGCATGTAATTTTGAAGCATAGAACGTTTTCTTTAATAGGATACTATCTTCTCTTACCTCTATGCATATTTGTGACTTTCTCTATTGCGTTCTTTGTTTCTCTGTTGCATACTAATCGTAAGGGTGTAGCCGTAAGTGTGGATACTAGTGCACTTCCCAAGGAGTTCGGTTGTAGCCGTCTCCCTTATACGCTACTAGGATACGAGGGAGTATCCCATTACGATTTACGGTACGACGGTTCTATTCCTTGTAACACGGTTACCTTGAGGTCTACCTCGAAGGACTGAGCGTAGACAGTGTTCCTAATCGGTAACACGTTTGGCACGCTTGGTGGGACATGTTCTATACGAGAACATCTGGTGTCGTTTTGGCTCCCCTATCGAGCTCATCAACGACCAAGGAAGCCACTTTCTGAATTCGGTCATCCAGGAACTAACACAACACTATGTCGTAGTCCACAAGAAGAGCACGTCGTATTATCCATAGGCAAATGGTTTAGCGGAATCCACGAACAAAACGTTGCAAACCATACTAAAAAAGATCATCGATGAGAACAAAACATATTGGGATACCAAATTACATAGCGCGTTATGGGCGTACCAAACCAACTATAAAACTAGCATACAATCCACACCTTTCTGGCTAGCATTTGGGTTGGAGGCCGTAATGCCAGTCGAATTTCAGGTCCCGAGTCTGTGGATTCAGGTATGAGACCAGCTATCAAAAGACAAGTCCAAACAAATACGGCTACAACAACTGCTCGCACTAGGCGAAACACGGTTACACAACATGGCTATACTGGAACAAGAGCAGCATCGGCGTAAAGCATTCCTGGACCGGCATCGAAATGCACATGAAAAATATTTTGCGATTGGCAAAGAGGTCTTGGTCTTTCAAACCCGGATGGGGCAGATGCCCGGTAAATTAAGATTTTGCTGGGCGGGGCTGTACTGGATAGTTGGCACGGAAAACGGCACGTTTCAATTAGGCACCCTAGTCGAAGATGTGTTACAACAAAAGGTGAATGGGTTTTGATTGAAACCCTACCTAGGACCTGTGCCACCAAACCCGTTCCCTGCCGTAAAAGACACGGCCGAAGAACTTGCGGCTTAATTAAAGGAACCCACATGTATTATAATGTAACAATAATATTGTATTTAACCGTTACAAGAAGGAGAAACAAGAGAGAGAGAGAGAGAGAGAGAGAGAGAGAAGACAGTGACGCTATTAAAAGGACTTTATGCATGCGCAAACGTCTAGAGCAAGAACATGCGGCACCACGATGGCTCATAGACCAGTGAACCCTAGGCCACAAAAAGAAGAAAATAGAAGGTTTTCTGCATAATACAAAAACCAATCTTCAACCTTTAACCCTCCTCACTCTCATCGCTTTGCTCACTCACCTTACTCCCCATCATACCACAAAGCCCACATCCACCATAACCAGCAAACCTCACCCACTACCCACGAGTCTCACCCACCTACGATGCCGATCACTATTTCTGCCGCCTTGCGTAGATGGCTCCTCGAAAAGAGACTAGATGGATACATCAAAGTCGCTGAGGCACCTGCTCACCCTAAAGCCCTGGAAATTGCCAGGAAGCTCAATATAGACATGGTCACCAACGCTACCATCTGGAAGAAGCTTGACTTATCATCGCTTGGAGAAAAACATTTTGACATCCCTCCTACGGAAACCTTGCAGAAATATTTCGGGGCATATTCGGTGTTCGCCAAAGCATACAGGACGAAGGAAATCCCCGACCCCTTCCTTCAAGAAATAGCCAAGTTCTTGCTGGAGGTAGGATGCGTGCACGTAAATGCCTATGGGATGCCAAAGCAAAAGGCATGCATCATCATTGATACCTTCAAAGGGCGCGCGGTCGATTGGGGGGTAATTACGGGACCAGCTTTACGGGAAGGCATGCACGCGTATTAGGGCGGCAAAAAGCTAAGGCCAATCATACAACAGTATCTGAAGATACTATTTCCACCCGGAGGTCTGCCCGCACCACAGCCCAACAAACCCACACCGCCGCCACGTTCTGTGAAACGGAGGTTAGCGGAGTTGGCTACCACGAAATGGGAAGATCAACCACAATCTTCCCAGCCCAGCACGCGGACAACACAGGGAGAATGGCCGGCAAGCAGGGAGGAAGCTCCGCATGAGCCGGAATCCGAGCAACGCCAGGAAAGCCCGAGGCCGAAACAATGTAGGCTGGATAGGAAAGATGGGCGCGGACTAGTCAAAGACACAACCGCGGACACAGATACGACCGCCTTGGTTGACAGTTCAGCAGCTACAGAGCCCAACACCACTTTCGAAATAATCTAGGAACCACAGCTGATCATTACGGCCCAATCACAACGTGGGAAAGGTGTACTCATGGCCGAAAGAGAAATCCTAAAGTACCCGGACATCCCGGATACAACCCATGAATTCGGTGCGCTACTACAATTTGGAACAACGTACGAACTCATGGAATTTTTGCCAACGTAGAAAATTAAGGTATCGCGGAGAATGGCGGATGAGCACGCAAAGCAACTGATGATTGAGCGTGCATTCACACAAACAGCGGAAAGTGAGGATGACGGGCCTCTAGCCAAGGTAGGTAGGCAACGGAATGAGGGGATTCGGCGTATGGGCATCAAACTACCCCCATTGAATGCGGCCCTGGTCAAGGTCCATCGGGAATTGGCTAGAGTTAGTGTGGGGGCCAAGGATATGTCTAGCAAGAATAAAAACGTGTGGAAAACAGTCAAGTTGACTCAAGCCCAACTACAGAAGGCCCAAGAGCGTATTACAGAGCTCGAACACAGCGTCACTAGGCCACCGCAAAACCCCGACCCAGCAGCAGGTGAAGACCCCTCGATAACCCTACAAGAGGAGATTGCCACACAATAGGCCATCGTTGCTAAAGAAAAAAGGGCTACGTAGCTTGTAGAGTTCGAGATTGACCGCCTTCACTCCGAATTCTGCCAATCCTCCAACAGAGAAAAGGACATCCAGGCCAAAGGCCGAAAGGCAATGAAGGCACTCGAAGAGAAACTCCAAGCGGAGGCAGTAGCGCACACCCACACGAAAGAAGAAAACACCACACTACGAGAGGAAGCCCAAAATTCGGAAGCGGCGATCAAAGGACTCTAGGCGTTATTGGAAAAGAAGAAAGTGTGGTACGACGAGCAGCTCGTACACGAACACGAGGTGAGGCATCAGGTCGAAGTCCGCCTGAACAATGAAATGGGTCAGCTGGAGGAATTACACTCGAAAGAATCTTAGATATGGGCAGGGATGAAGAACCATTATGAGGAAGCGGTTGCGGTTAATAAGCAAGAAATCAAAAACCTCAAAAAAAACCTAGAAGAAGCGCAAAAACGCTGCCAAGTAATAACCGACAACGTGTGCGTACTTCTTCAAACAAATCGGGAGAGGTTTATGGCGCTAGACAAAGGTTGGATGGCATGGGCAACACAAGCGGCGAAGTTGCATACCTATCGAGCGGACTGGGAGAACCGTAGGAAAGAAGGCCGAGGTTTCTACAAACTCAATGAGGAAGGCATTGCGGCAGTACGCGAGGACCTAGCACAAGATTATCGCACGCTAGCGGACCAGCAGTCCGAGGAACTCGTGCAGCTACTGGAAGATTTCGGCGAAAGTCAGGAGGATATGTTTCACCGAATCATAGAAGTAGGCAACACGCGGCAAAGAGCAGAGCCCTTCGTGATACTAGATAGCAATACCGCCGAACAGGAGGAACCTCAGCCCAATTCACTGGAGATGACAACTACGGCCAGCAACACTGAGGAAGTTACGGATAGGACAGAGCCTCAGCCTACCGAGAGCCCGCAGACGGAAGAGCCAGCCACAATAGAACGGAATGAGCCAGCAGAGCTAGGTCCGCCCACGCAAGGAGAAGTTGACGCCATGGAAACCCCCACAACGACTGAGCAAGTACAAGACATGCAACTGAGCAACGACGCGCCTACGGGCACTACGTCGTCCTCGGACCAGTACATAGGAGTGGAACCAAACATCCGGGATATTTTGGAGGAAGAATAGAGGGATGGGTCCGATGTGCCATGGCACTATCCCACAGGCATGCCAGGTGTTGTCTGTCGGAATCATAACCGACAGACAGAAGCGCAGAAATATTATAATATAGTAAGGCCTTAAGAAACGAATGTAACGGTTCACGCAGGAAGCGTGAACGGCTAAAAGCCCTGTCCTGTGTATATAAAGGGCAGAAATCCTCTGTAAGAGGTAGCATGTAATTTTGAAGCATAGAGCGTTTTCTCTAATAGGATACAATCTTCTCTGACCTCTGTGCATATTTGTGACTTTCTCTGTTGCGTACTGTTAATCATAAGGGTGTAGGCGTAAGTACGGATACTAGTGCACTTCCTAAGGAGTTCGGTTGTAGCCATCTCCCTTATACGTTACTGTTGGGAGACAGGTCCCTTCGGATGGGAAGGGAGAAGAACAGTGCCGATGAACAAACTCGGCCGAGGCCGAAACCGGATGAGGAGTACCCGGCTACGGAGAGCCGGATGATGCAGACCCGGTGAAGACCGGATGAGGAGTACCCAGCTACGGAGAGCCGGATGATGCAGACCCGGTGAAGACCAGATGAGGAGTACCCAGCTACGGAGAGCCGGATGGTGCAGACCTGGTGAAGACCGGATGAGGAGTACCCAACTATGGAGAGCCGGATGGTGCAGACCCGGTGAAGTCCGGATGAGGAGTACCCGGCTACGCAGAGCCGGATGGTGCAGTCCTGGTGAGAACCGGATGAGGAGTACCCGGCTACGGAGAGCCGGATGGTGCAGACCTAGTGAGAACCGGATGAGGAGTATCCGGCTACGGAGAGCCGGATGGTGCAGACCCGGTGAGAACCGGATGAGGAGACATACTCGTAAATATGTTTCTGAGAGCCCATCGAGACTATATTTGTAAATAGCCGAAAAGTCATATTAGTATAAATATGACTTAGGGCAAACTTTTATAGTAGTTGTTGTCATTTTCTTGTTGGTGCAAGGAGAGAGAGCGCGTAACTGTGTACAGAGAGAGAGAGCGAGAAAGAGGTCGTTGCCTCTGTTGTAACCGCCGCCTGTGGCGAAGATCGTGAGCGTGAGGTCGTTGCCTCCGTGAGCTCACTGTTTGTACATTTGTGACATAGTGATAGTTAGCAGTCAATGGACTGTCGTGGTTTTTCCCTCTCAGGGTTTTCCATGTTAAACATCCTGCGTACTCTTCTCTCCATTGGTTCGTGCATTTTTTAGTTCCCGTTTTCTGTGTATGATTCTAAGCTCGGTTGTGGCCGAGTGTTGCGCATAAGGAGCGTTTTAGTTCCCGTCAGCTACTAGGATACGAGAGAGTATCCCATTACGATTTACGATACAACGGTTCTATTCCTTGTAACACGGTCACCTTGAGGTCTACCTCGAAGGACTGAGCATAGACAGTGTTCCTAATCAGTAACAAACTTGTATCAATGAGGCAACGGCGATGTACTTCGAAGGTGTGTAGCAGATTATGATGTCATTGCAGTCATTGAACAAGCTCATTGCGGAAGCGGAAGCGATCATTTCAATCATGAGTCCACACACAAGGTCCTTCAGTCATGCCTATGGTGGTCGACATTGTTCAAAGACACATATGAGTATGTACATCAGTGGGATGAATGCCAATGTTTCAAGCACCGACAAAAAGCGGATTTCAACACATTATACCCAGTAGTTGCTTGGCAACCATTCGAGAAATAGGGTATTGATTTTATCGGCCCCATTAGCCCAGCTTCCAACCTCAACCGATACATAATCATCGCATACCAAGTGGGCCGAAGCCAAAGCTTGCGTTAACGCCGATGCACGCACCACTGCCAAATTCCTATACGAAAATGGCATCATACGGTTCGGTTCGTATGCCCACTCGAAATAATCAATGACCAAGGCTCTCATTTCCTCAATCAGGTGATAGCACACCTACTAGGCGAGTTTATGGTGACGCATCACAAGAGCTCCCCTTATTACCCTTGTGCAATGGACAAGCGGAAAGTACTAATAAAGTGTTACGTACAGTGCTCACGAAGATAATCACAACCTCTCAATCTTATTGGAGCATCAAATTCCAAGCCGCATTGTGAGCATTCCGCACCTCCTACAAAATAGTGACTTGCCACACGCCGTTTAAACTAGTATATGGACAAGAGGTGGTACTACGCATCGAGTTCCTCGTCCCTAGCCTCAGGATAGCCATCCAAGAATGATGGGATGGGAACCCCTTCCCATCACGTCTAGAGAACTTGGAATGACTAACAGAAACTCGACTACTCATTGTTAGGAAACATGTCCCTCCGGATGGGAAGTGAGGAGAACAGTACTGATGAGCAAACTCGGTCGAGGCCGAAACCGGATGTGGTGTACCCGGCAAGCGCCGGATGAGGAGTACCCGGCAAGAGACGGATGGTGAGGGCCCGATGAGAAGTGCTCACCGGATGAAGGGACATCTTTGTAAATATGTTTTCTGAGAGTCCATCGGGGCTATATTTGTAAATAGCCGAAAAGTCATATTAGTATAAATATGACTTAGGGCAAACAGAGTTGTTATCATTCTTGTTGGCGCAAGAAGAAAGCGTGCAACTGTGTACAGAGAGAGAGAGAGAGAGGAAGAGGTCGTTGCCTTTGATTGTAACCGCCGCCTGTGATGAAGATAGCAAGCTCGAGGTCATGGCCTCGGTGTTTTCTTATTGTACATTCTGACATAGTGATAGTTTGCGATCTGTGGGCTGCCGTGGTTTTTCCCGAGTTTGGGTTTTCCACGTAAACATCCTGCGTACTCTTCTCCCTATCGTGTTGTGCTTTCATTCCCTGTTTTTTTTTCTGTGTTTTAATCTAGGTTCGGTTGTGGCCAAGCGTTGTTCATCGGGAGCGTGTAGTTCCTATCAAAGTGGTATCAGAGTGAAACGACACAGAAAATGGACGATTCGTTGGGAGACATGTTCAAGCTCACCGGCTCCAACTATTTGGTGTGGAAGTCGAAGATGAGGGACATGCTCGTGGTTAAAGATCTTTGGTTGCCGGTTCAGTTTGGGGACAAGAGACCGGACAAAATCAACACCACAATATGGGAGGTGATGCACATGAAGACAACGGCTTACATACGGTGCTTCATCGACATGAGCCTATACAACAACTTCAATGAAGAGAGCAAGGCTCATGAGCTCTGGGAGAAGATCGGCATTATGTTTCAAAACAAAAATGTTGTTAACCAGGTTTCGGTATTCCTGAAGCTAGTAAGACTCCGGTACCAAGATGGCTCTAGCATGGCGGAGCACATGAATGCCTTCCAGGGGTTGATACACCATGCAACATCATTGGAAGTACCTCTCGCTGATGAGGTACTAGCGCTACTCCTGCTCGGTTCCCTCCCGGATAGCTGGGAGACATTGGTTGTCACTTTGGGCAACGTTGGGCCAGAAGGGAAACGGTTATCCCTAGCAAGAGTGAAGTCGAGCTTGCTAGATGAGGAGGCGCGTCAGAAAGATAAGGATACGAGCTCCGACTCCAAAGCGCTCCTTACCGAATCGGAACGCGGAAGACAAAGGAACCATAGTCCCCAGAACCGGGAGAAGTTGGGGACACTGTCAAAGTCAAGGGGGAGGCCTACTTGCTTCTATTGCAGCAAGTCAGGACACTTCCAGAAGAACTGTCGGCATTTCCGAAAAGACAAGGAAACCGACGATACCGAACTGGAACGGTAAAGACCGGAGGGGAACGGACCGGAAGGGAACGACGGCAATCGCGGCAAGTGAAGAAGAGTTGATGCTCATCACCGAGGAGAGTGAGCTAAACCTTGTCGGCGACAAGATGACCTAGGTGGTCGACTCTAGAGCGTCGTTCCACCTTACCCCGGACCGGAAATACTTCTCATCCTACTTGGCCGGTGATCACGGCTGTGTCCGGATGGGGAATGAAGGTACATGCCGAATTGTCGGCATAGGAGACGTGTGGCTGACAACACCAACCGGATGCAAGATGCTGCTGAAGGATGTCTGACACATTCCGGAGGTTCGTCTGAACCTGATATCAGCCGGTCGGCTAGATGATGAAGGCTACACGGGTAGCATCCGGAACGGTGTTATGAAGTTCAGCAAAGGGAGCATGATTGTGGCTCGGGCCCGAAAGGTAAACACGTTGTACCTGATGAATGCCCGGTTATGTCCGGAGGAAGTGAACATGGCATCCGACACTACCGGTGAGCTGTGGCACAAAAGGTTGTGTCACATGAGCGAGAAGGGGATGAGGAGGCTTGCATTAGACAACCTCATTCTAGTGAAGAACGTGCACTTGGAGAAGTGCACTGATTGTCTGGCTGGTAAGCAAAACCGAACCTCCTTCCGACCAAGGCCACCGATGAGACGTAATGCACCACTAGAGTTGGTGCATACTGATGTGTGTCAAGTGGACACGAAGTCACATGCAGGATCGCACTACTTTGTGACGTTCATAGATGACCACAGCCGGAAGCTGTGGGCCATACCGTTAAAGACGAAGGATCAGGTGTTATCCGTCTTCAAAGAGCTCCACACGAGAGTGGAAAGAGAAACCGGCCGAAAGCTGAAGGCGGTTCAAATAGATAACGGAGGTGAATACTGGGGGCAGTTCGAGGAGTACTGTCGCTCGAAGGGAATCCGGCTCGAATTTACCGTGCTAAAGACGCCGAAACTAAACAGGATGGCCGAGAGGATGAACCGGACCATAATGGAGAGGGTCCGGAGTATGTTGGCGCATGCAAAACTACCCAAGAAGTTTTGGGCGGAGGCATTGTCAACAGCGACATATGTGATAAACAAATCACCCTTAGTACCCTTGGACGGCGACACGCCGCAGAGAGTATGGACCGGTAAGGAAGTGTCCTACCGGCATCTAAAGGTGTTCGGGTGTCTCACGTACGTGCATGTAGCTAAGGACCGGAGAGGAAAGTTAGATCCAAAGACCCGGCCATGCATATTCCTCGGTTACGACGACGATGGTCGACAAGAAGGTATTCCGGAGTCGAGATATTATCTTCATGGAGGACAAGACGCTCGCCGACTGGGAGTCGAAGAAGAAGATAATGAACTCTGAGTCGACCGGGAAGGATCGATTCTACGATGAGCAAACCCAACCGGCAAGAGACCGGTTAGCACTCGAGGAACCAGCCGGTTACGGTGAGGATACCGAACCGGCAGAAGAAGAAGTAGAGGAAGCTGAAACCGCAACCGGCCAAGACCCCGAATCGGATTCGGATGAAGAGCAAATGGAGGAGCCGGTTACCGAAGCCCAAAGACGGAGATATCCTCTCAGAGAGAGAAGGCCCCCCCAGAGATTTCCGGATGCAGAGCATGTGCTGCTAACTGATGAGGGGGAGCTAGAAAGCTTCGAAGAAGCGAAGGATGACACCCACAGCTAAAAATGGTTAAGTGCCATGCAAGATGAGATGGATTCCCTGCATGAGAACCATACGTATGAATTGGTGGAGTTGCCGAAAGGAAAGCGAGCACTCCAAAACAAGTGGGTGTACAAGTTGAAACCGGGAGATGTCGGCAACCCCCCGAGATACAAAGCCAGGATTGTGGTGAAGGGGTTCTAGCAGAAGAAGGGCGTGGACTTCGATGAGATATTTGCCCCGGTAGTAAAGATGACCTCCATCCGGACGGTGCTGAGTATAGCGGCAAGCATGGACCTCGAGGTAGAGCAGTTGGACGTGAAGACGGCATTCCTTCACGGTGACCTCGAAGAGGAGATCTACATGCAACAACCAGAAGGATTCGTGGAGAAAGGGAAGGAGCACCTGGTCTGCCGGTTGAAGAAGAGCCTGTACAGACTGAAGCAGGCTCCTCGACAATAGTACCGGAAGTTCGACTCCTTCATGACCGATCAAGGGTACCACAAGACACAAGCCGATCACTGCGTGTTTGTGAAGAAGTTCGAAGGAGGCGACTTCCTGATACTCCTTCTGTACGTGGACGACATGTTGATTGTTGGACGGAACCAAGCCAGGATACGGATGCTGAAGAAGGCTCTCAACCGAACCTTCGCGATGAAAGACTTGGGTCCGGCAAGACAGATGTTGGGGATGCATATCATCCGGAACCGGCCAACAAAGCAACTGTGGCTGTCACAGGAGAAATACGTGACAAAGGTGCTTCAGCGGTTCAACATGTTAGAAGCGAAACCGGTCGGATCGACACTCCCGGCAAACTGCAGATTATCCGGTAAGCAAAGCCCGAAGATGAAAGCAGAGAAGGCCGATATGATGAAGGTTCCATATGCTTCTGCCGTCGGGAGCTTGATGTACGCAATGGTGTGTACCCGACCAGATATAGGATTCACAGTCGGAGTGGTGAGCCGGTTTATGAGCAATCCCAGCAAGGAGCACTAGAACGCGGTCAAATGGATACTCCGGTACTTGAAGGGCACTTCAAATATGTGTCTCCGATTCGGCTCCAGAAAACCTCAACTTGACGGTTTTACTGATTCGGACATGTCGGCTGATGTGGATACCAGCCAGTCTACATCCGGGTATGTAATGCCATATGCAGGGGGAGCTGTTTTGTGGCAGTCGAGGTTGCAAAAGACAGTTGCGTTGTCAACCACGGAGGCAGAGTACATGGTGGCTGTGGAAGCCGGAAAGGAAATATTATGGATGAAGGACTTCATTGGAGAGCTCGGTATCCGACAAGATGAATACCGGCTCTATTGCGACAGTCAAAGTGCCATCCACCTTGTTAAGAATGCGGCCTACCATTCCCGGACAAAGCATATCCAGTGAAGGTATCACTGGATCAAGGAAAGAGTAGATGACCAGGAGTTCGCGTTGATGAAGATCCACATAGCCGAGAACGGGTCAGATATGCTGACCAAAGTACTGATACCCGACAAGCTGGAAGCATGCCGGAAGCGGATCGGACTAGTAAGGCATCCCATGCCGGAGTGAAGGGGGAGTTTGTTAGGAAACATGTCCCTCCTGATGGGAAGTGAGGAGAACAGTACTGATGAGCAAACTTGGCCGAGGCCGAAACCGGATGTGGTGTACCCGACAAGCACCGGATGAGGAGTACCCGGCAAGAGCCAGATGGTGAAGGCCCAGTGAGAAGTGCTCACCGGATGAAGGGACATATTTGTAAATATGTTTTCTGAGAGTCCATCGGGGCTATATTTGTAAATAGCCGAAAAGTCATATTAGTATAAATATGACTTAGGGCAAACAGAGTTGTTATCATTCTTGTTGGCGCAAGATTAGAGCGTGCAACTATGTACAGAGAGAGTGAGAGAGAGGAAGAGGTCGTTGCCTCTTATTGTAACCGCCGCCTGTGGCGAAGATAGCAAGCTCGAGGTCGTGGCCTCGGTGCTTTCTTATTGTACATTCTAACATAGTGATAGTTTGCGGTCTATGGGCTGTCGTGGTTTTTCCCGAGTTTGTGTTTTCCACGTAAACATCCTGTGTACTCTTCTCTCTATCGTGTTGTGCTTTCATTCCCTGTTTTTTTTCTGTGTTTTATTCTAGGCTCGGTTGTGGCCGAGCGTTGTTCATCGGGAGTGTGTAGTTCCTGTCACTCGCATCGTCAACTCCGAAGCAAATCGACAATAGCACATGACATTATTAGAGTAGAGTTCAGTTTGCCTCCGATGTTAGTAGAAGCACTTTTCCAAGTGGTAGTTTTTATTCATAGGATACATAGCCAACCATAAGATAGGATCTCCCGTCGAGCCTTTGAGGCATCCCGATCCCTATATACGTCTGGAGACATTATCTCTTGGTATAGCATTGTAGTGAGTTGGTTACTTGCAAATGGCATAGACATTAATAACCTACCTCCCCTTAAGTACAACCATGGGATTGATCAAACTTTAATATCTCATGAAGACTATAATAAAGTAATACGCCAAGAAATAAGGCAAATTTACACCCGATATACATGGATCACCCCACGAGAGCCACTCCCATCTAAAATGTTGTACTATAAGGAACAATTCTTGCACTTCTCTATGTTAGGTTTTATTACATGACCAAGATATCTAGATACATTCTTATCAAATGCACTAAGGGTGGCTATTGGACAACTTAGGATATCATCTCTCCAACTTGAGATTGAGAATGGTCGGGCTAATAGAGTCCCTAGAGAGGAAAGGCTATATAGATTATGTCACATAGAGATAGAGGATGAGTATCACTTTACATGCAAGTGTCCAACCTATGCTGAGATAAGGGTGGAATACCAAGACATATTAGGACCCTCTCCCACCCTCTCCAAACTATTAGATGCCCCGGATATAAAGAGACTAGGTAGGTATATCTTAGAGCTAAAACAACATAGGGAGAATAAGCTACAAAGTGTTAACCATAACCCTTTTAATATTCATCAACATGTAAGTAGTGTAATTTTTCAGGAACAAGGGGAGACGATGAATGTGGGTACACTTACGCCACTCGGCCTCTCTCTTGAGGAAGCAAAAATGCAAAGAACAACCAAACGCCCTCAGATGTTGGGCTTCAAAACAAATCAACGTGGAGTAGAAACAATTAAGAAGATAAGGGAACGTGAGTTACACCAACTAGAAGCTATGGTTGGGGTACCTTCTACATTGGGACCACGGGGGGCCACATCCACATTGAAACCCTTTGACCTCTCGCTTCTTTTTGAGAGACTTGGATGGAAATGAAACTAGGCCTAGTATAAAGCCATTTCATTGTAAAACATGTTTGTTATTTTACTAGAACTATTTAGCTTAAGCTCTATTTTTATTTATTTTATTTTCACTTTCGATGAATGGGTAAATATCCCATTTTGTTGTAAACCAATTGTCTCATGGGCCAATTTTGGCCTTAAAAGATGTTAATATATCTTTATTTCTTTCTTTCATATAAGATCTTGTTCGCCAACATTATTTGGAGGATGGCTTACCAAATACATTTCAGTTTCTCGCAATCACCAAGAAATTGAAACACTTGACAAACAATTTAACAATCATTAACAATCATTAATCATCATCAAATGCCACAATGAAGAATAAGAAGACTCGTTGAACTTGTGTCTCAAGACAATGATTGGGTCCTAGATTTGTTTGAAAATATAGTTTCTTATTACTTGTTTTAGATAAGACACGTGTTGAAACTTTAATGTTTTTAAAAAAACACGTTGTTTAAGTTCTAGGGAATCTTTAAAAGGAAATAAAGAACGTTACTTGATTGTAATGAAATTATGTCGCAGAAAAGTACCAGCATGACTAATTGCCCAACACTGTGAACCCCTCAAATGAATTGAATATGCTCACCCTTCATTGCAAAATATTGAAGTAGTTCACACTTGCTTGAGGAATCGAAAGCCTAGATTTTAGATTCCTACAGATCTTGAAAATATCCAATACTCCGGGACATAGAGAATAACGAATTGTATCAATTCAGCCTTCAATAATTAGCAGAAACTAGAGTCCATCACTTGGGGACCAAGTTGAGTTACTTTCAACTTAGGTTGATAACTTAACGAAAGGAAAAAGAGAGTGAATCCTTAGCATACTTTACGATATTGCTCGACCACGTCTCTCACATTCAAACAAAACCAATCAATGTTGCAACAAAAAACAACGAGGTCATCATCAGTGACAAGTTGTTTGCTACAAAATATTCTATAGCAGGAAATGGATTTTACAAGTACAACAATAATGCTTGTCTGGGCTTGCTTCATCAGGCCTAACTAAATAGAAGTAGTTCACAACATAAAGAAAGGGCCTTGATCCTTTCTTATCCATTTGAAATCACTAGATAATACAAAATAATAATAATACCTCACATGAAGGTAACATCAAAACTATTTTTATTCATTTAATGTAGTCTAAAAGAGTAATCTATCTCACCATGACAAAAAAGATAGTGACATTGATTCTTAGATAGATAGTTGTTCCTTCTTCATCTCAATTTGATAATGAGTTGCATGCTTTGAAAAATAGCAATGCAAACAAATTTTCACTAAAATTGTAATTCTTTTCTTTGTTTTCCCCTTTAGAATAAGCTCAGGAGTCAAGACATACAGAGATAATGTTGCTTTTTCTTATAAAAAAAAGTTGGTTCTTATTTAAATGTAGTTTGTTGTATTACATATGCAATGGCACTATAGTTACTACAGAAAAAGTGATGATGTTGTCTATATTTTCACTGACGTAGCGAATCCATTTTCTAGTGATGGCGACCATATTTTCAGCAATGTAGTGAATCCATTTTTTACTAATGTCGACCTATGAAAAAGTTAGTTCTTATTTGGATCAAGTTTGTTATAATGCAAATGCAATGACACTATAGTTAATATAGAAAAATTAATGATGTTATATTTTCGCCAATGTAGAGAATCCATTTTCTAGTGATGTAGATTATAAGATCCTTTGTAAGCTAAAGCAACATCATACAAAGCCATAAATGGGCGTTCCATATAGAGAATCAATTATATCAAAACACCTAATTATAAAAATATTGAAAGTAGAATACACTTTTATCACAAAATAATGTTATTGTGTTGATAACCCCTAAAACTCGTAATGAAGTTGTATATAACACTCTTTGATTGTACATTTTGTAGCCTTCTGGCACTTTTCTTAATACTGATGAAGGAAATCTTTTGGAAAAAAAAAAAACTCGTAATGAAGTTGTCATCTCCTCCTAAAAAGCAAAATCAGTATGGAACCTAGGGGCAAAAGCAAATAGTGAAAAAGTGGAATGAAGGAAAGTATGAAAAAAAATGGGCGTGTGCAAGTGGATACTTAAGAGGGGTAACTATGTTGTATATATATATATATAACTTACAAGTGGGTTTTTGGCTATCTTAAGTCCCTAACTTGAGAGAGAGAGAGAGAGAGAGAGAGAGAGAGAGAGAGAGAGAGAGAGATGTCTTCTTCTTCTCCTAATAATGGTGGCTTGCGTGACCAAGTGAATAACCCGCCTCCTCCTCGACCCTCCTCAACCAAGCGAGGAAACATCAAGACTACTATAATCAAAGACATTGTTTCTTCATGTTCTCGTGGCTAATTACTAGCCATGACTAATCCCCCCTTTATCACCTTAACCACTCCCTTAATTTTCATGTCACATATACCAAGTCAAGATGTAGATATACACATAGTGTTGGATAGTACATGTAAAATACATACAATTATGCATACTCCCAACATCCACTACAATCTAGGTCCGTCCATTTCAAGTTCATTCTACTTTTCGTCTTGGATTCTACCCTTTCACTCAGTTAGTGATGCTAAGTGTTGCTTCAATGCAATTGGAAATGAAATTATCTTAGTGTAATATGTATCCATAATGATAATATCAATGCTCATAAGTATAACTTTCTCTAATCCTTTCATTGTTGATCCAATCATCACACCTAGATTGTGAATAATATTGTTTATTTCTAACGTTTCATTTTTTCTATATTAAGATGGAATTCTAAAAATGGTTTTGATATCCCTTGCATATTTTAATGCCATTATATTGTTCTTAAGCATCAATTACTAGAAGTTTGATACATCTAAAATATTTGGGCGCCTTTATATTGTTGCTAAGCATCCATTATTGGAAGTTTGATTGAGATTTTTAAAAGATCATGAAATTGAGAGAATATTTGAGCATTGAGGCATTTATGAATATCATGTTAGTTCTAAGATATTGTTAGTGTATTGATATATAATCTAGACATATTGTTAATGACACAACCACTTTGAAACAAAGGATTTGAGCTTAATCCTAAACACCACCATTGTCCCATACCACCAATATTGCCTAAGGTAGTGCCTTGGATGTAATCACCACATCACTATTGTAGCAAGAGACATGCCACACCACTAGTATCTCACAAAGTTCCAACTAAGAAGTTTGTTCTGTGTTCAGGTTACCATATGTTGTAATATATCATAACCTTATGTGGGTTGCCTCAAATCCTAAACTACCCTTAAAACCATTAGAAAACAATCCTTAGATAATGTAACAAGGTTCCAATCAAAACACATACATAGATTATCGAGACACGTGCTCTTTAGTA
Source organism: Azolla caroliniana (assembly GCF_043228905.1). Classification (NCBI taxonomy): domain Eukaryota; kingdom Viridiplantae; phylum Streptophyta; class Polypodiopsida; order Salviniales; family Salviniaceae; genus Azolla; species Azolla caroliniana. Next base: position 2,389,449 of record NW_028230453.1, read on the forward strand.
TTGAGTGACAAAGTTATTCCATGTGCAGTCCTAGTTTTGATTCAAATTAACTTTCATTAGTTGAAAACCATATGTTACATTTCCCCTCTTCAAGATATTCACACACAATGGTTAAGCATTTTATGTAAACACCCAATTCAACCATTGCAATCACATGGTCTCACGAGACATTCCTTAATTATGTCATGATTTTCATTTTCTTGAAGGATGCCATGATGCCAAGGACACATGAAAGAATTAAAAAGAAAATATTAAGATCACAAGTATAAGAGAAGAATAGGGCTTTACTTATCAATGTGATATTCAAAAACATAATAAAAAAATATCCAGATTATGCACAATCTCTGTCCAAATCCCAAAATTTATCTAGGCAAGTCTTTCAGTCACATTTTGAAATACCTTCAAACATTGAGCATTCCAAATATACCAAATTGTGATACTACTTACCAATTGCCATATTTCAGGTTTATCAATCTCTATTTGTGGATTCAAAGGTATTAATGTTTTTTGCATCAAACCATGTCTCATAGCAATAGCAAACCATCTTCAAAGGTAATACACAACAAGCAGGGCTCAAACGATTGGAGTTTCATGCCACCTGGGACAGAGGTATATTTTATAGATGGATTTCTTATAAGGTGGAGTGGTTCTACTTTACATTGAAGTATTTATTTAAGCTAACAGTTTCATACCACATGGGACACATGCATATTTTATAGACGAATATGGAATACCAATATGTGTGGTTATTGTATATACACATCAAATCGGCCATGATGTGAGTACAAGGGAATCAATTGGTATATTCATTTATCCAACACAACTTTTGTATTTTTTATGATTTTATAATACCAAGGCGTAACTAATTAGATGTGTGGATGAACAAGAATGCTTCACAGAATCAATTATAATGGTGCAATGAGAAACCAAGTTGAGCTCATTGTACATGGTTGTGGTGCCATGATCATATTGTTCCATGATCATCTTTATTGAGAGTATTTTTCATTAATCATTGTGTTATGGCTTACATCGCAAACCAATTTTGCACAGAATTGAATAAGACATAACTTTGACTATGATATGCAACACCACAAATAAATACCATGTAAGAATATGATTAAATGTGTGGATGTACACCAATGATTTCAATTAATCAAATATAATGATCCAAAGGAAACCTATGGTCGCAATGGTGCCAAGGTCATATTATTTCATATCAACACACGTGATCATCTTTATGGGGAACACTTTTCATTAACTTTTGCGTCGTTGTGTATATTACAAACAAATTTCATATGGAAACTAATAAATAAGACATACTTGACAAAAAATAAACGTCCAAGAAACAAACTTTTGTATAAGTCTTTTGAATACATAGTTCACCCTCATAATACATTTGATGTTTTCATGGAGAGAATAAAAGGAAATTTGCATCTCTTAATAATAAAAAGGACATCATAGAAAGGAAGATGTAGAGTGGCTTTTTATTAGGCGTTGTTAATACGCCCCGTGTGTCCCTCAAAATGGATCCCCCCTCATGGGATAATCTAAAGTTTTCTTGTAATGTGGTATACTTTTTAGTGGATAGCTTAGAGATATTTTTAAGTAGACAACTTTGTGTGCCACCAATAATGTTTACGCCATATTGGACATTGAAGCACGTGTATCACTTTTTCAATGTATTGTAGAGAGGAATATTGTTGCTTTTCACATGGAAAAATAAGCCTTATAATCGTCTTATCCACGAGATTCATCTAAGACATTTTTGTCATGCCGATGTATCATGCCTTGGGAAAGGTGTGGAGGCTCACAGTTCAGACATTACGTTACATATATTACGCCAAACTAGAAAACCATCTTATTTTCCAAGTAGGGAAACTAGAAAACCATTTTTTCACATGTAAAAATAAGCCTTAAAATCGACTTATCCACGAGATTCGTCTATGAATAAGACATTGTTTTCATGCCTATGTATCATGACTTGAGAAAGGTGTGGAGGCTCACAATTCACACATTGCATCACATATATTACACCAAACTAAAAAACCATCTTATTTTCCAAGTAGGGAAACTCAGTCTTCTTCTACGTTGCCACCTCTTGTCTTTGAACCATCGACTAAAATTTTTTAAAGTTATACTATTCAAGGTGATAAAATTACAAGAATTGCTTCTATTTCATCCTTCCATCCATTGAATGGTGTTCTCTATTCATGCTACATCACATTGATCTCTACAAACGATGCTTATGGTTATTTCCACATTACAAACTTTCCATTTAAGAGTTTTTTATTATTTTCTTGTTTTTTTTCTTATTATTCATTTGCCTTTGTTAGAATTATCCACTTTCATTATTGTTCCTTAATCTTGGAGCTTCAAGATTCCCTTATATTTCCAAGTGAATCATGGTTTTGGGTACATTGACACCCATTGTATGAGATAGAGTTGATAGACAATGATACTATTCTTACATCACCATCAAATGTTGACTAAAAATGCAATGCATGAGAGAAACCACATATAAATAATGAATGCTCAAAGGTGGAATTATCTTGATCATCTACTACCCCTAGAGCCAATTTGGGCATCCCCTAAACCTAGGACCTTATAAAACATGTTGGTTTCCCTCAACTCCAATAATTTACAAGGCATTTTGTAGCTATGCAAAAACCTAAGGCATCAAAGGGTGTTTCCATTCTCCTTTGCTTGTTTCCAAGAGACCCATTGTCATCACCACTTTGGTCCACGATACAACACTCTTAATAGGATTCCCAAAGTGTTCTACTTCTAAATGGAACTTATAAGAATATCTTGCCAATCTAAGGTTTTGATCTTGGACGTGACAAAAGAACAAAAATGAATGATTCACATAAAATTTAACAATCGATTAGACATGAATAATTAATTCTTGATTATATTGCATATAGCTTCTAGTTACGATAATAGAGGTGGATTAACACCATGATAGCCTTGGTTACCCTAGATATCCCACCCGCCTTTTATACATGATTTCAAACGCATGAAAATGTTGTGTGATGCGCATTCTTGCTTTGCAATATCATTAGTCTAACCCTTAGAGCAAATACTCTTCATTTGATTTAACCACCTTACACATGATGTGCTAAAAACATCACAATTTCCAATCCCACCACAACCCTTACATCCCCCAACATGTATTGATGCATGGAAAAGTGTTTGATGTGCCTTCAATTAGTTTTGTCCATTTTAATGTCCAAATATCCCTTTTTAGACTTCCTCTTTGTACCACTTTAAATGTCGTTGCTCCCTTTCCCACAATGGATGCTAACAAAGATTGCCCCATCGAAATTGGCCATTGTGTCATTATTCTAGATTACTTTCATACAACACCACCTCATCTCCATCTTCATTGTTTTTTAGCATGAGTTGATTGTTCATATCAACATGGATTTTATTTCAAATCTAGGCTTCTTCTTACTTTTGAATTGCAATATGTATATCGTCTAGTCAGTTTTTTTGAGTTGTTAAGACTTCATTGTCAAGAGCTCTTCTATTCATTTATTGCTTCCATGGTAGCACTACCGACGTAGCACTAGATTTCTCAATGGGAATGACCAATTTATATCCATCATAAGATTGACGGGTATGTATCTTCTTGTTGAACTATAGGGTCATCCAACACTCCCAAAGTCCATAGGTTGCCATAACCACTCCCTCAATTTCCTATCACATGCCTTCAATTACAATTTCACAGTTAGAATAGTGTGGCCTCTTTTTATCTTTTCATTAGTCTCTTCATTGTTAATAGTATTTAGAGAGAACAAACCTTGAGCCTTGAGAAACCTTGGGTTTCCTCAAAGTAAAAAACTCTTTGTTTGGCAATAATTTGTCCTATGCACCCATTCTTGCACATTACACGTTCATGTAGAAATCAATACACAACAAAAATGAACTTACTTCTCAAGATCCTTGTACTTGGTTGGTACAAATTTTCATTACAAGTGCCAAATACCACATTTGGCTTTACCTAATCAACATAGCAACTAGAGCCACCATCCACTTGAAATGAATGGTTGATAAATAGGTAATGATATTATTTGCCTCTATGTTTGTCAAGATCATGAGGCAAAGGACGAGAGAGAGAGAGAGAGAGAGCACTAAGTTCGGAGATGTTGGAGAAGGACAAACACTAATTTTGATGTATCTTCTTGCTACGGTGTCTGTTTCCTTTGTTCTTTAGCTCGTTTTGAAGCCTGTGCATAGAGCTTTCTAAAGTATATCTACATGTATCATTTGGTGGTCTTGGTAGAACCTTACGAATAAAAATTCCATTCGATTGCATGCATCTCATGATCGCTTGCTTTGATTCCTTCTCCAACACAATTACTTGTAAGTGAGCTCTCTCCTATTTCTTGTCATATGGATGGTAGTGTTTTCATGAATATGGATGAGTCTCCAAATTCTTCAAAGGATGCATGCATGGTTGAGTCAGTATCAAGCCCAAGAGGGGATGGTAAAAGAAAACGATGTATTGGAGATAATAGTAATGACATGTCTTATGTTGATGCAATCCAACAAGGTGATATTGAGAAAGATGATAGTCATTGGGAACATTTAAGATGCATGGCAAATATATTAATGGAAGATTGTATAATGCAAAATGTGAAAGTTGTTGACGAGTTTGTTGACGATGAATGGCTAAGGTAGAAATAGACAATAAGGAGTTTTTGGGCTCATTTGCTAATTTTTGTGATAAAGGGGTCATATTGTTTTTCACGGGAAAGATACCTTTCCTTTGGAGGGTCAAACAATGGTTACGTGGGATTTTACAAGCTGATTGTGTTCAGGATGTTTATGCTGGTCCTCGTGGATTTTATGAGGTTGTTTTGGTATCACAAGAGTATAAAGAGAAATTACTCAATATATTGCCAGTTTTTTATGAGAAAAGTTCGGTTCATGTTGTTTCGTGGAGACCACTAGTGGAATACCAAGATATATTAAAGCAAGAGTGTCCCGTATGGGTTGAGGTAGAGTGCACATATTCAGTGGTTTGGCCAATATTACAGTCAACGATGGAAAAGTTGGGAAAGATCTTGGTGCCTCCTAGTGCTAATGCTCAAAATCGATATCGGATGTGTATTCTTTGGAATACAGCTATAAAGAGGCCAAGTTGTTTACAGATTGCATGCTCTAGTATGCCGCCTATGTATTTTTGGCTTAAATGGGGCACATTTGCAGGACATTGTTTCCACTATGGTGTTGGGGCATTTTATGGCTGAATGTCCTCAAAAAAGAAATAATGTAGTGGAAGTGGTACATGAAGAGCCAACAACTCATGATCAGATTCAAGCTTTGACAATTTCAGAGCAAACAAAGGAACCACAAATTGTGAATGAGAAGGATGGAAAGACTCTAAAGGATGAAGGACAATGGTCAATAGTTTCTGGAAAGATGAAGAAGTCTAATAAAAATGTTGGGCATAATGTATCTATGGAGAAGGTCACACCGACACATCCCATGCAGAATAAACCATGGGCTCGTCAAGAGGACTATCCAAAGAAATTATCTTTTGATAATAAAGGTAATTTGTATGTTCCTTGGAATAAACGGAAATCGGTGCCTCGTTCACATGAGGAGCCATCGGGGTCTAGAGTTTTGCATTCCCATAGTAATTCATATGCAATCTTAGGGGATTTATTTCAAGATATGGCAGAAACATTAACAGTGAAGGAGACAGAGATTTCTCGAATAAAAGTAAAAAATAAAGTATGAAGATCACCACATGGAATATGAGGGGATTGTGTTCTAGATTTAGAATGCATGAGGTTTGGAGGATTGTGTTAAGTGAGCAATGGGATGTTTTATGTGCAGTAGAGCATAAAGATCATCGTAATGCTGGTTTAATTAGTTATTCTAAGGGTTATACATTATGTTATGCTGGCAAGGTTCATGGGGATTATTCTGGGATTGTCATGTTTATAAGAGATAAATTTCACCCAAAAGTAATTGTTTCAAATGAATTTGGAAGATTTATTGTGGTAGAGATATGTTATGAAGGGCAAGCTCTTTGGTTAATTGGTGTGTATGCATCAAATGTTTCACAAGAACAAAAGTTGTTATGGAGATCTCTAAACTCAGTGCTTGATAATGGTAGACCGGGTTTATTGATGAGAGATTTTAATGTTTGTTGTGAGACAGATCAATCAACATCTATCCACTCTATTATGGATGGACCAAAGGCTCAAGAATGGGGAGATTTTGAGACTGAAGTCATGTTAAGGGATGTATGGAAATGGATCAAGGGAGATGAACATGGTTATACCTTTCAATCATCTCAATATAAGGATACTTGGAGTAGGTTGGATTGAATGTATGTAATGCATACCGAAGGTTTTTTACCAGAGATTTTGGATATTTCAGTGTCTTATGGGTCAATTATATCATATCATTTCCCATTAATTTTTAAGTTCAATCACCACTCAATTAGAGGTTTTCATGAGTTTTTAGGAAAACCCTCGTTGATTTTTAATTCATCATTTTTGGATCATGAGGTCTTCCATGCCTATATGTGTCAATTGATTGATGCATTTGCCTATCGTGTTCAATTTGATGGGTATGAAGCGTGGGAAGTATTTGTTGCAAATGTTCAGAGGTTAACTAGATATTATGGAATTCACCATGCTTTTAAAAGGAGAAAGAAATTAAGTCACCTAGTTAATTTGCTTGATAAATGCAACTCATTGTTAACTTATTGGCCAACGGTTGTAGAGTTGATGGGATATCAAGAGGTATTAATTTCTGCGATGCATGACCTAACAACAAAAAATTATCAACATGCTAGACTACATCGTCTAAGACAAGAAGTGGATGATGCTAATTGTCAATCACACAAGTTTTTTCATGACCTTCATGAATCACAAGCACGACATAATGTGGTAAGGTTAGAGGAAAATGGTATCATGTGTTCCGATCCTCAAGAAATTGTGAAGAAATGCATAGAATATTATACACAATTGTTGGATGTACAAGTGTATATCAATGATAATGTTAAAAAGGATAGAGATGTATTTTTTAATGGAGTGAAAAATCATGTATTGCATTATGTGGCACAATCATTAGATGCTAATATTTTAGAGGATGAGGTGGAACATGTCATGTCACATCTTGCTAATGATAAGAGTCCTAGGTGGGATGGATTAACACATGAACTCTTTAAGAAATATGTGATTAAGTTAAAGGGGCCTTTTACGATTTTATTTCATAAGGCGTGGACATCAGGGGAAATGCCTCATTCTTGGATGATTGGTTTGATCAAGCTTTTGCCGAAGGTGCCATCTCCATCTTCCTTTGCTCAATGGAGGCCTATTTCATTGATGGGGGGAATGTACAAGATTTTTGCAAAAGTGATGGCCAATAGGTTGCATAAGGTTTTACCTTCTATTATTCATAATGCTCAATATGGGGTTTTAGCAAAAAGAGACATTTTACATAATATTTTAAATGTTGAAATGGCAATTGACTATGCAAAGGAGTCTACACAAGAATTAGTGTTGCTACAGTTGGATATCGAGAAAGCCTATGATAATGTGGATTGGTCATTTATAAATCAATTGATGTCTCATATGGGTTTTGGTGATCGTATGTCTAAGTTGATATACACTTTAGGGGAGGGTTCAGTTTCACATGTGATGTTTAATGGAGAAGTAACACAACCAATTTCTATTTGGAGGTCAGTTAGACAAGGATGCCCGGTAAGTCCTTTACTATTCACTATTGTGACACATCCTATTCTTGTTAAGTTACACAATATGGCTATGGAGGAAGAATTGCTTTGAGTAAGGTTGCCATCAGGGAAGCCATGTATTGTTCAAGCTCTCGCAGATGACCATATTATGTTTTTGGCACCTAATCGGGAAAATATTAGTAAGACAAGAGATGTGTGGGAATTGTTTTCAAATGCTTCAAGGTTGAGAATTAATATACATAAATATGTGCTCATTTCATGTACAGAACAAGATGTGTTAGGGTTGGGGTGGTCATGAAGGATAGTACATCGTGGTATGATTTGTCGTCATCTTGGATATCCAATTGGGGTGGAAATTTCTCATGTGAAACTTATTGAGTGGGTATCCAAAAGGTTGGAGGATAAGTTTATGTATTAGAGGTCTCAATTTTGGCGTTTTCTTGTACGACTTAAGGTGGTCCAATCGATTATGGTCTCTATGGTATCTTATTATCTTCCTTTGCTCCCATGGTCAAAGAAAGCTCTTGAAATGTTGGCACGCTCGATGTGAATGTTGTTATGGAAAAGAAAAGGGAAAAGTGCCTTGTCATGGTTGGCATGGGATCATGTTTGTACTCCGAAGCGTCTTGGTGGGGCATCAATATTGAATCTATATGAGCATATGGTGGCTTGTCGATTTACTTTCATTCAATTCATGTTTGAAGGTGTACAACCCTGGACAGAAATGGTGACATACTTTATAGAGAAGAACGGAATAAAGCTTGGAAACATGAAGGTTGAAGCGAATTGGTGAAATGTAATTAATTCTGACAAGGATGTCAAATGTACAGGGTCTATGATAGTTAATCATTTGTTGACATCTTGGCAAAGTATGTTGGATTTTGTGGAATGGCATCCCCCACAAGAAAGGGGATGTGCCAATTCATTACAAATGGAGATTTTGGTAACATCAAGGTTGTTGAGGTGGGAAGGTAAACAAATTCTTAACCTTCAATTTAATCGGACGGATAGATTGGGTTTGGTAACAGTTAAGGATGTTATGTTGGTTTCACAAAGAAGATTAATGGCTTTTCAAACAATAAGATCAACATTTCGTATTCCAAAAGGTTATAACTTTATTTGGGATAAGTTGCAACAAATACTATCTTCGCATGAGCCAATTCTTGATTTAGATGGGCGATCTCGAGAGCTTGATTGGAGGTGTGTTGGAAATAAGAGATTGACTATGATCTCAACGAATGTTGCTTATCACAAGTTGATTGACAAACATAAGTGGTTGGAAGAAAGGGTTATAAAGATATGGGGTTTTCATAAGCCCATTACTTGGTGGTTTCATGTGATCAAGGTAGGTTGGTGTTCTCGATTGATGCTACGAGCCAAGGTATTTATTTGGAGAGTTATGGTTGGAGCTTTACCATTAGGGAATGCATTAAAAAAAAGAAACATTACTAAAGGATTGGTAGGCATCGATTTATTTCATGCCTGATGGCAAGGATGGTTTGGAGGTGTATTAGTTTAGTGTGGATGTCTCTAACAGGAGTAAGTCTATCTTCCTTCAGTTGGGTTTTTGCACATATGGAGAACAATGAACCGATGCCTCATTTTCAAATTATTTTTGAGTTCTTGAGGTATTGGGGGTTATGGTTCAATTGGAATATGCGGAATGCCTTCATTTTTTATTCGCAAATTGGGGTGAGAAAATATGTTCTAAAGTTACAAGAACTTCTTTTGTGGCAATTGACAGTGCTAGAGAAGTCACAAAATCTCAACCAGGAAGAGAGAGAACTTTGCAAGGTCATATATCATCATACCCACCATTTGAATTGGTGTGTAGGGTGGCATTGAGTTTGGTGTCGTAGTATTCTTTAGATCCCTTGATAGAAGGGTTCTATACTTTGTAGTAAGTTAGTCATGGTGGTGTTTTTTTCTTTCGTAATGAAAGCCATTATTTACGAGAGAGAGAGAGAGAGAGAGAGAGAGAGAGAGAGAGAGAGAGAGAGAGAGAGAGAGAGAGAGAGAGAGTTGAAGTGAGTACTAATGTGGCAATTTTCTTTATTGGAGTAAGTGGAAATTCTTTCCTCGGTGGAGTGTTCGTCTTGCCTATTGGAATTCAACATGTTCTACTACCTATGTAGTGTAGTTAGTGGGTGACCATACTCCATTGTCACACCCATTGTGAGTAGTGTTTTTTACACACATTTATTAATATAATTGTGTGTTTTCATGAGAGAGAGAGAGAGAGAGAGAGAGAGCCTAGATGGATGTAGCTTAGTTGGTAAGGTTGCCCAATGGAGACCAAGTGGTCATGGGTTCAACCCTTACATTCCACAGTGGCATCTAGTGAAATAAGAGATATCAATTGAGTATCTAATAGAGAGGTGAGAAAGAAAATTGGGTTATACTAGTGATAGTAGTGTATAACAACTTACCACTAGGGTAAGCTAATTACAATAAAGAGAGAGAGAGTATGATAAAATGGAAATATATTAAATTAAATGGAAAGAGTTCAAAGGATAGGAATAGGCTCACAGTTTAAGACTGGCGTTGAACCGAATTAGTTCAAGGAGTACAATATGACTCTATTTATATGTCCCCAAGGAGTATTGTTGGATTTTCCATAATATTCTAGATAGTGAGAATATTCATAAAGTTTCTAGATTATTCCAAAAAGTTCAGGAATCTAGGGGAAATATCATATGTCAGTCATTAACATATATTGTAACAATTATCTCGATGATAGGGCTTTGATACATGTATCATAAGTTCATGGGTTCAAATCCTCTTGGGATAATATAGCTTGTCATTATAACATTATCCTCGGTCTTCGAACGATGAGTATCATGAGTCGTCATTGGTTGGGAACCTAGTTTATTTAGATATTGTTGATGGAATTCCTTGACCAAGGCTTGAGCATTAGCAACATTTTCCATTGTGGTCGCTCAGACTATACCCCAACCAATTCAAGTAGTATAACTTGTTATGGACAATCTTGAAATCAATAGTACCATCAACTTTGTACTTTGTTCCATTTTCAAGTTTAACAGTTGGAGGTGGTATAATACGATTTGGAGTAGAACTTATCTAGCATGGTTCTAAGAGAGAACACCGGAATACTAGATGTAGTTGCAATTGTAGTGGAGATCAAGGCGAAAGGTTACATCATTTATTTTTGCAATAGTGACAAAAGGGCCTAACCATTGATAATCCAATTTACCACACGGCCAAGTAGCCTTTATATAACGTAATAACCATTACTCAATCTCCAACTTGAAAAGTAGATGGAAGTTGATGCTAATGTACATTGGATTTGTGTGTTACTTAACCATTCTTGTAAATGTTTGGAAAGTTCCACCTAAATTTGTCACAGTCGATGTAAATGGTCATGAGCACTAGGATTTCTTGGTAATTCAAGAGCTTTCAAGAAACATGTGTATCATAGAATGGTGTCGCCCTAGTATAGGAATGCACAAAATTACTATATATGAATTCTACGAAATGCAATATATTGACCCAAGCATATTGTTGATGATTGACGATGCAACAAAGATACTACTCTAAAGTTTGATTTGTATGATCTGTTTGACCATCAATTTGTGGGTGATAACCTGAGGGCAGTTTGTTGGAGACTTTGAGCATTGTGAATAAATGTTTCTAAAACTTAGATATAAATTATGGAAATTGGTAAATTCACAGTTTTTTTGGGGGGATGGAATATGGCTATCATTTGTAGTGCAAATAATCATATTTCTGAACTCAAAAAAAAAATTGTGAATTTACCAATTTCCTAAATTATGGGCCACAATTAATGATGATGTTGTCCGGCAGACATGATGTCGAAATACCTCACACATGACTAGGTCTAATGTTTCATCACTTATCTAATGCATATGCTTCAATAATTAATGGTTTCGTGGATCAACATGTGTTAAAATACCGGCGGATGTAAATGCCTTCTAAGATCCAAAAAAACCTTATTTGCATCGGTAGTCTAAACAAATGATCGATTTTTCCACGTGAGTGTGAGAGGCAAAATCATTTTTGAATAATCTTGTATGAATTTGCGATAAACATTTACAAATCATAGAAAACATTGCACATGTCCAAAAGAACGTGGAGACTACCAATCCAACATGATTTGAACTTTAGTTGGATCCATAGAGATTCCTTAAAAGGAGATGTAGACTAAAAATTCCACTTGCTTGCAATCAAATTTGCATTTCTCTAATTTTGCATAAATGTCATATTCTCGTAATCGTTATAGTACGTGATGAACATGGGAATCATGCTCCTCGTGTATTTTTGAATAAATTAGTAGATCATCCAAATAGATGATTAGAAAGATGTTCATGAGATCTCGGAAAATATCATTCGCCATAAGTTGAAAATTTGTTGGTGAATTCATGCACATATATGCACATGTGCACATAATCACATAAAGAACACTTCCACGTTTACACGTACACATGTAGTTGAACGCAAAACACATACATATTTGCACATGCACATGAACTTGCACTCAAATATATCACAAGCACACATACGCGCAATTTTACACTCACTTTCAAACAAACACACAAAAATTTGCACATATAAACATATGTTATGCTAGTTCACTTTCACGTAAACAAACATATATGTACTTGCACAACATTTACATACACATTTACACTTTCTGAAACAAGTAATTGTGAAATACAAACATTATCTTATGCATCGAGTGGATGTTTACAAGTGTATCTACACGAATCAAGACAAGAAGCTTGATTTAAAGAAACAAGAATGAGAACCAATTCATCAACTAACTCTTGTGACACTTCCTTGACAATGCAATCTTCCCCAATTTAAGTACTCATTGGTCACGTTCCACATTTTACACACACACACTTGAATTTCTCACAACAACGCATGTTTCGAAATGATGTGCTACGTATTTATATATGTCTTTCCACCAATATTAGTCCTTGAGCATTGAGAAGGTTGTAATCTGTTTACTTCTATCTACACCCCACTTAGATTCATAAAATCCAAACACCAGTTTAAGTTTCTCTTCCCTCTTGCAAACCAAGAAACCAATTGCTCTAGGCTTTTAGTTAGTCATTTTTTGTCCTCAAATATGTTCATTGCTTTAGACAATTTTTTGGAATTATGAATTTTATGAGACCCAAAGTCAAAATAAGTGTCATCTTCTTATTAGCCCTTTAGATTTCAATCGATTTGAAACACATATTAGGTTCCATTTGGATCTCTTGGTTAATTATCCATCTATTTCCTACTCAATTTATCGTGTGGTCAACCTTCCTTAGCATTAATGCTTCAAGTAGGAGCCCTTTTAGAGCCTTGACATGGCTATATTAGATCTTTCAGTATCCTTATAAAAGAACACTTCTTACTCAAGTGTTATTGTTGAGAATCACCTTGAGATCGATGTTGGGGGACATTGTCGTGATGTGGGGAGTTAACACAAGTTAAACTAGAAATATATATAAAAGGTTGAAGGATAGGGCAAGGGTATGCTAAGAATTAGTATGAATGTGTTGTAATTAAATATAGCAAAAATGCTTAGCTCAATTGGCAAGAGTTTATGTTAAGAATGGAAGCTCAAAAGTTTCAGTCTTGTTTGGATCATAAAAAATTAGGTGGTTGTTAATTGGATGAACAAATTGAATTGACCAAATGGGTTATGATTGGCATTTTGTTCGCATTGAGCGCTCATGGAAAAGGAGAGCCTACAAGGTGCATCCTAAATAAATAAAATTTTGAAAGGGGGGAATTTTGGATCAAGGCAAAATGCCCCTCAAATTTTGAACCAGTGCCGGGGTTGCAAATCAAGAGGGTGTGGCGACTAAGACCAACAATGACAAGAGACGACATGACCATTGTCTATTGGGATGTTGCAACAACCCGAAAATCTTCTATCCCTATCTTCAAATATATTTGCCTTCAATCTACTCCATATATCAGAGTTGAGCCTTTACTTGTGCATACTCAGTTCATGAATTTAGTGTCACTCATAAAATTAGTACATATGATCAAATATTCATTTTTGTGATCGAACGAGGAATGCATCAACCTTTTTGGCTTAGAACTATGACCTCGGGACGTGAAGTTACATGATTTTGGGCAAATTGATGAAATGAATAATGAATCTCCACATTATCACACCAAAAATCTTGTTGCGTTAACTTGCCTCGAGGGTTTGTGATGGATTTTTTTATTCTCGATTCCGACCTTCGAGGGAAAACTTGTAAGTACTCATAAATTTTTAGATGATGGGAGTCAAACCTATAATGTCGACCAACGCCGACGTCTCGTCCACTGACCAATTCCCGAAGAAGACTAAAATTGTAGTTTCCAAATCTTCTATGCTCCCCCACTGAGGAGGGCTATATTTACTACTACTAAAATCGTAATTCTCGAATATTCAAGGCAACATGATTGTCGTCTATTGGGATGTTGCACGCAAATCTTTTATCTCTATCTTCAAAATATTTGCCTTCAATCTACTCCATGGATTGGAGTTGAGTCTTTACTTGTGCATACTCACTTCATGAATTTAGTGTTACTCATAAAATTATTACATATGATCAAATATTCATTTTTGTGATTGAATGAGGAATGGGTCAGCCTTTTTGGCTTAGAATTATGATCTCGAGACGCGATGTTACACGATTTTGGGCAAAATTGACGAAACGAATAACGAATCTCCAAATTATCACACCAAAAAACTTGTCTCCCTAACTCACCTTGAGGATTTGTGATGGATTTTTTGGATCTCGATTCCGACCTCCGAGTGAAAAGTTGTAAGTACTCGTAAATTTTTAGATGATGGGAGTCAAACCTACTATGTCGACCGAGGCCGACGTCCCGTCCACCGACTGACGCCCAAAGAGGATCAAAATCGTAATTTTCAAATCTTCTCTATTCCCCCCACTAGGGAGGGTTATATTTGAATTTACTACTAAAATCGTAGTTTTTTAATATTCTCCTTCACACACTTGTATATTCCTAAGGTGTGTGTTCACACACTAGGGTAAGTTGAGTTTGATTCTCGACAAGACTACTAAAACTACATCCTTGATTCGATACCGAAATTTCTCACCTCTCTATTACTCTATAAATATCTCTTAATTTACTAGATGCCACTATGAAATGTATGAGTTGAACCCATGACTCTGGTCTCCATCGAGCAACCTTACGAACCGAGTCACATTCATTTGGTCAATGATTTTCTCTTATCTCCTCTCTCTTTCTCTACCTTTTTGTCTCCCTCATTTCCCTTGACTTTCATTCCCTTATAAAACATCGTTTAGTGCCTAAGTTTTCATCTTTCATTCCCTTGACTTTCAATTTCACCTTATAAAAAAGAAAAAAACATCGTTTAGTGACTACCCACTAGGGGCAAAACCTTCCCCAAATACCCTTCCCACATACCAATGCATTTTCCCTTCTCACTTACACATTGAATCACTCTTATAGACTTAAAAGTATAAATTTAATACCCTTTGAACTACCTACACATAGAATAACTATTGAAACAAACTAACTCTATTTAAACCAATGGAACATATAGGACAATATGTTGCACTTAAACTATGAAGAGACATTGCCACGTTTACACTCACTTGATAAAGAACAAAGACACAAGACATCACCAACTCATACTAGCTTCCATTAGTGTGTTGAAGGTATTTATAAATTATTAACATGACAAAGGGTTGGTCTTATAACATATAATTAGAGAGACGATTAAGGAGAAGGAGAGAGAGGCTTAACCTTTAACAGTAGGGAGATATGTTAAATGAGAAATAATCCTTGCAAAGGTTTGTAATTTCACCTTTATATAAAACTTCATTGTTTAACCAATATATATATTATGTCCCATCTCCTCCAATGATGGATTTGTGATTTGGCAACAATTACAAGATACATCTTTAATGCATATGGTCTGTTACCTCTATAAACAAAAGAGCAAATGTGCGTTGATTGGCATTTACAAGGTGAAATGTCATTTTTACAAGTGATTACTAATCTCTGTATCATTGCTTTGTTTAGTCTATTCGATAGCTATCATATAAGGTCAAACAAAAATGGAAAGTACATAATTTTGATTATTGATGGCGACAAATATCAAAACATAATTGCCATTCTAAATTGCAACTTGTAGCAAAGGTCTTCATTTGGAGAGTTTTGATTGGGGGAACACCTCTAAAGCAACATGAACTAGCAACAAACAATTGCATCTTTTGCATTCATATTTGGCAAGTTTTATCATGTTGTTATTTGACACCAAGTGCCAAGACAGTGGTCCTCCCACAATTCACACTGGTCAACCAAAAATAAAAAATAGAGACCATTTTCCTATTTCTGAGATATTGAGGATTGCATCATGAGTAGGATATGTGCAATGCTTTTGTATTTGATAATAGGCATGGCATCAACGCATATCTATGAAAGTTGAAAGGAGTGCTAATGTGAGCATTTTCTTTATAAGAGAAAGTAGAAATTCTTTCCTAGGTGGAGTGTTTGTCATATTTTTTGTTGGCGATTCAACATGTGCCACTATCCTACAAGTTAGTGGTGAAATTACACTTAATCGTAGTACCCATTGTAGTATGTAGTGTTTTTCATACACATTTTTTGATGTAATAGTGTGTTTTCATCAACAATAGATAGATGTATTGTTAATGTCCATGGGAGACCGATTGTGGTGAGAGAGAGAGAGAGAGAGAGAGAGAGAGATCCGAAATGCCCAAAAAATGCCAGGGGCTTTTGGGAAATATGCAAAATGAATAGGGGCATTTGGGGAAATATGCAAAAATATCAGGGGCATTCTGGGGAATAAAGAAAAGCTCACGGGACATAAGGAAGAAGAAGACCCCCCCCCCTCCCCAAAGGGTTTATAGGGCTTTCGATCTTCCCTTCCTTACTGTCAAATTTCTGTCCCAAGAAGAAGAAGAAGAAGAAGCAGACGAAGACGCAAGGTTCCATGGCATTTCAGGTGTTGATCCGACGCGCTGCGAGGCGAAGCTCGCGTTATTCCCCTCCTTTGTCTTCTACTCCTTCTTCTTCTCCGATCTTCACCCCTGCAGGTAAGACTCAATGTTCTATTTTTTTAACCCTACCAAAGAGACGTTTTTCCGTCTCTGGAAAACCAAGTCTATGGTTTCGTTCTGCAGTTTCTTTTATGGTTTGTTTGCATCATATGAGTATATGCAACTTCATGTTTCTCTTCACGTTTTGTGCCATTCTTCTCCAATCTTCAACTCTAGAAGGTTAAGCAATAATGTATTCCACCAAAATAAATGTCTTTATCATAAATAAAGGTTTCCGTTTACAATGCCAGATGTTTCGTTTCTTCTGACAAATTTGTATAATATTTACACGGCTTTGGATGCTCACGTTTTTTTCAGTCTGGAGAAGCATTTCCATATTTTCCCTATGCATTTCTTTGCCAAATTTGGCATGTTTCTCTCAGTCTAGAGAAGCATTTACACATTTCCCGTATGCATCTCGTTGCCAAATTCGGCATGTTTCTCTCAGTCTGAAGAAGCATTTCCACATTTCCCGTGTGCATCTCGTTGCCAAATTCGACATGTTGTATGTGGCGTCTAACAATTATGCTTTATCATTCTTAACATGTGCTACTGGAATTATGTATATTTGCACTGTTTATATACATCTCCATGGTTTTCTCAAAGTGTGTACATTCCTTGTTTCTAGTTTGTATGCTGCCTCGTTTGGAATCTTTACGTTATTGTATGTATGTTTAATAGAAGTTTCTGAACTTATGTTTTTTCTCATTTTTACTATTCTTTCCATGTGCTTCTCTACACTTCACCTATTCTCTGTTAGTCTACATCTGCTGAATTTTATATGATTATACAATTTCTATTCACATTCCTAAAGTATATGTAATTCTTTACCAATTGCGTAAGATGAATATGGATTCGAGCCTTCAACTTTCTTGGCATTGTATTATTCTTTAAATTTTTCTATCTGTACTATTTGTGAATATGTGTGAACTGATATATCAATATGTTTCCACAGTTTCCATGAATTCCAAATTTGTCTAGTTTGAAACTTCATGTTTCTTCTCGTTTTTAAGACTTTCTTCCACTCTCTCCATCTGCACTGTTTGTGTAGACTTACGCATAATTAGATCTCCATAGTTTTCTTTTGCATGGCCAAAATGTATGTGAGTTTTTACGACTTTACTATGCTGTTTATAGCTTTGAATTTTCATGTTCCTTTGTTTTTTATACTTCTTCACAGATGATTTGATGATTCTATCTATCCACACGTTTCATATTCTGTATGTTCTTTTGACATCTTGTCTCTTCATTCTTAGTCCTGCAAACTTGTGCTTTATGCAAAATAAATGTCATGGCTTGAAAACACTGTTTTTAAACATTTTATGCTTTTACAGTGCATCTATCTGCCCTTTTTTGTCATTCTTAGTTCTTGAAATGTGTGCTTTATGTAAGATATATGTCATGACTTGGAAACACCGTTTTTTTAATATTTTAGGCTTCTCCATATGGTTTATCTGCACTGTCTCTTCATTCTTAGTTCTGCAAACGTGTAGTTTATGCAAAATATATGTGTTGGATTGAAACACCTTTTCTTAAGATTATATGTTTCTACAAATGCATCTAACTGCAATCTCTGAAAGAATCAAGTGATGAGAAGGTAAGATAGTCACACAGAAAACTCCGAGCAGCAGAGTAAGTGCATAAGAGTACAAGATTTATATGATGGGAGAAATCTCTCAACGAGAGTTGGTGATAAGAAAGAACAGAGACTGAAAATGATTGTGGCGGAAGGAGGGAAGTTCACTAATCCAGACAAAGAGTTACAAGTTATTTGCTGTTGAAGGAGATGGTTCTGTTTATCGAGTCACTTGACGTGAAGGTTTTCCTGATTTGGCTGAAAAAGGTAGGTGAGGGTTTTATAGGAAAATATAGGGGAGGATGTATATAAAGAATAGGAGACTGTTAATAGCTCACAACTTCCCCTGTTGATGTGGCAGCGAGGCATAGATCTACTGATGTATAAATCTTTTCTCTACAAATATGTGCTTTATGCACAAAGTTGGGGCTCAGGAAAACGTTCTTCAACCATGAAAATATTTGCCAGACCTTTGTGTTCCTTTCTTAATATGAACTGATTTTTATGTCTATATCAGTTTAAATGATTGTTAGCTAATAATCAAGTTTCAGACTGCATGTTCTAGTTTTATTCCAGAAAAGGTTACATTTTTTACTTCTTCATGGTTGATGCCTCCGCTCTCATTTTCTGATCTTTCTTTGATCCATAACATCACATTAATACATGGTATATCTAAACAGTGTTTATGTTTTTATAAGAGTCCGAATGTAGAAAATTAATATGATAAGTGTACAAATAAGAATGACACAATAAGCCATTGATTGTATAGTGCATGCCGTTGTGGTGTGTATTATAGCATATTTGGAGTGGATGACTCATTTCTAAAGAAATATGAGAAAGCACATCTGTTCTGTAATATACATTCGTTGGAGGGAGAAAATACAGAGATCTCTTATATTTACATGAGGAGAAGTCCCTCTTTATAAAGGCCAAGATCTGGCCGTTGGGCTAACTAGCTGTTGGAACTAACTAGCCGTTGGGCTAGCCGTTACAACTTTTAAACATTCTCAACACTCCCCCTCAAGATGGGTGAAAAATATCCACTAAGCCCATCTTGTCACACAATCTAGTAAGACTTACTGGCCCAAGTCCCTTTGTAAGACAATCTGCTACTTGATGTTCAGTAGAAACATGACTCAATTTTAATATTCCATTATCAAGCTTTTCTTTGATAAAGAACCTGTCGATTTCGATGTGTTTGGTCCTATCGTGCTGTACCGGATTGTTGGCAATGCTGATTGCTGACTTATTGTCACACCACAACATCATCTGATTTTCTTGATTCACCTTTAGTTCTACTAGGAGAGTTCGCAGCCATAACATCTCCGCAACTCCTATAGCAATAGCTCTATACTCTGCTTCAGCTGTTGACCTTGCTACTACTGACTGTTTCTTACTCTTCCAAGAGACTAGATTGCCTCCAACAAACATGCAGTATCCTGATGTGGATTTTCTGTCATCAGCACAACTGGCCCAATCAGAATCACAATAGCCCTCAATGTTAAAATGACCATGTTTTCTGAAGATTAATCCCTTCCCTGGGGCACCTTTGAGATATCTCAGAATATGGTACACTGCATCCATATGATCTTTCCTCGGATCATGCATGTAGCGACTTACCACACTTACTGCAAATGAGATATCTGGACGGGTGTGGGTCAAATAAATCAGCCGACCTACCAATCTTTGATACCTTTCACGATCAACTTTCTCTCCCGCAAGTTCAGTTAGCTTGATCTTTTGGTCGATTGGAGAAGCTACAGGCCTACAACCCAACATTCCAGTTTCTTTGAGAAGATCAAGTACATATTTTCGCTGAGATAGAACAACTCCTTCTGCTCCACGAGCTACCTCAATTCCAAGAAAGTAGCGTAGCAATCCTACATCCTTCACCTCAAACTCTTTACCCAATTGCATCTTCAGTTGGGCAATTTCTCCTTCATCGTTACCTGTGATAATTATATCATCCACATACACAGCAAGCAATGTAGTATGGTCCTTGTGTTGTCGAAAGAACACTGTATGGTCTGCATTCGTCTGTTGGTATCCCATACCCACCATAGCCCTTCTTAACCTGTCAAACCAGGCTCGAGGAGATTGCTTTAGTCCATAAAGCGACTTCCTAAGTTTGCAAACCTTACCTACTGTTTGAATTGTACCGAAACCTGGGGGAACATCCATGTACACTTCCTCCATCAACTCTCCATGAAGGAATGCATTTTTTACATCTAATTGATGTAATTTCCAATCCTTATTCACTGCTAAGGAAATAAGTGTTCTAACAGTGCTCATCTTCGCCACAGGTGCAAAAGTCTCATCATAGTCAATGCCATATGTCTGACTATATCCTTTAGCCACCAATCGTGCCTTGTATCGATCTATTTTTCCCTCTGGGGTCTGTTTTATTGTAAACACCCATTTGCACCCAACCGCCTTCTTTTCCGGTGGTAGTGACACAATCTCCCAAGTTTTGTTCTTTTCAAGAGCTCCGAGTTCTTCTTGCATGGCTGCTTTCCATTTTGGATCTTCTTTAGCAACCTGCCAACACTTGGGTAAAGTGACAGAGTCTAATGATGCAATGAATGCTCTATGTGTAGCTGATATGTTAGAATAAGAGATAAACTGAGCAATATCATGAGGAAAACCATAACGATCAGGAGGGACCCCTGCATTACTGCGAGAGGTCCTCCTAATCTCGATAGGAGAAGGAGAGGAAATCATATCACCTGTGATTTCTAGGTTCGGGAGTTCTGTAGGTATTTCAGAAGTCGAGGCAGGTCGGGACATGGAACTTGATGGCACATGTGGTGCTGAAGACGTGTTCACATTTCCGTCTTTCTGCCTCCTCTTCCTTGTATACACCTTTAGCTCCCCCTCAACTTGAGTCCCAACACATATAGGCTCCTCGTCTTCGTTTCCTTCTTCTTCCGTACCTCCTACGCTCACTTCTTTCTCAGCTGATGTAGGGGTCAGCAAAGGAATTGATCCTATTTTTAGCAACCTCTCACAATTATCTCCTTCCCTCATATTTTCAGTCTGAATTAAGTCATCAAAGGGTGAAGTTACCCCTTGTTTATAATATGGCTCTGACTCTCTGAAATGCACATCCATGCTCACAAATAATCTCTTCTCTACTGGACTCCAGCAAACATAGCCTTTTTGTGTGGCAGAGTATCCCACAAATACACATTTTACAGCTTTAGGATCAAGTTTTCCTACTGATGGTCTACTGTCCTTTACAAAACACACACATCCAAACACCTTCAAAGGAAGGATTCCAGAGTTATTGCCTTGCAACAACTCACATGGAGACTTCCACTCCAATACTCTAGAGGGCATTCTATTGATCAATGTGGCAGCCGTCAAAACTGCCTGTCCCCACAACTGCTTTGGGACATTCATAGAAATCATCATGCTTCTCGTTACCTCTAGAAGATGTCTATTCTTCCTCTCTGCTACTCCATTTTGTTCTGGTGTATATGGGCATGTAGTTTGATGTTGTATTCCTTGATCTGAGAGGTATGCCCTAAATGTCATGTTAGCATACTCTGTTCCATTATCAGACCTCAACACTTTTACTACTGCACCATATTGAGTTTGAACTGCTCTATGAAAATCTTTAAAACAAGCAAATACTTCATTCTTTTTCCTCATCAAATATAACCAAGTCACACGAGAGAAGCAGTCAATGAAAGAGACAAAATATCGATATCCATTAATAGAACTTGTGGGACATGGTCCCCAAACATCGGAGTGTATTACATCAAATGCATGGGAACTCCTATGACCCGAACTAGCATATGAACTTTTAGTAAGCTTACCAAATTCACATGCATCACAAACAAGTTTTGTTTTATCCGCCTTTTCAAAAAGGTGTGGATACACCCGACTCAAAATGCCATAAGAGGCATGTCCCATGCGTTGGTGATGAAGTATTAACAAGTCCTCATAACTCATTCTAGATCCCCTTACATCTATTCCCTCTACCATAGATGCTAATGCTGAATCCAGCCCTTCACGATCCAAATACCATAGTCCACTATGCCATGTGCCAGTCCCAAGTCTCCGACCTGTCCCTTTCTCCTGGAATATCACCTTGGGAATATCAAAAGAAACAACACATTTTAGTTGGTGTATGATAGAACTTATAGATAATAAGTTTACTGGGAAAGAAGGAGCATGCAACACATTAGACAATGTCACAGAGTCGGTACATTTTACTGTACCTATACCCACTACAGGTTGTATAGTACCGTCAGCAATTTGAATGCTTTCTGGCATTGATAAGTGAGTATATGAGGAGAATTCACTAGCATTACCCGTCACATGCCTAGATGCACCAGAATCAATTATCCATTCTGGTGTAGAGGCAAGAGTGTTTGTGTTGCTAGTACTTGTGGCCGAATAAGCATAGGTGGCAGTGTTACCTCTTGACATGAATGAAGTATCATCTGCGGCTCTTTGCTTCCTCCTAAGTATTTCTAAGAGAGCTTGATCCTCTTCGGTGAACACCACCTTAGTTCCTTCCTCTTCTTTTGCTACCATCAAGTTTGCTTGGTAACCTCCTCGTGCACCTCTTCGGCCCCCTCGACCACGACCTCTAGTTTGTCCACGTCCTCCATATTCTCTCTCCTTAGATGGTTTAGGGCAAGCATTCTTGAAATGACCAGCTTCACCACAATTGTAGCATTTTCGATTTTCACTTCCGCTTGTATTGGACACCATTAGTGCCGATCGTACCCCTGGAAGTCCGGTAGTGTCAGAGAGCAGCTTCATTCTACTCTCCTCTTGTATCATAGTCGCGATTGCCTCATCAAGTGTAGGAATTTCTGCCTTAGCTAGAAGAACTGCCCTTCTTTGATCAAATGACGGGTTGAGATGTTTCAAAAATTGCATAGTTCTTCTTTGAGCAGAAATTTCCTTGCTCTTACACTGAGGATCATTGCACACTGTCACAGGCGAGAAATGATCGTATTCTGCCCATAGACGCTCTAACTCTATGGCATATTCCTGGACCATCCTATCTCCCTGGCAAACAGCATCAATCTCCTGCTCGATTTGAAATACTCTCATGTTGTTTCCCCTCCCTGCATACGTCTTTTGCAATTTCTCCCATATCTCCTTTACACTTAAAATTCCATCAACTGTTGTGGCGATTGATGGAATCATGGAGTTTAGGAGCCACGTGTACAATGACATGTGGGTAGCTCTCCATGCTTTCCATTCATTGCTCGTTTTGATAGGAGGCTCTTTCTCTTCTCCCGTAAGGTAGCCGTCAAGGCTTCTTCCTGCCAAGGCACCTATAATCCGACGCGACCAGCTCAAGTATGTGGCTGGTCCATCGAGTTTGAACTCAACTGGGAGGAGTTCAAGTCGGGGTGGTGGTTGCATTCCTGTCACACCTCCAGATGCTACTATCTCAGCCTGTTTCATGTATTTCACCAATGTTTTCACCTCATCTTCATTCAATTTTGAGAACACATCATCCATCTTGTCAACTTGGCCTATCTCTGCTTTCCTCTCTTGAATGCTAGGACAGTGCTGTTCCAATCACTGTCATTTCAGCAGAAGGGTAGATCTAGGGTTCTGCAGAGGACAGATCTAGGGTTTTGCAGAGGACAGATCTAGGGTTTTGCAGAGGGGCGGATCTATGCTCTGATACCATAAAGAAATATGAGAAAGCACATCTGTTCTGTAATATACATTCGTTGGAGGGAGAAAATACAGAGATCTCTTATATTTACATGAGGAGAAGTCCCTCTTTATAAAGGCCAAGATCTGGCCGTTGGGCTAACTAGCTGTTGGAACTAACTAGCCGTTGGGCTAGCCGTTACAACTTTTAAACATTCTCAACAATTTCGCAATCTGGAATGGTTATGGTGTCAATGGTTATGCAGGTGGCTTCAATCCATGTCAGGGTGCTGGGCGCATTGAACGCTTGCAATTTTATTCAGCTGTTGTTTCAGCTGATTATGAAAAGAGAAATTATGCGAGAGATGTGAATCAGTATACAGATGTCTTATACAATCTAAATAATTTCAACAGGTACTTATTCCTCTTGAAACATATTCATGATGTAAGCCTTCTTATCTTTTGTGACATATGCTTGAATGTTTATGTAGGCCTTTTTTATTGCGTGATGTTTACGATGACATGATCTTAGATGGCATTCAACCAGTTTCAGATACATTCGCACCTCTTCTTGTGGGGTGTATGAAAGGAGGTCGTATGCAGGATGCATTTTACTTCTACGAGGAGATGAAGTGTATGGGCTATATCCCTGATGTAAGGTTATGTCTAATGTTTTGGTTAAAAAGTAAGCTAATTAAATCAGCTTAATCTTATTTACTGCACTTCAAGGATGTTTCAGATATTATCAAGCATCTTTCATGGAAATTATTATTATTGGAATGCTTCATGTTGAAAGGTGCTCAAAATCATTTGTTTGTGCATTGTAGATAGGAAATATTGCATTTAAAAGTGATGGAACCACTCAAAAGTGGAGTACTGAATGAAGACCCAAAATGAAAGATTACTTGATTCCAAATGCTTTGAAGCATATTAGAAATGTTTCCCCATGGACCCTTGAAAATATGAAGGCATGGAGTCACAAGAGACAAAACGTATGTGCTGTGAAACCGAATCAAACCAACCAAGCCGTTTAGATCAATTAATTTAAACCAAACTGTTTAAGAAAAAGTTGAACCAAATGGAACTATTTAATCACAAATCTAAACCTATTCATTTAAGGTAAGTTAACTAGATAATTAAACAAAAAATATTAAATTATAAAAACATTTAAATTAAATTAAGCAAATCCTTCAACAAAAAAACCATTCGGGAAACAAAAACTAGAAGTTAAAACAAAATATCAAGAAACCATTAAACTGGGCCATTTAAACTGATAAATTGATAAACCCAAGTTTAGAACCAAACTGAATTGAAACCAAACTATTTACAATATTTGAAACCAAACAAACTCTTTAATTATATTCAAACTGATAAACTGCTATGTCTTAAGGATTTGCTTTGGTTTGGTTTGAGTCGACTTGGGGCCGATAACTAAGAGGCATTACAAATATGTGAAGGTTTTGAAACATATTGGAAACTTTCCCAAATAAAACTTGAAAATTTGAAGGTATGGGACTCGAGTATAGTTAATAATGTAAGGTGATGCTATAATGTGTTTTGAAATTTTCAATCAATTCCTTTTGTGCATAAAGGATTAGATTCCTTTGATCCCTTTTGTAGTTTTCTTTCTAAATGTGAGGAAGAAGTGCTTTTGGCACATAACGCTACAAACTTCATTTTTTGCTGTCTTTCTTATGGATCTTGCGAGCTGACTCTACTATATGGAATATATATGTTCTTATAGTAATATATCTTATTGGTTGTTTATAACTTTTCATTGCTATTTAGGCGACAATATTGAAGTGTCCTTTGAAGGTGTAAAGCTTCATAATTGTGGTGCACAATAGTTAGTTAGATTTATGAGATCATAGACAACCTGACTTGACTTTTTCAGTGTTCTCTTTACCTCAGGCATTGGAAGTTTTGAGAAAGCCTTTCGATCTGATAAGTCAGGATCATAGTCTTTTCATGCATTGGAAGGTTTGAGAAAGCCTTTCGATCTGATAAGTCAAGGTCATAGTCTTTTCATGGATGTATAGTCTTTGACCACAGTGATTTGGGATATGCAATGCCTGAGAGTTTAGGCTGTTGTTTTTATGGTGGAATTAAAAGCCTGGAAAAATTTCTTGATATTAGGCCCCATTGGTTGAATATCATTCTTCACTTTTAAGGTCTGTTAGCTTTGGTTGAATATCAATGAGCTTGAATGGAACCCAATGTGTTTTAGAAGGTGCTCTAGCTTGTTTGCTATATCACATTTGACATAGTCAAAGGGAACATTATGTAGATACATTTTGCACACTGTTTGGACCTCTTTAGTTGGATATTTTAGCGTTATGACCATGGACCAAGAAATTATTTCTGTGTTATTAGTTTTATTAACTTTCCATTAACTTAAATATGGTAGTGACTGAGTTTTATGCAATAAGTTTACTGTGCATGTTATGTTTAAATGGCAGGATTTGACATTCAACTGTTTGATTGCAACTTGCGGTAAATGCCGTCACCAGCGTCGTGCATTTCAGGTTGATGTAACTTCGTCATTGATTTTTTTTTTTGTGGATCATGCTTTAGCCTGTTGATATCCATCTATGATAGAGCCATCAGTTTATTGCAAATTAATTTTCAGTGGTTCTTTGTGAGTTCTCAGGACATTAGTTCTGTGCTGGTAGAGACATTTCTGTTTTCAAAAGTAATTATGCTAAATTGATCTGTTCTTATTATGTCAAATGTCCTAGGAAGTTTGATGGTAGGTTCTGAACAGTGTGCTATGGAAAAGTGATTGTTCTATATATTCCAGAGTCCTAGGAAAAAAGTTACTCTTGAAATTATTCGTGGTCTTGTGTTTTATATACTCAGGAAATGCTGCTTGATCCATCATTGATAAAACAATTCCACTTGCACTAAATTTTTTTGGAATCATTTTCATTGCACATCGACTATTGTTAGGTGGCTTATAACTAAGGCATTTCTTGCAACTTTCAGTTGTGACGAGATGTTCAGTTTCATTTCTTTATCCTTATGGGTATGTATCCTTACAGGATATGTTTATTTGTATGCATGAATTAACTTGACTATTAGTATTTTAATTTATATTTTGAATGGATTTCTATATTTATTTCTTTTTCTCTTCACTTTTTGCTATACTTCTTCATGGTTGAACAGTATCACAACTCAAGATACGATAGAAACTCATTTTCATGGTTCTTTAATTAGCGAGCATCTATTCCTGAGCATTGATGATGTGTGTATGGATGCATAGTTTGTTATATGCAGGTTATTCGCAACCTCAGCATTCGAGAGCTTTGTAGCTTTTATGTATCATATGCGTGTTGTTTTCTTCTATTGAAATCTTTTCTTCCTTTCCTTTTGTTTTCTCTTTTAATTTATTCTTTATATTCATAAGTTCAAACTCTTGGTTTGGCTTTATGAAAGCATATCTATGTATGTGGGACAGGTATCTAAAAACATATAGAAGGCGTCCAGTTTATGATCTTGTTGATGTTTATTTGCACTTCTTTAGTTAAAGACTAAAAAACGGCTTTTATATGTACTGTGGTAAGTTTTTTATTTCTCGCAAACTGGTTGCCATTACTTAGTTAAAATCAAGAGTGCATAGGAAATACTAGTGAACAGTCTAGATGTGTTTCTACAAGAAGGTGGCTAATGCCAAAATCTTACTTTGGCAAGGTTGTGGAGGAGATGCTGCATTTTGGTTTGCGTCCAAAACTGAAAACATTAACTGCACTTCTGGGAGCATGTGGTGCAGCAGGCTTGCCAAAGGAAGCGTGAGTATATTAGTTTTTTTTCTTCTTTTGGATTTAGCATCATCTATTCAACTTATCTATATGTAAACATTTGTTCTAAGTTTTCAGGGCAGGTGTTGTACAAAGGATAACAGAGTCTGGGCTTGCGTTAAATAAGTACTGTTATGCTGCACTCATAGCTGCAGAGAAAAACCAGCCAGTGAAGAAAAATGACACATTTGATAAAGTTAGAATTTCTTGATTATCTGGAGTTACTGTATTTATGTTCTTCAGGATTAATTTACTAATTTATTGGATTGTTTTATTGTTTCATAGATTTTGGATATATTAAGGCAGGCAAGAAGCTGGTCAGGTCTAGACATGTTTGGTGGTGGACGTGATGGAGGGGATATAATTGACGAAACTGATGAATATATTTATTGTTTACCTACTGTTGACTTTGTACGAGGACGTGCGAATATTGTTGATCGACGTTTGACTGTATATCATGCAGCCCTTTCAGCATGTGCAGATCTAAAAAATACGTCAGTAAGTTTTTGATAACACACCTAAGCGACTTTCGATTTTCTTTGTTGTATAGTTTGCATCTATGAGCTCTTATAACTCGACATATTGTGATAGAATGACAAGTTTAAATTTTGGATGGAGTAAATGAATAGATATCTTGTGAGTCCTTATACAAGATGCAAATATACAAGCACTCATTTTGACAGTGAACACATTGCAGAGCAGTCTGATATTTTCTGTATTTTGCTGGAGGGATAAATGATGTGATGGGTCTGATGGTAGAGTGTGCTGAACGATGGTTACAGTATAGAGAATGTTTTCCATTTTTGTTCTCTTTATATTCTGTGCATTAATATTATGTATTTTGACTGCAAACACAATATCTTCGTCTGATGACAACTTCTAAAGATAAAAAATGTATCCACATTTTAGAAGTATCATTTAGATGTATATTATAATGAATGTGGTTCCTTAATACCACCTAATGACATGTCAAATATAGTTCTGATGACATGTCAAATGTTTTTTCTATGCAGGCCCTGAGGAGCGTTGTACAGATGCTGAAAGAAGATAGCTTCCAGCCAGACTTATTTTGTGTAGCTCAAATCCTGAGGTATATCAAACATTGTTTCTAAATGTTTGCCATGATTCCCCAAAATGTCGGCTGTGAAACGGTACAGTCATCTCTTCTATTTCCTATGTTGGAAAATAGTGGTTCTTCAGTTTCAAAAGTTTTTAAATGTTGTATTATGTAAAATACATAATGATCATGATGACTCTGATTGATCTGGGTCTCTGTCTATAACTTGGGGTTCTTTATACATGTTGGATTTATTTTTTATATTTCGTCACCAAGAGCACATGCCGGGCATTAATACACATTTCTTATTCAATAACCTTATTATTTCTCCTATGTTCTGTCATGCTGGTAACTATTGATAGTTGCGCAGCTTTTTATGCATGATCTTGTGCATGTAAAACTGTAACATGGTGATCTTTGAATGCCAGTGCATGTCATAAGATTCAAGTCAGGTTGTCCTGCTGTACATATTTCTTTTTTAGTTCCTCTATAGTTGGCTGCTTCAGTTGAAACTACTGGCCCAGACTATGGTTGGGACAGAGGAAATGTTAATTGGAGCAGGCAAAGACATAGATATCGGAAAGAACATGAAAGGCAAAGGCACTCTTCTGGATTGACACTGATGCCAAGAGATGAAAGATGGGGGCAGCTATGAGCATAGGGAAGAGAATTTGATAGCATAGACATATTCTTGGTTGTGCGAGTTCTCCCATCTTGAATAAAAGTTGAAACACTTATAAGCTTTAAACTCACATGACAGCACACAAACCTCGTAAGAAGTTATTTTTTCAGCTGATAATTCTCTATACCTTAGAAGGACTTTAAGTTTTGTATAGATGCGCACGTGGTACAGTTGTGTTCACAATGTGATGGTGATTTATTCCCTATATTCTTCAAGATTTCCATTTTCTAACTACACTTCTGTTTCACTGGTTATTGTCAAAGATCCCACAAATAAGTAATTTATATATGATTGCTTATGTGGATTTGAATTTTAAGGACATGATTGAAATTGTCACATTGTTTTCAGGTGCATCTCCCTTATGATAATCTGTGATTTGATGCAGGTGCCACGTTGCATGTCAAGAATATGGTGTTGCACTAAAGGCACTCAATGGCTATCTAAGTTCAGGTCGACCAGCACGAACTGAGTTGTTTGTTGTACGTGCCCCTCTACTTGAGATTCATAAGTATAATATTTTTCTTTAAGCTTTTTCTTGACTTCTTTTGCTGATTGGTTTTATGATTTACACACACATATGTGTCTAACGCATAAAACCAATCAATAAAAAATGTGTGTATATAATATATGTACAAAATATATATCTTTTCAACGATTCCATGAATATATGTACTATATATTATATATATGCATGGAATCGTAGACAAGATATAAAATTTTCTAGTGATCAGCTGTGTGTAAGCATCTCATCAGTGCATGATTTAGTCTGTTTTCATTTTGGAAATTTAAGGTATTCATTCTGGAAGCCATGAAGGGATTTACAAGAGAAGGAATGGACACAGCTAAGAAGGTCTTGGTAAGCAGTTGAACCCCATATTTTTGCAGATGATTGAAATAACAAAATTTCTGTTTTAACGACCATTAGGCAAATATATGTTTTAAAAAAAAAATGGTTATATTATATGAATGCTATATTTGCTGCATTTGAGTTGATTAATGGTATAAGGACATTACACCTGTCCAAGAGGTCGCGTTGTATTAGTCTCTGTGGTGTTTAATTGCTTTTTTCAATGTGCCTTCTTGATCATTTCTGTGCTGGTGGTGTATATCTGATGACAAGTCTATTGCTTTACTTTCTATGAATTTTCACTATAAGTGAGATTCTTCATAAATGCACAATAATGTGCATGCATTTCTGTTTGTTTGTTTGTTTTGTTACAAGGTATTGCACAGATATGTTAAATAGTATATATGGATGAATTTATGGTATATCTGGAAATGTATATTTATCATAAATAGGAAATAGTAGCCAGACACGAAAATGTTGATTGGCAGAGCCCTGTATTCATGAATTATGGTCAAAAACCATTTCGAAGAATTAACTAGAATAAATTCAGAGATATGCTGGTCATTGTTTCATGACTAGAACTTTGACCGTATTCATTTACATATTTACCGACGTGCAATACCATTGGCTGATGATATTGTCATGTAATGAATGTATGTATGTATGTAACGTTCATAACAACAAGACATAGGCACATGCATATATACATGTGATTACATACGTTATACATGCAATGCAAGGATCTGCACAAATGTGTATATGGGAGTGCATAAGACACTTCATGTTTATTGTATATTTCTAAAATTGGTTGTGGTGACATGGGCATCCATATGCATTGTATACTAGAAATCTTATGTATTTGACTAAGTGATTTTATGTGCTTTTTTAGCAAGACATGCTGAACAGAGGTTTGCCAATCACGAACAAAATGCATAGTGATCTTCTGGAATTGGCATCGCAGGAGCCGGTATAACTTTTATTTGAGATAAGGGCAATGCACTTATCTTTGCATTGAATGGTCCATTGGCACACTCCCGTAAATCTATCCACTTGTTATGCAGGGAGGAGACTTCTCCATGGCCAATCTGCTATTTGATCTCATGCAGAAGCGCAAAGTGAATTTACCTAGAAGGATTATTGACATGTACTTTCGAGGGTTGAAGGTAAGAAGTGATAGTACAACATATCGGTTATGTTTGCTTAATCAGAGACATAATTATTTGCACATATATTTAGTATATATGTATATTTAATCATTGCATTTGTTGAAGAACGTGATAGTCCAATCTGTTTGAAGCATGTGTATGCCTATGCCTTTTGGTCTTTTGTATGAATGTTTTATTTTTTTGCTACAGCGACGACAAATTCCAGAAGGTGATCCTCGTCTCAAGATGGTAACAGACATTATGAACCGAAGGCTTCCTCTTAGAGTGGGAGCAGCACAACAGATGCAATTGGAGGCATAATGATCAGAATGTAGATGATGATGTGCACACATTAAAAGACAAGAAATGGGTTGGTTTGTTTGTCTTGGATTTTGTGCCAATATTTGAACTAAAAATTCATTACTAAATAGTTTCTTATTCTTGGTTTTTCAATGAGTATTTTAATTTAAGACTTGCATAATTAAGGCTACCTATTTGAATCATGTATGTGCATGAATGGATCATGGTGTCCTTTTTTTTGAAGAACTTTACTCTAGGTGAAAAAGCAACCAGAGGACTAGTCAATGAAGGGCATCTCATTAACTTATGAAGTTAAGCAGGTAGAGATCGCGATACGCTTGCGTGATAGTGGTATACACATTTATCGCAGATGGCGACTATTGCTTCAAGAGAGAGAGCCTTTGTGTGGATAGCTAAGCTATCTTCAAGTAGAGGATTGTTGCTCAAAGCACTGTTATCTCATAAACCACGAGCTTTTTGGACTGTCATTCAATGTAATAAGAGAACCTGTTGTGAGGGTAGCTATAGCTGTGTGGTGAAGAACATACCTACCTATCCAATTAATAATTGTCTATTCCACTCATCTCCACGAATATATGACTAATTTCTTTCTCATCAATGCTCAGTTTCCAAGTAGCTAATGTGTGAAAGGCAATGTGCTTATGTGTTATGACCAAGAAAAATTCTAGTACAAAGGTTGAGACAATATTCATTTGCCATCTTAATCTTTATTTGAATGGATGTTCTCCATTGGGCTAGTTTTTAGGTGTTCGAGACTGTATCTCTGATTCAATATGTTTTTATAACTAGCCATGA
The DNA here is from genome assembly GCF_043228905.1 of Azolla caroliniana. Lineage (NCBI taxonomy): Eukaryota > Viridiplantae > Streptophyta > Polypodiopsida > Salviniales > Salviniaceae > Azolla > Azolla caroliniana. The sequence goes on from NW_028230453.1 coordinate 2,422,112, forward strand.
AGTATAGGAAGCAAATTAATGTGAAAAGTTAAGCATGTTAAGATATAGATAATAAGCTATGCTGAGAGTGGGATAAATGCATGTCTTTGACATGCATTTAACGTGGAACATTCTCCTTTTACTGCACGTGTGCACTATAAAGTTTGATATCAAGGTTGGACATCATAAGAATGCAAAATTACCGAGGAATACTAAAGGATGTAAAAATAAATCTCAAAATTTAGGTGGAAGCAAATCAGGCTATTCAAGCCTACAAATTGTGTACCACCAGAGTAATATGGCCTAGAGAAATGTGAAAAAAAAGTTCCAGAACCCGGAAGCTCTTACTTCTGGTCATGGGTAAAATGGGATAACTACCATAAGTCATTACAGCAATGGGAATTCATCAATGAGCTAGCTAAATCTCCTAGATAAGCATTCCATTTTTGTGAAGTAAATTAAAACCATCTTGATAATGCATGATTTAATCTGTTGCTACTTATAGTAATATTAGAATGAGTAAATATAACATAAATGAAAATTTTAGTGTAAAATATCAACCATGGTTTGAATTTACCCTTTTGGGAGAAATGGGGTATTAGGTACATATGCAAAGTTGAACTTGTGCACAACATTCTCATCGTTGGAAGGGTATATATTCATAAACTTTTCCATCATTGGGGATATTATTGGCTCAAAGCAAATACCGCTTCTTCGGATCGATGCCCTTTGATGCTCTCATTATTTCCCAGAACACCATTGGTGAGATCCCCATGCGGAGAAATATCATACGTGCAAGCCTAGTGATTTAAAATCAAATTGTCAATTCAGCTCTTAGTCTTCTCAATTTGGGATGGCAGATTGAGACGATTCAGCAGTCCATATTATAGCCTCTCCGCATGTATGATGGTGAGGCGGAGCCATTGGGACCGAGATCACCAAGGTAATGAATAGGAATCAGCAACGGCTCGGCTCAAAGCCTAAACCGAGCCGTCAAACCGTTTAAAACAGGTTTGGCAGTTCGGTTCAGGCTTGAGCTTCCCAAACCGAACCTGAATGTATTATCAGGAAAGTTCCTTTGTATTTTCCATGTATGTATGTGTGTGCGCGTGTGTGTTTTGCGAAGAGTCTCTAAAAATGAAAAGAGAGGATTAAATTTCTGTTCTCGTTCTTCTTCTTATAAGTTTTCATGGGATCCTTACGCTTATCTGCTACCGCAGCAGCAGCAGCAGCTATGGTGGCTTCTCAACCAATTCTCGTTTCTTCTTCTTCTTCTTCGTCTTCTTCTTATTGTTCTCTATGGAACTCCTCCTCTGCTTCTCTTCGGTCACTATTCGTTCATGGTAAATTTGTCCTCTCTCCCGTCATCACTTACTTTGTCCTGTACTTGCCCGATACTCTCGACTGTTGACCTTGCTCCTGATTCTTGATTCATTCTCTTCACTTTGTATGTATGTGTTCGTGTGTGTGTATGAATTTAAGCATGTAGCCCCTAAACTCTAAACCCTCGACCCTCAACCCAAACCCTAATTCTTCATTTTGTATGTTCAGGTGAAAGGAAGAAGCCTTTTCATCTCTCTATCGTCTCTAGGAAGAGGTCTGGATTCGCTGAGATCCTGTTTAACAAAAGGTACTGCATTTATGTCGATTCCTTTGTGTTAATAGCAACGCAGAATATATATCTTTTTTCTTTTTTGGAGAAGCAGACTACATTTAAATATTTTCGTGGGTCCTTGGCAGCTCACGTTTCAAGAGCGTTGGCAAAATATGCATTTGATATGAGTCTATTAGGAGTTGTTAGTTCATGGTCAGAGATAGGCCAATTAGCTTTAGTGTGGCCTTGTGGAACTTCAGTCTGGGCGGTTATGGTTAGTTCATATCCAGGGATAGGTCAACCATTGAACTATGAACACCTTAAATCTGAATAGATATGTTTTGGTCAAGGCCATTTGGCTGAGGTCTAATTAATTAGTTCACACCTAGAGATAGGGAAGCTGTTATTCACGGGAAATATTGTTAGCTATGGTATGGACATGGACGTGAACCTTTTTAACTTTTCCTTGTGTTAAATCAATGTAAAGGGCTGGCTAACCTGGGGACGCTTCGTGATTGTGTTCATGAAACAGTGTCACAAGTTTATGTGTAAACATGTGCAGAAATGTGTTGTGAAGATGAGGTGCGGAATAAGAGTAGGATGGTAACCTGCGTCCAAAGACCAATCATTTGGTTTGTAATGGAATCCTTATAAAGGTGTAAAGCTAGGCTGCAGCAATGGTAGTCATAATGATGGAAGTATGATTTGGATGCACACAAGAAGACCTCAATAAAAAAGTTCAACTCACCCTCGCTGTACTCTGCGGACATTAACTGTGCACAGTTCCTAGGGTAGCTTGAAGTTATGCATAGAGGACGCTAGTCTTCTGCACCATTTCTTTAGTGAATTGGTACAGCAAGTCTCCTAGTACTGTGATTTTACTTAAGGTCTTAGCATCTGTTGTATTGGGCTTGGGAGAACTGCTTTCTAGCTTTAATCATTCATTATATTAATCCTTGCATAATTAACGCTGATCTGTTATTTAGGAGATATATTTATATGAAAAAAGTGGAGCCTTTCTCTCATCATTTGTAAAAGAAAAGCTCTTCTGCAGACTTTCAGACAAGGAGAACGCACTCAAGAACTCAAAAAGAACACCATTAAAGCAAGGAACAGTTTCACCTCGGCTACCTGTGCCTGAACATATCATGCGACCACCTTATGTTTCAACTATTAAACTCCCTGATTTCTCAATTCTGCCTCAAACTCATGATAATCAAGGAATAGAATGCATGAGAGCTTCAGGCCGTCTTGCTGCTGAAGTATTAAACTATGCTGGAACCTTAGTGAAGGTTAGTTTCTTTTTCCTTGTGAAATCTTGCAATCAATAATGCAAGATTAATTCAAGAGTTTGCCTTTATTTATTCATAGATTTATCCCTGGAAAAATTTAGTTTCTCTGATCCCAAATTTATAAAAACATGCCCGAGAGTGTTGAGAATATATCTTCGAATTAGAATTGTGAAGTTCTTTATGAGACTTGCACATAATTTAATAGACATTATTTCATTGAAGCCAGAAATTGGCTATATTCAACTGTAGGTTAATCGTTACTGATGATCAGGTACATCTATAGTATGGAAGTTAGAAACTATAAATGATACTTTAGCCATAATCAGGATCTCTGTACAAAATGAAATTGAAAACTATCATTGCATATAAAGTATAGGTATAGGTTTGTCTTCATGGGCCACATCCATATTTGGCATTGCTAACCCTGATATCTGGATGTTTTGGCAAGATTAATTTGTATAATTCCACAGCCTTTCAGTCTGCATATAGGAATGCAAAAACACTGGGGGAACACACTAACATTTGAACAGAATATTCTTCATGCACAAGAAGATTATGTTGAACCTTGTAAAATTATATTCACATTTACTATTTGAACTTAAGTGGATTACATTGAATTTTTCTTGGGATTTTGATGTTTTTTGTTCTCTTTTGAAATGTTAGCTCAGTGGATAAAATAATATTCATACTTTCTGTGTATTTACAAGGAGCTACATGGGTTATTATTTTCTCATAAAGTGGCCATTTTGCACTGCACAGCCAGGTGTGACAACAGATGAAATAGATAAAGCTGTTCATAAAATGATTATTGAGGCTGGGGCATATCCTTCACCATTGGGATATGGTGGTTTTCCAAAGAGTGTATGTACATCGGTAAATGAATGTATCTGCCATGGTATACCAGACTCTCGACCTTTGGAGGTTTTTATCGTTAACCTGTCTTTTGGCTTCAAAAGTGTTAACCTGGTTTGAGAGAGTGTTAAGTTCCCATTCATTAGATTGCATTTATGTGATGCAGGATGGAGATATTATCAACATAGATGTGACAGTGTACTTGAATGTAAGCGTGATTAAAATTTGATTGGAAGTCAACATTAATAATAGCCATCTAAGTGCTTTTCTCTTGTCAGGGATATCATGGCGATACTTCAAAGACGTTTTTGTGTGGAAATGTTGATGATGAAGCCAAGAAGTTGGTAGAGGTTTGTTTCATGACTTCCAAAGCCATTCATATGTGTGCAACAAAGAATCTATTCATATGTGTGCAACAAAGAAACCATACAAGTCTGTCTTATGTCAAGAGTATTAAAAGGTTCCTTTATAGATGTATGTGTATCATCTGCTGGAGTTATATTTTGGTTGGAGCTGAAACGTTGAAATTGTCCTCTGTAACATGGCTCATAGCTTCCATAACTCAGTTGTTTAGAAATTCTGAAGTTCTAGTATGTAACTTTGAGTCTAGTTTGACAATCGAATATCATATAAAAGGGTATTACTGAGACCTCTCATATATGATGATGGATTCTAATAGATAAATAATTATGTGTGAGTAGTGTCATGATGTGCAGCACATCTCCAAGGATTGAACTGTGATATCTTTATGTCCATTTCATCTTCTTATGCCAATCATAACTATTTCTCATAGGTTACACGCACGAGTTTGGAGAAAGCAATCGCAATTTGTGGCCCTGGGGTAGAGTACAAGAAAATAGGAAAGACAATACAGTAAGTATTATTGTGGGGTACATAGTGTATGTACAGGTTCTACTTCAAATTTGCATCTGGAGGGAACTAAAATATGGTTATATGCTATTGCATTTTGACACCACTTAATTTTATTTGTGATTAGTTGATCAGTCTCTTTTGAAGTGGAAATCTCAGTTTATAAGGTTTTATCTTTTATGTCTTAATGAAGGACCCTTACGAATATGTATAACACAACCTTGGTCTTTTGTATGATTGCTGGGTGATCAAATCCATCTTAGAACAAAAAGAAATCCAGGTATAATTTCAGACGTTTTGTTTTGTAGTGATCATGCAGATACATATGGCTATGGTGTGGTGAAACACTTTGTTGGTCATGGAGTAGGCAAAATTTTCCATTCTTCTCCAACAATCTTACATTATCGAAACAACAATGGTGGACGAATGGTGGTTGGTCAAACCTTTACAATAGGTATGTTTTTCTTTTAACATAAATATATCTCGATTTCAATCCACAGAGACAGATGCTACAAAAGCTGAATAATTTTGTATTAAATGCTCACAGAACCAATGCTGACAATAGGAAGCATTGATGATGAGATTTGGGATGATAATTGGACTGTTGTCACAGCAGATGGTAGTCTCTCAGCTCAATTTGAGCATACATTGCTCATCACCGAACATGGAGCTGAGATCTTGACTCTGGCTTAAGAGTGCCAACCTCACTATACCAGTTGTTAATTTCAGCTAAATTTGAACAGAAATAAGCGTTGGTTTTAGTATAGCTAAGTATCTATGATTCTTACGGTAAATGCTCCCCACATTTGGCTAGGAGTATATTGTTTCTCTATAGGACTTCTAGTTGGATCAGTACATTTCTAAAAAAGGCAAACCAATATCCAAATGGATTCAGGCCTTGATTTATACATCATTTTCCTTGTATAAAATTACATTTATTTGTTTTATTTTCTAAGAAGTGTTTCTTGATTGTAATATAAATCTTTCACCTTGGGATATTATTTGAAATTAACAAGATTCTGATTTGATGATTTTTTTGTATACAGTACTGGTCTGAAACGTCATGATTTTGGGAAATTTATTTGACGTTATTTTTGTCCTTTCTAAAATAGGATAGATTGGTAGTTTTATCCAAGTGATAAAAAGGACTCAATGGTTTATTCAGAAGAATCTGAAGTTTTTCATTGATAGGGTAGAAATAATATTAGAATTATTATATCTGATTTGCATTGCAAGATTGTTAAAGGCATATCACAGTGCTGGTATAAATTCGGAAAATTGGGAAACCATGTATAAATTCTGTGAAATGTGTCTAATTTTCTCTCCATAGGGATCTTATTGGTGAGAAGTGGAAATTAGGGTTGCATTTATCTTGGTTTGTTTCACATCTTTTGTCAGAAAATAAGCACACCTTGGATGCTAGTGATTATAGTCATGTTTATAAATGTGCAAGTTCAGGCTAGTGTGAAAGATATGGTCTAGAAATGAGTGGATGGTTTCTAGCCTCTCTTCTCTTTTAGGTGTTGATGGGTCGGGGGTGGAGCCATTCTCCCAAAGGGGTCGAGCGTGAGGGGAAAAGAGAGAGAAAGAGACACACAGACAATAACTTAGAGAGGAACTTCTATTATCTTTCATTCATGCCCATATGGGGTTATATAGGTACATGAGGGTTACAAATCAAGAACATACAATGAGACATGTAAGGTAGTTACATACACAACTTACCCACACTCTTTCATATTTACCCACATGCACACACATGTACATGTGTTCATACACTGTACACATACAACCATACTTACATTCACACTTACTCTTGTGCACACTCACCCATCGTCATACCTCTCATATGGATAATATTAGTATATAACACAAGTCGGTTTCTCCAATGTCTTCAATAGAAGTGGCAATCTAAAGTCTTTCTTCAACAATGCTCTCAACTCATCAAGTTTGATGACCACCAAAGTTTGTGTTATTCCCTTCACTATCTCCCAACAAACCAAGGGTTTTGAAAATAGAATTGGTAGGGTGAAGGTTAGTTTAGGAAATATTCAGCTTAAGGTGATTTGAGTCACTTATGTAAAGGCAATGTAGAGTTCATCGAAACACCGACGGACTGTATGTTCGTTTCCACTAAGTTTGAAATGGAAAGGGTTCATAATAAACGGGGCAAAACTATACAACTTATAGAAATGACAAGTTTGTCCTTTTCTTTTTTGTTAGAATGTGTTGAAAACCATTACTCGTTGAATACTAAATGCAACTAAGGCGCCAATACACTTAGTCATGATTCCTGGCCTAACAAAGAGAACTATTATTAATCATGGTTATCTGAAGAGAAAGAGAATCTTTTTTGCCAATGCTATGTCATCTCTCAAGTGTGATAAGTAAGAAAGTTAGGAGTCCTCAATCGACCCAACATCTAACTTCTATTGTATTGAATGTAACTATTCAAAAAGTTGACTCTAGTGTTAAGGATTGACCTTTGTCAGTGTCTAAAGGCTCCAAGAGGATATTATTTTGCTAAGAACAAGTTGGTATGTGTGAAGGGATAAGTGAATTATAGGCTTGTTTACTTGGATTCCACTTATAGCCATCTCCCTATGTTTACTTATAAGTGATAAGTGTGACGATTGTTGAAGTCCTAAGAATTCAAGAAGATCCATCTCCCTATGTTTATACTATAGAATGCCCAATGTCAAGAGAAAAATTAGTTTCGAATTAGTTTCGACTGTAAGGTAGTTGTCATAAACCTAGTCATGCAAGATTATTTAAAATAGCTTGATTTTAACAACATGAATTTGTTATGCTTTGATGTCATTCTCAACAAGATGTGGAATGCAAGTAAGAAGCCATTGATCAATTTCATGCCATGTGTTTTAGTTTGATCATAAAGGCTAGCATGTAGTTATTCACGTTGTAGCCTACATGTCATAGACCGCACTCATCCATGCAACTAAGCTAGACATGAAGATAGAACGTAAATAAGCTTATTGATGTTCCATTGCTATGGTAGTGGAAAGTCCAAATTAAGTTATTATGTAGTTTACTTCTAGTTTAATCAAGTCTTTACTCCTATTGATGGCAAAGTCCAAATTAAGTTATTATGTAGTTTACTTCTAGTTTAATCAAGTCTTTACTCCTATTGATAACAAACTCTCTGATTAAGCAATTGATCACAATTCTATTCATGAAATTTGCTTTTAAATATGGTTTGAAAGTGGAGATCTTGAGGATATCATCCTTTTAATGGAAAAAGCCTGTTTCTGTATTCTTTTTTTTCCTAGGTACGAGAAAGTTTTTTATTATGAAGAATTAACACCATATAAATTTTGGCAATTCTTTTTTGTGGGCATGGTTTTAATGACAAAGATTGTTTGGATGACAATACGAAATTGAATTTCACCTTGAACAATAAAATGTTGTAAATTTTAAACTTTTAATCTGATCACTACCAAAACCCCGCAAATATCAGTGTTCTTAACAAATGGCAGAATCAATGTCGAAAAACGATATACATTTCAATTGATGCTGTTGTATTACATTGTGATCTTCCTTGATATGTCTTCAATGTCAATGTCAATGTCAATGTTGATGTGATGTGAATGTAAATGTTCAAAGACCTTGAAAAGCCTCAGTTCTCAACTTCTCCAGCACTTCTGAATGGGTTCTAGTTAGTTTCTCCTCTGATTTTTCATCTAAGCCCGATGTTTTGCTCTGCAACTCTAAAGATGCATCTCTGGAAGGACCCAACAAACCTCTATCAAGAGATGGGTCCGAAGATCCACCCCGATTCACAAACCTCTTTATCAATCCTCTTAGAAATGGAGCCATGGTATCAGGTTCATTTTCCAAAAAATACATAATGCCTCCCATGCAGAGGCAAAATAGTGCTACCTGAACATATATTTAGTATATACAATACACACAATATCCACAATTTTAAAATCGAGAAGCTAACATAAGCCGTTAATGTGTACACAGCCTTAAATGAATTTTAAACATACCAAATAAATTGTTAACATAGGGCCCAAAACCCTAACTATTTGACTATTTACCAGAACACCCTTTGGTTTTAAAACTAATTGCCAGGGTATCCTACTTTATTCTGGTTTTGTTTTAAAATTAAGGAGAGGTATTATAAGTAAACAGAAAAATATCCAACTACTTGGGTATATTTTTTAGGTATTTTTCCCTTACACATGAATTTATCTTTTGCTTGTTATATATATAGTATGCAACTTACTTCAGCATGCCTGATTTTTGGTAGAAGATGCCTGTTCACTAATATATACCATAGAGAATCCGCTGCACGAGGAAGTACATACAATGCCAATTCTGTTCTACGGCTTTTCTTCTCCAAGAGAACCGATAATGCTGCTATTGCACCCCCAAACCAGTAAACTAACTTGTGGTCCCTGACGGCAATCTTCCGTTGCAAGCATATATAGCTCTGTTCTCAAGTTTTAAGAGCAAAAAATTAAGAAAGAGGAATGGTCCTTCCTGTCAGACAATGAAGTAAAATTCCAATTCATCATCGACCATAAATACCTGATATATTCCAACGAACGAGGACAAGAAACACGTAGACCGAAAGGCTCCCTTAAAAGCATTCCAAAAGGTATGCAAAGGCGCTTGCATGAACTACAATGTGACAAGAACACTATATCATTAGATAGCACACCATACAATCACAATGAAACATGAAAAAATTGAGTGACATGAGGATGCACAATTGCCCTTACAATATCCAATGTGACCAGTGAAACGGGACAAATACACTTGAGAAGTTTTGCCACAAACAAAGGAAATGATCACATTCAGTCATTTCTACTTTCTAAGAGAACTACAGAAAAACAAAATTCAGAGAAGCATAGGCTAGAACACGTTCAGTAAATTAAGGGAATTGTTGTGATTTGAACACAAGCACATGTATTACTAAATTTATGCCAAATAAAAATAAAAAATTTTAAAATAACTGAATGCTCACCTTTTGTAGATTCAAGACTACAAAAGGCACAAATGTTAACGACATGTAAAGTGGAAATGTTTTTTTGAATGTTGAATGTGTTGCTTTGACAATCTGCTTTGTGCAAAATGCTGTGTCTGGATGTATTGCTGCACAAGGAATAAGCTGACAATGTGGATCCAAATCTATGTCTACACCACCATTTCTGCTCAAAACAAAAGCTGATAAAGCTGCAATATTAATGGGTTCATTTCTACAACTCTCATGAACTGCCTTCAACGCAGGTTTCGCAATTGGACCTGTTCTCACAATGAACTCAAGATATGACTCGGGTAATGTCTCTGGCCGCATAACATAAGCATACATTACCTGCAAAGGATAGCATCTGACTATTTGCATTGATTTTCTAAAGAAAAGGTAAAGTTCAAATCTTTACCTGAGCACAAGCCAAAGAAAATAATAAAGAATCTCCATGCTGCCACTGACTTCCCCAAAAGTGAAACTTCTTCTTTGATTTAGCTGAGTTGTAGATACACTAATAAAGTAAAAAAATGCATTGTGTCACTATAATGATAGTAAGATATGGTATAGGCATGCAAAATATTAATGAGATTTCACCTGACCAAGTCTGGCCAGAAGGTATAGTGCAAAAGTGCGCCTCCTACTAGTATCATTCAAGGCTAGTATGGAAAGACCAGCAACAGAACCCGCAAAGAACCTGTACCCAGGCAACAGATGTCGTTACTTAACAGGGATGATGAAATCATTTTCTTTCATTTGAATCATTGAGATACTCAAAATTCCACATACTCATTGAAAGAAGTTTCTTTTTTCCTCATCCTCCGCAGAGCACACCGCATACCATGGTAACAGCCTGTAAAACCTCCAAATAGTAAGCCAATCCGGCATGCTTCTTCCCTCACAATGAGATCCTTCTCCGACACCAAGAGCTGAAAAAACCAATAGATTCTTCACACAATGTCATTTACCTAAAAAGGACAAAGATACACCTTTGTCAATTCAATCTTGAACAATTTAAATGTGGGTGGCCTCAATATGTTCAAAGCTTTTCAAACTAAGATTTGATACTACAAAATGATATGTTTATGGAGCATTCTGATAACAAACTGGCTCCTCAGTATGTTCAACGCCTCTCTGACCTTGGACGTGCATTGTAAAAACATGCAGATTCAAGACTTGACACAAAATCTGTTTTGCTCATGACAATCACATTTTCCTCCTCCAAGCCTTAAAATCTATCTGAGTGATTGGTTGTCTTGTTGTGCTTAGGATCTCAAAGGAATCCAATACTCCGGTAACATTGAGAATTCCACATGTAAACTGTATAATTGAGCTTTGCTTTGGTGAATGCTAATTCAAATCCTTAAGATTGTTCCATTTGTTGATGCGACCGTAATTTTCTTACACTTTTTTTCCTGATAAGAACTCAGTTATTTCTAAGCCACAATACCATACAACTTTACTTTATTCCCAATAGATCATGGACTAGATTACAAGATTGAATAAATGCCCAGCAAAGAACTACACCTGTTCAACTTTGTGAGTACAAGGGTGGCAATTAGGTAGACAGTATGCTAATAAGAGTGTATCAACATGCTGATAGAAAATGTGCAATGTAAAAGAAGGTACACTAACTTACTACAGTGAACAGTTACATATTTACAGATCACCTAGGAGGGTTGTGAACTTTCAAATACCCCCCAACCATCTCTTTTGTTACATAGGCAGGTCATCCACCTCATAAAGAATTTCCTAGTCTTATGCCAGTGGTGTTCACTACATTGATCAGTCTCCCTAAAGAGCAGACTTTCTAATATGCAAATTCATAGAATGATCTTTTACCAAGCAATCCAATAGTTTGAAACTGTTTCATGAATCATAAATCTAGAATATCCGCACTCTATTGAAGGCATTACGAAAGTCCAGTAATGCAACACTACATCTTCGTGTGATATGCTGTATGACTTAATAAAAATCTTGAGGTCAGCTGACAATATTTTTCACAAGACTTAATTAAGGTGATGGATCCCCTTATAAGCTTGCCTTTCCATGTTATGGTGTCCATGTCTCTGTCAAGCCCATCCAGAAGCATTGAAGACATTTCGAATGGGAAAAGATCTCAAAGTGAGCACAGGAAAAACTAAGTTAACAGTGTGTAACATAACACAAACATGGGTTACTACCCAAACGCATCAATTCCCATTTGATTGGGAGTTAGTAGAGTGTGTAAAATCATCTGTATACCTAAAAATCACTCTCAAGGTTCCATATTTCTCCATGAGAGAGGCAGCAGAGGCATGATCAGTTCATGACATTGCAGACTACCTAGCAAAACAGCATGCTCACATATATTTTCAGGAACTACGGCCCAAGTTATGGCTCTTTATACACTTGTTACCCCAACAATCCTCTACAGGCATAACTGTGGAGACCCACGTTGTACCATAACAGGAACCACTGGCTCAACATGATGGGCCAGAGAGGAACTTGATGATAGCATGCATGACCAGGAGCACGCCATCAATACCACATGAAATTATCAGAGCAGAACTAGGAACTACATTGCGGGTCATTAACAGCGTCTCCCAAGAGACTACCTTTAGTGAAAGAATGATTGATCAATTATTAAACGTAGGTTTTGAAATTTTAATTCTACTAAGACGATATATCTATATTGATATATATGCATAGAGAGAGAGAGACAGTGAAGCATACCTTGAGATCAAGGATCGATTGATAAGACTTGTTTTTCGCAAGTTTGAAAGCTCTTAAAAGCACTCCGATACCAACCCGAACACCATATGCAAGAAGAAAGCTCTGGCAAAAACTCGCAATACAATTCGCAATACAGGAATCGGAATGTGGGCACTTATGATGCCTTCCATAGAAGATAGAACTATACCAAATTTCAAGCTTATTTCCATCGGTTGTTGAGTTGAGCTCTTCTAAAGCATCTCTTAAGCTATTCTCTGCGTCTCTCAGCCTCTTCAAAGCTTCATCTTTCTCCTTTGATGCTAATGCAGCCTTCTGTTGGGCTAGTTTGCTCTGCAATGAGGGGGAAGAAGAAGAAGGCCTCATTGAAGATAGAACCAGAAGATGAGGAGGAGGAGGAAGAAAAAGTGTGTTTTTCCTGTGATGGGTTCATTCGATATGTACTATATTTTGCTTCTAAAACTAGAATGGAAACCCTAAATCTGGGATCCAAAGAAAAGCCATACACGTTATGATCACTCACTAATGCGTCTTCTTTGCTTCTTCTTCTTCTTCTTCGTCTCCTTACTTTGTTCTACCTTTCTTCCGTCTTCTTCGATCTTTCTTCCTTTCTTCTTCTTCTTCTTCTTCTTCTTCTTCTTCTTGAAGATCTGTCTGTGGAAAGGAAGGAAGCAAACAAAAAACAAAAACAAAAAAAAAAGCAGAGTAGAAAAACTCTTCCTGCGCAGAGAGTGAAAGAAAGAACTAGGTCAAATTTTGGGTGCCCGATATAGGCGCTGAAAAGGCCAGGCGGCCATAAGTGAGAAAGAAGAGGAAAAAAGGGGCGGAGGGGACAAAAATATAATATTTGGATATTATCTCTCGATCCTTCTTCTTCTTCTTCTTCTTCTTCTTCTTCTTCGGACCATCATATCCATCTCTTCTTCTTCTTCCTTCTTCTTCACATACAAATGAAACAACACAGATACACACAAAGAAAGACCAAAAAACAAAAATCAACGTCTTTTTACATACATATATATATATATGTACATAATACCCTACCCCTTCTCATGTGATGACCCACAAGTGTCTTTGTACATACATATATGTACATATGCATAGCCATACATGCTTATGCCACACATGCTTATTATGTCAAACATGTTTATGCCACACATGCATAGCCATACATATATATATACACACACATGTACATACATGCATACTTAATAGGCTTACATACATACATATACACACACATGTATATGCATGCATATGCAAGTACACATTGTTGGATGGTTCCGTGTCTTGATGACGACTCCTTACCCCCCCCCCCCCCCCAATTAATGAGAACCTCTCTTATACTCGTCACTTTCATCCAAACATCCTCCACTAGATATTGATTGTACCCCCGAACCCATCTCTAAGCTCCTTGCTTTGAAGTTTTTACCAAATATCCCAAAAGCTACATCCTCTGATAGGATCACATCAGTCTCATAAACTCGATCGTTGCATCCACATTTGTAAACTTATTATATTGGTGAGGAAGAGTTACATGAAGTCCAATGCTAGCATGTCGTACACTGAGAGGAAGCACGGGTTTGTTTGGGAAAAGATGACTAGATATTATGTGGAGTGTGATCGATTTTGACGTTGTCTTCGAAAAAGTGACCTAACGTGAAGTCCTTTCTTGAGAGGAAAGTCAGTGAGAGATGCAAGTTGATGACTGCCAACAATGTCAAGATGAAGCTAACCAAGGGGGTATAAAACCAAACAAACTTTCTTGAGAATAAGTGATGAAGCAAGCTCACGCCTGTGTTGTTCAACATCGATGTAATTTTAAAGCCACTTCCTTGTATGGCATTATTGAGTCCACATAAAAGTAGGGCACTTGGAGTTAGCGTCGGTGCAAAAGTGCATTAAATCTATCTTACTTCCTATGTATCAAAGGCAATCTTTCTCAACACAAGGATTCTATTAGATGTCACTTTAAGCTTGAATAAGGTATAGTCTAGTCTTCATTGCTAAGCATTAGGATAATACTTGATGATCGAGGAGATGGCAAACTTTGACATTGATGGTGGTTAACTCTAGGGTTTGGTCATTGGTGATGGTACACTTCTATGTTTCTTTTCCTTGAATGGGAAGCCAAGTAATAAAACCAAGTCTAATCTTCTAAATCGTAAGTTTGGTTGAACTTGTTGATCTTTCACTCAATTCCACATAGACTATCAGGGGTTTGGCATTAGAATATTCACTTTTTTCTCTTATTGTGTCTCTATTCACTTCCAATGTGAGTGCACATATGTTCAATCTAATGATTTGTTTGTTCATAGGGATTGTTTTCGTTCTTTTTCGAAGTGAAAGATGAGGTTTGTCTTGTTATTACAAAGCCAACTTTTATAGTATGGCATAATCATTTTTTGTCTTTCCATGCTTCTTAAAAATCAAAAGTTCATATTACAAAGCGATGGAGGTAATTTTTTACCTTCTTCTATACTAGAACTTTACACTTCCTTTTTGCATTATCACCTCACGATGTATTGTAAAAAAAAAAACAATTCTTGTTGATTAAAGTTTAGGAAAGGAGGATTTGACATGTGCTAAAGCACGTCATGAAGCCATTGCCATTAAATAAATCATGAAGAAGTGTCAAAATGTGCACAACATGAAAGCATCCCCAGAATATAAATTATGAAGAAATGTCAAAATATGCCCTTGAGTTTTTAAAATCTTCCCATGATGAACCCCTCATATTTATACTCAAAATAACACATACAATTAATTGACCTGGCCTGATGATGAGTATTTGGCAAAACAATGAAAACCTAGGGTCATGGAGTAGATAAAAGTACAACTTGTGGTTACATAAATGTTCTTCCCTACATATGATTGGTTATGGATTCACAAGTTTACCTTGCAATTGTTTTACAATTTACAAGATTGCATATACATCAAATAAATCTATTAAAACATTGCAATTTCGTTGTATATCATGCATAATAATGGTTTTCGCTTCCATTTAATCCGAAAGACATTATCTCATTGGAGTAAATAAAAACATTGCAATCTTGTTGTATATCATGCATAGTAATAGTTTTATCCAATGAGAAAGTGCCTGGGTATGGGCAGTTTAGAACCTAGAGGTAATAACAAACATATTAAGTAATACTCACCTTGTTATGGATTCAAAAGCGAGAGATTAATTAATAATGACAACACATTGGTGTGTATTAATTAATGAGAAATTAACAGCTTCGTCATGCATGCATGGAGAGTGGACAATGACAAAGAAATCTAGAATGGTTGTGAAGAAGAAGAGTTTTTTAGCCAAACCTTGATTATGAATGAGAGAACAAGTATGGAAAGAATGAAAATAATGGAAGAGCAAAGGAAGGGACAAAAGATTTGACAGCTGTGGGATTTGAACCCACGCCCTTTCGGATTGGAGCCTAAATCCAACGCCTTAGACCACTCGGCCAAACTGTCAGATTACATATGTTTCGCAAATATTTTTATATGAATTATATTACTATTCACTCACACACATTTTTTTATCAAATACGTTTTAATAAATTGTAATCTTATTCATCTACAAACTATCACATTAGATATTTTATATACTTTTAAATTAATTGTATTCTTATTCACCCACAAACTATCACATTAGATATTTGTCCAAGACTTTAAAAATAAATTGTATTACTATCAATTGTATTCACTACATCAATACCTACAAAATATTTATGGTAGAGATGGATAGTTCTTGTTGGTGCCATCTCAATTATATATCTCGATGGATTTCTATGGAAGTGGAAATCCAAAGCATTGGAAGGATGAGAAACTTCATGGTTTCCCCATTGTCTTATGTCTCAACTTGAATGACATGAGCCACATTAGTATATTATCGCTTCATCGCTTTCCCATGCCACCAAATACCTAAAATGTTGCTCCCCATTAGTAATCTCAACTAATACAACAATTTCATGAAACATGGCACAAAATTTAACTAGAATTCATCACGCCTTGATCTCTCTCAAAAGAACACCATGTACTCAATCTTGTAAGATGAAGCAATAGGACGGTTTAATACCTATAAAATAAATCACAACCAAAAGAAGCGTGCCCTATATTGCTTTGTCTTCTTCGTGAACTAATTATATGCTAACAGCATGGCATTCTCTCGCTCTCAGCTATTGTCATTGATTCACTTCACAATAATTCAAAGGTGCATCATTTCAGGATAATGCAACCAAGTTGAGACAAAAAATGAATTTGAGCATTTGAATCAAGACCATTGTGTCAACTAATAATAGTAAACAATTGACAAGATTAATAAAAAGGTAAGCTTAGGTCTGTGTTCACTTTACAATAATTCAAAGGTGCATCATTTCAGGATAATGCAACGAAGTTGAGACACAAAAAATGAATTTGAGCATTTGAACCAAGACCATTGTGTCAACTAATAATAGCAAACAATTGACAAGGAACAATAAAAAGGAAAGCTTTGTATATACATGTCTCAAAATTATATGAGTTTGCACATACGGTGGATTGATCAAAACAAAAGTTAGAAGTGTATATATATACATTATATCTCAGGTTGGCCCTTTATAAGGTGGATCGATCCAAATAACGATAAAAAGGAAAGTTTTAAGAGTGTCTACATACATCATATATCAAGATTATATGAGTTAGCGCTTTATATGGTGGATTTCTGACAAAAAGATAAGGTTATGCCTTGAGCCACAGTCGAAGATAAGGTTAGAAAGTTAGATAATGAGGTTAATTACAAACAGATGATGTTTGTTTCGAGAGTATAAATCATCAAATGCTCTTACCCTCAGCACGACTTCTATCTAGCCAATTAGTTTTCGAGCTCCACTCTTTGCTTTCTTCTTCACATTGCAAAATATGTCATCACCATCATCTTCATCTTCATCAAACTTTCTCTTCCCTTTCTGTTTCTTTGCACTAGCATCATCTAGCACACTGAATATATTGACTGTTCTCTTTGCTTCCTGACCGTCCAGCCCATTATCTTCATCTTCCATCTCATCTTTTGGCCTCCAAATAAAGAGAGACCTACAAACAGTGAGATTTTATTTCTTTGTTTCTAGTAAAATAACTTTAAAGTATATCATGCTATGTGTGAAAACCCACAAATGAATGTTAGTCTACAAGGTGGAGTGCATAGTGAAAATTCAAAGAAAATGAGCTCTTAGGTTTGGGTTGATTTTAAATAACAGGGGAAAGGTCCAAATACACCTGAATTTCTCTTCATTTCCCCAAAGCCCACACCATCCATCCCCTTCTCAATGCAATTGTAAGTGCTGTTTTGGTTGAGCAAAATTGTATGGTCAATTCATTCTCTCACAGGTGTTGCATAGGGGATTTGGGGAAAATAATGAAAAACTTAGGTGCATTAGGGGGAAAGATAGAAAAACTTGAGTATATGTTTCAGCATATCCTTTACCCCGCAACCCCCCCCCCCAAAAAAAAACAATTATCCAGATAAGACCCACAATCAAGAATTTTCACATAAAGATTCAATGCTTGTCTCATTACCTTGAACTCCCAGATGCAAGCACATCCAACCGTGGGTGGAACTTATTTACAGGCGTTATTGTCGTTATATTCTTATCAAAAACCTCAGCTACAAGTTGCCCATTGCTTACATCAATGAAATCGATTGGGTGCAAAGCAACACCATCAAAGTCATCGCTTATATAGCGACCAATAACAGCCAAGTTCTCAGCCAAGTCCTATACGCAACAAAAATTCATTCAACGTAGAAGACGTTTGTTAAGAATGAATCATTAAAGGAACTAAAATAATGTAGCAAGGACTTCCATTTAAAAAAATTTGTTTTATGTTTCTATATAATACCTTAGGATCCCATTCTGCTCGGAACCCAGTGAGGTATCGATTGAAATCATGACTATGCACAATTTCTCTGCTAGGCTCAGCCAAGTTACTAAAAATGCAATCATAGATTCGTAACCGATTATCCTGACAGGTGGTTAGAATCTTGTTTCCAGTTATGGGTGAGAAATATGCAGAATTTACCACTCTAGGATGAGGAAGTTCAGCAAGATTATGTTTAGAATCCAGATAGCGTAAGTCCCAAATCCGTGCCTGATTATATGGAAAAAAAGATACATATATACATGAAAAACATATCACGTTCATCTGTTCAGAAATAATCCACCCTGACACGTCTAAAAGAAGACAAATACATACATACAAACACACACACATACATATCTATGTGTTTATGATGTATACGTATGGAATACATGAAACATTTGCACTTGCCTATAAATGCCAGTTAGCTCAATAAATAGAACTAGATAGCTCACCATATGGTCATTACCACAGCTAATGAAAACGTCTGAGTCCACTGGATTACAATGCAAGCCAACCACCTTTGATCCCTTCTTGTGTATCAGCAATGGCTTTCCAATCTGTCTATTTTCGTTAACATCAATCCTGGTAGTATAAAATAGATGCCTTTTAATCACATTGTTACATTAAACTTACAATCTAGCACAATTTGTCTATGGCCTTACTTACTGATATAGGTAGCCAAAATTATCACTTGAAAGAACAACATTCCTAGTTGGATTTACATCCATTCCATACATCATTCTCCAACTTGATGGGCCCTGGAGAAGTGCGAGCATTCCTCAGTATAATGTAGTCTTTATCTCCTTATCATAAAACTCTACCCTAAACTAATGCATAGGATGATTAGAATGGTAAGTATGATAGGCATCCTGGCCCCTTCCACAAATCGCAAACCACTTACGTTCCATCCATCCGGATTTAGATCAACTGCTTTTGTAGGCATCCCGATCTCCAGATCAGTGCAGTTTAACGTGCCGTCAGATCCTGAAGAATATATCATATCACAACTTGCAGGATGAAACCTGTAAAATCATAACATGAAGTCATGTATAGTGTCTAGACAAGAACAGAAAATCAAACAACAGAGACAATATGAGGTACCTTATACTATTTACAATACATGTGTGTATTGAGCTAAACACAGTCTTCTCATAAACTTTCTCGAAGTTCCAAATAGCAATTTGACCTTTCTGGGAGATATCACATATCAAACAATGACAAAACATAGGAAGGAACCAAAAACATGCTGTGTGTAAGAAAATGCATAACTTCAAAGTTAAAATCACCTTATCTCCAGATATCAATATATTGTCTTTGTTTGGGTGAAACTCCAAATATGTTACACGTCGACTATGTAGTTTGATGATGGCACAGTCAACACGATTTGGGATAACTGGGGGTACTACCATCTGCAAAACAAAACATTATAAAAAGCTCTAAAACAAGAGTGCCATCACATAGAGTAAAATAGAGTATTTTGCTTCATCAAAAACGTGTCAAAAACCAAGCAAATTTCATTACATGTCCTTAACGTGTAGACTATTCATATCAATAAAATAATTCATATCCTCAAGCATAATAACTCTTGCAAATGCATGAATGAATGTTAAGAATAAACATACACAAAAAACAAAGCAATGTACTTACTAGATACCTTATATGCATCCTAATTCTTTCTTCGAGATATGTCTTGTTATATGTCCTATTTTTTTTTCTTCTAGACATTCTATATTACACATCTTACATTCTTATTATAGTTTTAAAAAAATGGAACCTTAGGAAGATGGCTGCGTAACTGTCTCTCGTAGACAAATTCAACAACACCCCCACACTGTTTCTTTGGTGCTGGTACTACGCCATATTCAGTTGCAACTCGGTGAGGACATGTTGCGGTTGTATGACCTTTGCCAGAAATGATGTGATATGAGTTACAAATAAATACTTGGTTTTTCAAGTATCCAAAAATGGTTTGAAGGACTTAACTATGAACATAAGATGTACCCACCAGGTTGTTTGCAAAGAAAGCATGGTTTGTTTGGACAATCAACATAAATGGAACCCATAAAACCAGCTTGATGGTCCTTTCCCTTGCAGACCTGTTCACACAGAAAGAATATAAGCCAAAAACATGGCATCTAGTGGTTGAAGGCTGATGCCACATACCATTCCAAGAAGCCCTCTGACATGAGAAAGGAATGTCCATGCAGTCCATCATGATCATTCATCAAATATATGAACTAAACCATAGTTATTCATAAATTGCATAAATTAAATCATAGTCGTTGATAGGTGTTATGACTAAATCACAATCATTCATCACATACATGAATTAAATCATAGTCATTCATCAAGTATGTGTAGTACATGGAGGAAAATAAAAGACCCAAGAGGCATATTTTTAGAATATCTCCTCGACAATTACCCAAAATACATATATTCATAGGAACTTTTTAACAGCATTTGCTATTCCCTGTAATGTATACATTTTTTCACGAGGAGTGTTTAGACATGTGTGGGAATGAAAATAACCCACTTTCCTTCATGTTTTATTGTTTTGCTCGGCCCCCCGAAAAAAAGAAAAGCACAGAAAGAGAGAGATAGAAATGCTCAGTTATTTAAAATAGGAAAACTCGTAGAGTGGAAGAATCCATATGGTTTGAGAGAGGCGGAGATAAACCTTGCAGAGCTTAGCGGATTTCAGACTAATCTTGATTGGCTGTCTTACATTCCTTTTATTGCTTTTGGCGGAAACAGAGTGTGCATTAGCCTCTGTTTCTTCTTCTTCGTCATCATCACCATCTTCTTCTTCCTCCTCTTCTTTCTCTGCTTCCGCTTCTTCTTCTTCTTCTTCTTCTTCTTCTTCCATCTCTTCATCTGAGCTTTCATCAGATTCACTTACTGTGTGAATAACAACCTTCCTTACAGTTCTACGAGGTCTACCCGCCATAGCCACGCACCACCTCTGCTCCCCCCCTTCTCTGCGCCTCAATTCGCCCTGAGCCGCCATAGCAGCTCAAAAATCAAACTTCTATACTCGAATGCATCAATGCCAACATTCTTTTTCATACGAATGTAAACGAATGCGAATGTTATCAAAACATTCTTACTTTTTTAACTTTCTTACCTTAACAACATTTTTTTACCTTTATGATAAAAAATTAATGAATACAAAAGTATGCTATTTACCATACTTCGAGGGTGTTTGCCATCCTCGAACGATTGAAACATTCTCGAATGCGAATGTACGTATGGTTCATACTAAATCAAAATATTAAAACGACGTGGCGCCGGGCGAGCCGTCCGATCGCCTGGGGGAGGCTGTAGGCGTGGCATTCATCCGTTAGGCCACGTCAGCACCCCTTCGCCAATGGGAGGCGCGCACGTGCGTATGATATGATTGTCTCTTAATTCACGTCGTGTTTTCTTGAAGGAATTACAACCATTCCTTTTGAGACTTGTTTCTTCTCAAAATTAGCTTCATTCTCATCTCCCATGTTCTTGTAATTGTGGTCTACTGTCTATGAATCATTTTCTTTTCGTCCGGTCTTTAATATGTTTGCTATATTGCTGGGGTTTCCCGTGAATTCTAATTCGCTTTGTTGGTCAATTTGACTTTATCGATCTAAGGCGATGTATATTCGATTGTATGTCCATAGGGCCCGTTGTGTACATTATTAACTAATCCAGAAACAATGGGCCGATTAGCACGAGCGTAAGCTCTCGCCAACTCTTATTGCACCATAATCAATTCTTCGTGTGTCTCTTGCGTAATTCATAGTCACTCCACACATTATGCGATATGTTTCTTCTTGCAATGAAGTTATATTGGGTTGGTGTGTGTCAACTTTGTCGAATATTTTTGTAATCTATTTTGCCAAGTCCTTTGTATATATCTTATATAAATACACCTTCAAATAAAGAGGTCTCCGTTTGTAAAATGACTCGGGTGCCGTCACCTTCATAACTAATTTAATGACTTTGTCAAACATTCCATGCTTGAGACATACAAAGCGTTGGAATATCACTCAAAACCTTCACTTCTCAAGGCATCCCAACCAAGGTTCTTATCACTAAGAAGACGACTTACGATTGTGTCCACCTTATTCTCCGTATAAATCACATCCAATTCATGTCATAAACAATTGATGAACCAATCAACTCCTTAAAAACAAATGCCATTGTTTTGAGCTTGACAATTGTCGCATTCATACACGTAACTAATCCACCCATAAATGATATATGTGTGTGTATGGGTAGCCAAAACCTTTCATTCTCTCTTTACTCTCGTTATGTATTACCTAGAATATGCCCTTGTTTTGAACTTTACATTTGCCGCATGCATATGCACACAAAAAATCACGCCACAGGTTCAACAAAATCATATTTGTGTAACATGATCCACTTCACAGGGTTAACAAAATCATATATGTGTAACATCGTCCACCTCGCAGAGTTAACATATCAAACTCTCCCATGCAAGAATCAAATAAACTACAAGAAGATGTTATGAGCACTCTATCTTAAAGGCATGCAATGTTTTTGTAACCCATGCAACTAGCTAAACAAATGGCTAATTTCACAAATTCACTAAATGCCATTGCTAAACATAGGCATTAAACACTTTACCTAAGTGTAGGTGTTGAACACAAATGTGCAAACATTTTTTTGCACGCTCCCTTCTATCTCCCTATCTCTGCTCATTTTCTCAAAATGGGCATTATATACTCAGCAAGAAGGAACAAATCGACGTCACATGACAACATCCAACAACCATCGATAACAAACATACGGGAGAAACGGAACAATGACTCGATGCAATGAATGACAATGGTGCATGATAGATCCATTCCAAGCACTAACAAAGGAGATATATCATAGGCAAAAACCACATCAAATGTATCAGACGAACCAATTGAAGGGCGCATGGTATATCCATTCCAGGCGATAACACAAGAGATATATGATAGACAAAAACCACATCAAATGTATTTGACCAACCAATTGAAGGGCGCATGGTATATCCATTCCAGGCGATAACACAAGAGATATATGATAGACAAAAACCACATCAAATGTATCTGACCAACCAATTGAAGGGTGCAAGGTATATCCATTCCATGCAATAACAAAGGAGATATACAATAGCCAAAAACCACATCAAATGTATCTAACGAACCAATTGAAGGGCTCATGGTATATCCATTCCAGGCGATAACAAAGGAGATATACGATAGACAAAAACCACATCAAATGTATCAAACGAACCAATCGAAGGGTGCAAGGTATATCCATTCCAAGCGATAACAAAGGAGATATATGATAGCGAAAAACCACATCAAATGTATCAGACCAAGCAGTTGAAGGGTGTATTCCAGGTGATAACAAAGGAGATATAGGATAGGCAAAAACCACATCAAAATGTATCAAACCAACCAATTGAAGAGTGCAAGGTATATCCATTCCAAGCGATAACAAAGGAGATATGATAGGCAGAAACCACATCAAATGTATCAGACCAACCAATTGAAAGGTGCATGGTATATCCATTCCAAATTTCCAGGTGATGATAGGGCGAAAACCACATCAAATGTATTATAGACCCCCCAACCGATTGATGCTCTCTACAAAGCCGACAGACACGGGCCATCTCTATTCTGGGCTCGATTGGCTTTTCTATGATTGTATGTATGTGGCTAGGTTCTATAACCCCAAGGGCCTTCGTATGTATGTATGTATGTTGGCTAGGTCCTATAACCCCCAAGTGCCTTTTTTGTTCATTGTTTTTTGATACAACCGATCCATCTTGTAATGTGGCCGGGCCGGGCCTTTGGGCGGCCCAGTGTGAAAGCGGACAAAGCAGAGGCGTCTAGGGCTTCGCGGCTCCTTTACTGGTTTCCATTAGGGTTTCGGCTCCAGTTTCTGCAGCTAAGGGAACCTTCACGCAGAAGCTACCCTCGCCCCTCCATCTCTCTCTCTCGATCTCTCTCAGAAGAAGAAGCAGCTTCGCCATGACGACCCGATTGAAGAAGAACAGGAAGAAGAGAGGCCATGTGAGCGCTGGCCATGGCAGGGTTGGGAAGCACAGGAAGCATCCCGGAGGCCGTGGTAACGCCGGAGGTCTCCATCACCATCGCATCCTGTTCGACAAGTATCACCCTGGCTACTTCGGGAAGGTCGGTATGCGCTACTTCCACAAAACCATGAACAAGTTCCATTGCCCCATCGTTAACGTTGACAAGCTCTTCTCTCTCCTCCCCGAGTCTGCGAGAGAGAAGTGTGGTGAGATCACTGGCCCCGGTCAGGCTCTTCAGCTCGATGTCTCTCAGTTCGGATTCTTCAAGGTTCTTGGCAAGGGTGAAGCTCCCCCTACTCCTCTGGTCGTGAAGGCCAAGTTCTTCTCGAAGCTCGCCGAGAAGAAGATCAAGGAAGCTGGTGGTGCTGTCGTACTTACTGCTTGAAAATGTCTGTTATTTCTAGGTCCTTCTCCTTCTCCTTCTATTCTTCTTCATTTTCGATATTTTTCAGGTCCCTTGACTTCATGTAAGAGTATCATGAGAACATGTTTAAATGTATGAACGGCTCATTATGAGAATAGCGCATTTTGATCGTACAAACTTCTGCTAATTTTCTCCTTAATGTGTTGGTATCACCGTTTATTTTGAATTACCTCTAGAGTATGTTAAGTATACTTTTTGCAGGATGTTTGAGCCTTTTTGATGAGGCCATGTTATTTCAGAACGAAAAATCCGTCTTCAAATTTCGAATTGAAAATTTCGAACTTTTAATCCATTCTGTTTCTTTTTATTTTCTGGATAGTACATCGACTATAGTTTTGGCAGAATCTCTTTAAATTTGGACGTAAGGCCAGGTTATTTGAAGGATTTATTTTCCCATTTTCTACCTGTGATGATGCATTCTTCTCAGAGGCCAACTGCATTACGTTGCAATGTTGTCTGATGTTTTTAGATATTTGATTATTATATATGTAACATGAGAACAGTTTTAATGCGATGCTCATGCTTGTTTCATTGAAGGCCAACATATTTTGGCAGGAAAACATTGGCAAACGCATCATCCTCATCCTAAGGAAACCTTCCAGGCCTACTTCTTTATGTTATTGAGTTTCCTAGATTTTAATGGAACCACAAATTTTCCAGCTTATTTACAGAGGAAATCCTTTTCTCTAGTCAATGATTACTGTAAATTGTGCTCCCTTTTCCACATTTTTGAATGTCAACAAGTTTTTGATTATATGCTAGAGTGAGGTCAGTCTAGTTTGTAAGGAAATTTTCCATTTATGTATAGCCATTTTTGAATGTTGCAAAATTAGCAGGTACTTGAGCTTCCTAATGCCATGTAACTAGAGCATATGTTGATGAAAATGTTGTTCATTTACTGGTAAGTGTAATCCATTAAATGCATTGTATGTAATCTGTTATCTATGTTTTCCAATGTTCAACGTGTTTTAAATTATCTGTAATTTCAATGTAAAGACTAGTTTAGTTTGTTTTTGTAGGGAAACAAATGTTTTCTCTCATTATATGTATATGTAACTTGTTTTTTGGTTGTGATTATTGGTGGAATTATATTAGCTTGATTTGATGATGTTATTTATTGTTAACTCTGTTTTCTCTGGCAAATTTGTTTGTTTAATACGAGTGTATTAAATTCTGTTTATTCTAATATTTCTGTATGTTTTGTTGATACCCTATTACTGTAAAATTTTAACTGATTTGGCAGTTTTCTTTGTTGATTAAAATCTCTTAAATACGCTGTCTATTATTGCATCGCTTTGATGTTGTTAAAATGTAAGCGTCTGCATCCCAAAGATGTAAGATGTTTATAGGAGTATTTTTCTCTTAATTGTACTTTTAGTGGTAGCTGGGTAATATCTACATAGAGGTCAGTTTTGATTGGAAATCAAAGCGCTACATTGGCGTTTATGAAAAGTTTTGACATCCAAGTTAATGGCAGGAAGATACTAATTGGTGGCATATCTTCTGATCAAATATTTGCTTTTTAAGTTGGAAAATTTTATGTGACTCTTTTGTTTCTGCAGAAGTTCAATGCAATTATTATGGGTTTTCAAGCAATTAATTGGATGTTCAAGTCCATACCTGTATGGTTTTCAAATTTCTGTGTTTTTTGAGTACTTCCATGGTCAAATTGTACCTGTTTTATCTGTGTATCTGGTATTTGAACAATTGCGTTGTAGTCATACCTTGTTTCTTCACTGTGTTTTTTGAGTACTTCCATGGTCAAATTGTACCTGTTTTATCTGTGTATCTGGTATTTGAACAATTGCGTTGTAGTCATACCTTGTTTCTTCACTACAGGCATATATCAATGGAACAACCAGATGTCTGATTTGTACGTTTTGTCTGGGTGAAATTTAGATGCAAATTTTCTAGAAGGTTTCCTTGGAGGCATTACCCAAAATATCATCTTCACTCTTCAATCGTGTATGTTGTGAACCATGTCTATTTAATAGATGTGGAAGATCAATTAAAGTTGTGAGTACCAACCATTACTTACATTGCCTTGGAAAAATATATAAAAGAAGTTCTTTGAGAAACTTAAGTCGGAAAAATGATTGTACCAATGTCAGCTTCTATGGTCATTGTTTATGGGTGATCTCAACATTCTCGTTTCAAAGTCGAGTAGGAATAATGTGTGAATTAGAATTCAAGATCATGATTCAAGAATGATGAATGAGGTTATTGCATCATTCTTGCACTTCCAAGTTTAATGTTCTTATGCTCCATCTAATTTAACATCAATCAAAACATTCCTTATATAATTGTTATACAAACATTTACAATGATGTCTATTTTGATGTAAATGCAAACAAGTTGGCATCATGTAGTGCATGGAGAGAAGTTACGATGGGAAAGCTTGTGCTTTTGTACAAAGACACTTTGCAACCAAGTGTAATCTAGTGATATCATGTCTGTAGAAAGTTGTGACAAATAAGAGCGATGGAACTAATTTTCTTTCCATCAATAGGACTTAATGATTGGGGATCAACATGGGACAAAACTTGATATTTGTCATTTGACATTGACAAATACCTTACATATTAACACACACTTCCATTTCCTCCTACAATTGCCATCCTCGTCCATCCTTCCTCCATGCTAGATTAAGTGAAGCAAAGGCAAACATGTTATGCTACATCAAATGAAGCCAAGCAAATATGTTTCGCCGTTAGATTATACGATTGCACAAGAAGGAAATCAACGTAAAAAAGATTGGATATTTTTTTAACACCACTTGGTAGGTTATTCTTATGAGACGTCTATTTGGAACAATTACGTGTGGAGCCTACATTGTCCTCACATTTTAGAATATAAAAATTAATTGGGTTTGTTTTTGCAAAATTTGAAAGTTCTAGGTGTTTTTTTATCTTCCAAAAAATGAGCTACTTTCCCATTAGTTAGAAGAGATTTTTATAGAAAGACTATACAAGGTGGCTTATGCATAAATCGGGGAATCACTGCCCAGTCGAGTTCAAGAATATGAGGCTACGTACATATCCTCTCCTACATTCTACTTAACGTAGCCAGGTATCTAGAGTTATAAACTAGTGGCAATCATTGTCGGCTAGCACGAACCTGATCCTCACCTCCCAGCCGAGTTCAAGAATATGAGACTATGTACATATCCTCTCCTACTTTCTACTTAATGTAAGTAGGTATCTAGAGCTATAAACTAGTGGCAATCATCGCCGGTTAGCTACAAAATTTGAATGTTGTAGGTGTTGATGTTTTGCTTCAATTATTTAGGTTATACATGGCTAGTTTGATAATACATTCATGAGTAAAAGGCAAACACACCACACTATGCTTGTAGGTCTCTATCCATGCATTAATATGGAGGGCACTTTACCTTCATAATAAATGCAATCCGATTGTTAGTTTGAGGAAACCTCTACATCATAGCACCCCATTTATTTCAAACCTTTTCGAAACACATCCGATATGGCTTCTAGAACACAAAAATCTAATCTTCTATGTGTCATAATCCAATCAACTGATCAAGTGAATCAATCTACTATCCATTACATGGTGTAGAATAATTAGTGTCACAATATTTACGGTAGATTGATATCAAAGTAGAAACACGAAAGAGGTATCTAGGCCAATAACATATTGGGGCAATATCGGAATTCTCAAAAGTAAGGAGAGGGGGTGGTCAATTTTTTCAACATAGTAGATCAATATGAGTGGTGGGAATATGGAAGAAATGCAAAGGTATACATACTACATTCGATAGGAAAGGGTAAGGGCTGATACGTGAAGGTGGGCATATACAAATAGATAGAAGGAGTATTCGATAACAATTGTTGTTTCTTTTTAACCAAGCTTATACAAATAGTAGATCAATATGAGTGGTGGGAATATGGAAGAAATGCAAAGGTATACATACTACATTCAACAGGAAAGGGAGAGGGCTGATATCTGAAGGTGGGCATATAGAAATAGATAGAAGGCTTATTGGATAACCTTGTTTCTTTTAAACCCATGCATACGAGAGAGGTGTTAGGGCTAACCGTTAGGTCTTTTTTTGGCCTAGGCAAGCGAAAGAACTGATGGGCCGACCAATGGCGGGCACCCAAAGAAACAAGCAAAAGAAAGCAGGAGGTTGCAAAATGATGCTCTCTCTCTCTCTCTCTCTCTCTCTCTCTCTCTCGGACAAGAATTACAATATATATGAATTGAGAATGTTGCATGTATCGATAACAAGGAGCTTTAGTCTCTATTGATCTTATGTATTTACTAAGGAACTAAGGAACATGTACATATTTGGGTTTGTTGTTAAAGACAAGATAACACTTAAAAACATGTAATTAACTTGTTTGGTCTTATACACACAATCATAGTACATAAAATTCGTGTTCATCGAGCATAACATTCGTTTTCCTATGTTGAAAAACGAATGCGAATGTTATTCAATCATTCATGTTTTGTTTTTTTTTTTTTCCTTTTTCTAGTTTTATTTACCTCATAATAAATAGTTAATCCAAAAAGTATGGTATTACATTATTCGTTGAAGGTGTTTACCATGCTCGAATGATTATACGTTCGCGCATGCGAATGCACGTATGATACGTATGGTTCATACAATGCACACAATACATATTATTATATACATTTTGGCCTTCCTATATAAGAAAGACGTTACCATTTCTTTCTTTCTTTCTCTCTTCTCTTTCTCCTCCTGCCTGTCATTGTGATCGTTCCTAGTATTTGTTACATATATACATTTTCTGTGTATGTGACTGTCTTGTATGATCTAAGACAGATTTGCTGTTATAGATCCAATTTCCCTGAATAGATAATCTTTCTCATTCTTTCTGCCTGCGCGCGCTGTCACACACAGTTTTTGCATTTGATCGCTTGTTGATCTCCAACGATCCCTCTCGGAATTCCAGATCCCATCTAAAGGTTAGTTTGACTTCTCTTGTGTTTTCTTTTTGTGTACACAGACAAAGACACACACACACACACACACACACACACACACACACACACACACACACACACACACACACACACACACACACATTGTCTCAGTTCCACGTCTCATGTTTCTGAATTTAGGGTTCCATGTCTCATGTTTTTGAATTTAGGGTTCCATCTCTCAACTTTCAATCAATTTATGTATATTGAAGAAAATAGGTATTTACTTGAATAGACATTGGTTATAAGAACTTGGTCCTCTTTCAAAGATTGTGTTTGCGCATTCGTACATACGTGAGAAAGAGAGTGAGAATCAGATAGATATATGTCTTTTTAATGTCCACGGGAGACTGATTGCTATATGTGAGACAGGGCCTAGCCCATGGCGAGGATTGAAACTGGGTTCTCTCCATTTTCTGACTTTGATGCTATGGTGTAAACTACCAAGCCAACAGTCAGCAGCCATAGAGAGAGAGAGAAACGTTTTTATTATCGTCCTTGTCCTTCTGTGGAGGTCACATATGACATATGAGACACGCATTTATCAAGTAGTATGTGTGGAATTGAGTGATGCCTCTTGATTTCAGAGAGAGTGTGAGAAAGAGTTGTCAGTGTAACTAGTATAGACCTGGTGCCGTGGGTCATGTATCGCTTTGCTTGGCCTTTGCTCCTCTGTAATTTTGTGAACTTGCTGCCTTTCTGCTTCTTGTATACCAAGTTCTATAACTCAATTATCGATTGCTTTTGGTCCTGGAGGTAGGGCTGAGTCTTGCCTAGTATCATGGTTTGTTGTTGGTCATCGTCTATTGTGCACACATTAATTCAGTTGAAAGATGTCTTCTTCTTTTCCAATCTATGTGCCCCACATACAATGGTGCTTCGCATGCTAAAGTTCTCCACCAAATTTTTTATTACTTCAGTATTCAAAGCGAAAACTATACATGTGCTTTCATCCAATCTCCCATTTATCATGAGATTTCTAGATCTTTTTAGGCTTTCACAAATTTTGTGGCTATATCTATATTATTGTCATTCAACAATTTCAATGTCTCTTGGTTTCTAACAAGAACAGTCCCAAGCATTGCGATTCTTTGTATTCAAATTACCCTTGTGTAGTTTAGCAAAGCCTCGTTCGAAGAGGCTGTGGTTTCCACATCCTGATGGTACAGTTGGCAGATGTGTTCTTCCATAGCTTTGGATGCTTACCTGCCAGTTTCTGTCTCTAATTGATGTGATATAGTCTTGACCTGCCGTATTACAGTGGGCCTGAGGATAAATCTATCATGTGACAAGTGGAAAGAGAGGGCCTTATATTGGGCTAGATTCTGACTAAGCTATATTGAAATGGTGCGAATGAATTTTATATGATCCTTGCAACCGTTTTCTATTATCAGCAAGCCAACAATACTTACCTTACAAGTTCTATGGACTGTTTTGATGATATAAGTGCCAATCCCAAGTACCTTTTTATCTTCATAAGGGGAGAGTGAGAGTGAGAGGTAGATGCAGAATGAAAACGAGAACGACAATGCAGGTTACAGGTCATAGTTCATTGACCACCTCACAATGGAAGGCGTTGTTGTTCGGAGAATAATACCCGCAGACAATAGTTGTCTCTTCAATTCTGTTGGGTAAGCAATATGTAGCTATGAACCAACATTGGGAATTCAGATCCTAAAGTTTTTTCTTTGTTTGTAGTTATGTCATGGAACACAATAAACATAAGGCAGACGAATTAAGACAGGTTTAATTCCTTATATACTAAAGTTATGACTTTAATAAAAAATGGGAAACTCTGAAAGTAGATTGTTTAAAAATCACTTGCAGGTGATAGCTGCAACTGTTATTAGTGACCCTGAAAAGTATAATGAGGCGTTCCTTGGAAAACCCAATGAAGAATATAGTCAATGGATTTTGGATCCGAAAAAATGGGGAGGTAAGGATGCAAAGGTTATTTGTAGCATTTCAAATATCTGGCCTTGAAGATGTTGACAATGACTTTCATTTGAAGTATGGGTACAATTGATAAGTAGTTTAAGATAGGACCAATATTTTCAAAATATTTATTATTTATTATTTTTTTTTGCATTTCTTATGATTGACAAATTCCAATGTTTCATAATATGAAATTTGAGGTTGCATGATGGTACACCAGCTAAGACGTAGAGTAATTTAGATCAATTGTGTCTTATGATTATATGAATTGGCTCAAATAGTTAGTACGTTATAAATGGGAGGAGTCAGTTTGGGGTGTAGATCATATATATAGAATCACAGAGTATAATGGTTTCTGGAATATCAGGTTAACTGAGGGCAGTTCTATGAAAATAGCATTGGTACTGCTGCAGCTATGATGAGGGCCAAAGTTAGATTATCGAGGTAACCTTGTTGTCATTGGTTTCAAGAAGGCTTTTCAGACCAAGTCTGCATTCTCTGGAGTCTCGTATACATCAAGGAACATGTTTCATATTGATACATGTGCACATTTATTTACTGAACACGTAAAAGCGATTTTCCATTGGAGAAACATTACCTCTTTGCTAAAATTTGGTCTTTGATGTAATGTTCCACCATGTTTCAAAGGAGAAGATGTGGAAACATGTCAGGATAAATTTTAAATACCCCAATCTTTGTGATGTATATATCTGCAGTATTGGGAACTTTTTCTTTCCTAAATTCTATTAATTGGAAAGATTTCAAGCCAGCCGATCTCCATCTTAGAATTATTTTTTCTCTGCGTTCATGATTCATTTTCACAATTTTCCTCAGATACTTGATTGAAATTTGTTTCACATTTCAAGGCAGCCAATCTCTATCTATCTTAGAATGAATTATTTCTGTTTTGACTACTTTTGCGATTCATATTAACTGATATCAATTTTCAATGACATCCAAGAATCTATGTTCCTATTTGTTTGTTTACTTGATCTTGATCAAAACCTTCGTTTATTTTTACTTCGAATGTTTTGGTTGTGAGAAATTCTCTACCATTTTGGCAACCTCTTTATTTATTCAACGAAACCTTCTTTTCCTTGTGATGTGCAGAGTGCCAGAAATGCATTCCCAATAGAGCTGCTGCAATGGTTTCATCTAATTTACTTCGCTGATTAGTCGTGAAAAACTTTGAACCATGTTTATTTAGACCCTAATAAGCAAATAGCAGTCCATATATATATATATATATATAAAAGAAGCAACAGTGATAACAATCTCTCAACTACAGATCCCATGAAATCAGTCAAAGAGCTTATCCAAGATCTTCTTAATACTTGTATTACATCTCCCTCTGTGTGATGTGCCATATATTCTATGCTCCAACTTGAGCTTGTGCAATGGTGTCATGTAATTTTACATGGCTGATTGGGTTCTTGATTTTGTGGGTGGAAACTTCCAACTATTTTGCTTTAGAACCTCATAAACAAAAGAAAACTTGTTGCAGATATAATCAATCATGACCATCCTCCCCAATTCTTCACATAGAATGTTTTGAATTTGGTAATGATCTTATACAAAATCTTCGCAATGCTCATATCAACTCTCTTACTGTCTGATATATGCTGCTGCAATCATGATCACATCCTTACATCTGTTTTGGATGCAATTGAGGGAGCTTCTGAAAACTGGAGAGCAGAGGGAAAAAGCAACAAAGAAATGTTGTGTAAAGATTTTAGTATTCACTGAAACTTTTGAAGGAAAAAGGATTGATCAGGTGGATGCGGATGTTTTGTATTTTTCGTACAGAGTAATTATTGGAATTAATTGGAAGGCAGCTTGTATGGATTTGTGGGTGGAGGGAGCTTAAATTTTTATTTATGTTTATTTTTTATGGGTATTTTAAAATTTTTGTCTTCCCTAGGGAACTTCCAATCTTAGTCACTTCTTTTTTATGAAGGCATATGGATTAATTCTATGTGCCTTTGTTGCAGGTGCAATAGAGTTAGCCATATTTTCAGAATATTATGGGCGTGAAATAGCTGCTTACAACATCCAAACAGCACGTTGTGATCTTTATGGGCAGGTATTCTTTTTCAAATTGAATGCAATGTGTAAATATGATGTTATAACTATACAATTCATCTCTGATTGCAACAGGATAGAGGCTATAGTGAAAGGGTAATGTTGGTGTATGATGGTCTGCACTACGATGCTCTTTCTGTGAGTATCAATATGTTTATCCTTGTCTATTTGCTGATGAAACTTTGTCATCTGAGAAGTTAGCAGTTCTTTCTTGTAGATGAGTCCTTTTCCAAGCGCACCAGAAGAAGTTGATCAGACAATCTTTTCTGTGGGGAAGGACAGAAGTATTGGTTTGGCTGCAGAACTAGCTGAAGAACTTATTTATGATGCCCTTAAGTTAGTCTGAATGATCTTATAACATACATTTTTCATCTTGACTGTGCATGATTATATAGCTTCATGTTGTAGGAATAGGAAGTTTACAGACACTTCAAAGTTTACATTGCGATGTGGTGCATGCCAAAAAGGAGTTGTTGGACAAAAGGTGTGTTGCCTGTACAGGATTGATGTTCTAAGTAATGTTTGTAAAACTCCAAGTCATTTGGTCATCTGAGTAGTTTCAAGAGTGGGAAAGAAGATGAATTAATCCTGTTCCACACATAAGAAGAGTAATGACTTATTTTGCCTGTTGCTGAGAAACAGGAATAAGCAATTTGGCTATAAATAACTCCAATATTTTATTCACTTTATTCTTCTCATCCTTGGTTTTGGTTTGCAGGAAGCTGTTGAGCATGCTAAAGCAACTGGGCATACAAATTTTGAAGAATACCGATGAGTCAATGTTTGTTTCAAATATTGACACCTGTGTTTTGACAATTTGAAAAATTGACAGATTATGTATTTATGAAAACATTTGCTTATCATGAAAGAAATTAAAATCAATGTAAATGATAAGCAAATTAAAACCCAGTCAATAAAATTTCAAGAATACCAATAAGTCAATATTTGTTTTAAATATTGATACCTGTGTTTTGACAATTTGAAAAATTGACAGATTATGTATTTATGAAAACATTTGGATATCTTGAAAGGAATTCAAATAGATGTAAATAATAAGCAAATTCAAATTCAAACCCAGTCATTGGGAATAATGTCATTTCATATTATTAGCAAGGGATAGCTATATAATGTCTCTGAATAACCTTCCCTTCTACAAATTCTAGCATATGATAATATGCTAGTACTATGCATGTGGTATATTAAGATTACATTATCGTAGAAGTGATAATCCACTAAAAACACTTGAAAAAATCTAGGCTCTGTGATTCAACAGCATTATTATTGTGCATTTGTTTCTGATTGGCAGTAATGAAAGATTTATAAATGCAGAATTTAAGCGCAAATTATCTAAACTGCTGAAAACCACAGAACTGGGGGGCAAACGAGGATATTTTGAGTTTCATTTGCTTAACAGAATCCACATCTAATTGCCTCAGGTATATATATATATATATGGTGTACGTTTCTTAATTTGGCACTATCTGCATTTCCCCACATAAACAATAAAAACGAGAAACTTCAATACATTTAAAATATATTAATGCCTGCAAATGCAAAATTACAAGAGGAACGCCTATAAGAGTTATGACCTTGCACAGGTTTCATTAACAATGATGGGATAACTTGTCACATGGGAATGGGAAGGGTAAACAAAAGAAGTATCTTCGTTTATAAAAGAAAAATTTAGCATTGCAAGAAGGCAAAATTGAAACTGGGCATAAATCACACCCTGTAAAGGAAACTCTTAGCCATATTGAAAATTATAATTACATACACAAATTAAGAAAAAGATAACCAAATTCGGAAACCTGCTTACTCACACCAGCAATAATTTTAACAATGTTCAGCATAAAATTAGGCAGATTGTGTTTCAGATTTAACTGAGATATCATAAATTCCTTGCTGCAAAAATGATGTAAAACCTCGTAAATCACGCTAGGTCTGCTTGCATCACCTGGTAAAGAAGATGATATCCAAAATGTAACATACAAATAATCCTAGTACTTAAATAATGATATCACCAATGTAATAAAATAATACAAAAAGAGATGCAACATTCTGCCCTATGTAACACAATGTATCTGCCCTAGAAAACTACTCAAAGAATGATATCCACACAAATAAGCCGACTACTAAAGGAATGTAGGAATAATACCAACTCAGGAACATACAAATAACATAACATTTGAAGGAATCCTATAAGTATATATGAGATATATAACCCAATAAATTAAGGAATACTATCAACTACATTAGTGTACAACCACGTTACAGAAGGGACAATACAAATACTATGTTAGGTACAACGACATACTACTGAAGGAATGGAACATTGATTAACATACAAATAATCAGGCAACCACATTACAGAAGGGACGATACAAATACTATGTTAGGTACAACCACATACTACTGAAGGAATGGAAACATCGATTAACATACAAATAATCAGGCAACTGAGGAGCGATATAAACTATGTAGCACAAAAAAACCAGCTACAAAAGAAAATCGACGTACCCGTTCTACCTTTAACGCCGGTGTAGCTGCATCAGGATCTGATTCTGATGCTGACGATACTGCATTGGACAATGCAAGTTTATATTGCTTTCGTTCAGTTTGTAGTGTGCGGCATAAAGTTTCTAATTTCTCTTTCTGGTTCCTTGTTGTATCGAGCTGTTTCTTGAGTGTAGCCCGCTGCAAACGATGGACTCCCATTGTCAAAATGTGTTCACTTTCCATAAGATTAAATTGCATTAATGCAGCATAGTAAGATTTTGCTACTTATTTAAAATTATTCGCTTTCCATAAGATTAAATGAATTAATGGCCAAGTCAAAATGTGTTGCTATAGAAAGATTTTGCTACTTATTTACAATTTTGGTGTCTGTGTATACCATAAAAGCTCTAGCCACTATGTCACTAAGTGTATGAGTCCATTGATGTAATAGCTGGTACTTATTTCCCAATGGCTGGGGGAGGAGATCCACCCTTTTCTATCAGTGGTACCATCTAGATATATAACCATGACAGAAAGTATAACATAAATGCTCTGAAAGATTTTCGTGTCTGCTAGAAAATGTGTCATATGTTCTACCAATTCACATTGCAGACGTACAATTGTGAGTAATCAGAATGCATTTGATGGGTATAAAACAGAATAGAAAATATGCATGTGTGATAAAACTTGCAATCCGTCACCTTAACATATATAGTTCGTAATAAATACCTCATCAACCAGCTCAATAAGTGTTACATCTGAATTTTCACATTTCTTCTGCAGCGACAAATTCTCTTTTTCTAGTTTCTTGATGGTTTTAGACATCTACAATGAAAAAAGCAGTAAAATTGGTAAGAAATCAAAGAAAGGTTGAAACAACTTCATGCCATAGACAACTTGAGAAGATTGAAATAAGTAGAAGTAAATCGATATATCACCTTTTCCATTTGCACCTTGAAAGATGAAAATACTTCATTACTCTTGGTTAACGTCTCCTGCAAATTTAATTTGATAACATCTTGATATATTAATATGACAGTGGGACATAATTTCAAAATTGTAATGATTTATTGCCTCTCAAATTTCTATTGCCTGAAATTGCTCAAATTTGTCTCCATAGAGTGCAAGTCGTGCCCGTAAATCCTGCTCAGTCTTAAGAAGCTCAGTCATCTGCTCAGCATAATGATGGACTTTTGCCTCTGCTTGCTTGTTCAATTCCTCCTGTTGCTTCAACTTTACTTCTAAGAGATTCTGCTCAAGTGTCTTAGTTTTAAGCTGCAGCAAGATGAAATCTGTTACATTGTCCAGCAGATAAGCACTAAGAAAACAAGTTGGAATGAGCAAAAAATTACCTGATGTGCATAATGTTGCTCTTTCACTTCATATTGTTGTGTAAATTGTATTAGCTTCTGTTGCAATCTTTAACATCAAACAAATGCGATGATGAGAAAAGCAAAATGTGCCCAAAGTTCAACCATATAAACAGTGCATCCATGCAAAATTGCTGGCAAATAAATGCAACATTAAGTGCTTCGCATTACAAGAAGTTTTACTAATAAACATTCAGCCGACTGAATACCACTAGATACTTTTCAGTGTAACATCTGCTACAGGCTCACCTAGGATTATGTATCCTGACGTACCAAAACTAGCAGTTATACCACCCATAGTTGGATATTCACAAAAGCTTGTAAAGAAAGCCTGTAAAAGTAATCATGCATCTGCTATGTGTCACATTGCAATCAGCTTCTAACTCCATCCTCCCA
This sequence comes from Azolla caroliniana, assembly GCF_043228905.1. Lineage (NCBI taxonomy): Eukaryota > Viridiplantae > Streptophyta > Polypodiopsida > Salviniales > Salviniaceae > Azolla > Azolla caroliniana. Next base: position 2,460,034 of record NW_028230453.1, read on the forward strand.
TTGATATCATACTGAACAATCTACTCTGTACTAGGAGCAACATTACGGATAATATCAAGGTCTATTGCAGAGGATTCAGACTATTAAGTGGCGGATACATGTCCCACTCCTTGATCCCCAAGCAAAGTAGAACTGAGACTTTAACCTGAACTCCATCTGATCATGCGTAAAACATCAATGCTAAACTATGCCTGCATAATTTGGCCAAGCGATAGAAAATGGGTGTTGAGAACCAATATCTAATGAAATTAGAAATGAGACATTTTGTTCAGGATTTTCTTTCAGTTCCTGTGCAACCAGTTCCAAAGCCATCGTTCATAAATCCCTCAGAACACGAACTGTCTAACAATATTGGAACAGTTTATTCTCACAACGACAAGGGAGAATGCAAACTAAGAGAATGAAAGACAATGTATCATTTATTAGATATCTTCTCCTATATTCAGGACAGCACCTTCAAGCATCCAGTGTGTTCCTAAATATATATAATCACTCTTGTTACTTAGATATGTTATGCATGCATGAGAGACAATTTGTCATCCTTCCTTCGTGCATCGTTTGACACAAATGTGTAAATTGGATGTGATTTATTAGATTTCTGATGTCCAAATTATAGAGCTTCAATTCAGCAAAAGGTTAGAATGGCAAGCTCATACAATTCATTTTCCTTGATCTGCTGTATCCGTTCTTCTCCCTGCTCCTCTAGTTTGGCTGTGATATCCTGGTAATAAATAAAGTATTCCATTTTCATCACACCCCTGAACATATGTTGACTCTACAGCACTCCAAAAAGCATCTTCATACCTTTATGGCATCATGAAATTTAGTAGATAAGTCTAGGCGTTTCTGCTGCTCTTCTGAAGCAATGCGCTTGCATTCATCCTGAGAAGATTTGCTTGTTTGTGAAAAATAACTAATTACAGTGATGTTATTGACACTATAACAGAACTTTCCAATTATCTTACACTGAGCTGTTTGTTTTGACGTTGTAATTCTCGGCATAGTGACTCGAGTTTTTCTCGCAGTGTTAGGCTCTTAGCCAATTGAGTACTAGCTATCAAAAGAGGCCATAATTTCTATAATAAGTGAAAGCTTGAAGAGGAAAGATGTAAATAGAGAGGAGGTAAGGTAATAGACATACTAGCAATCTTTTCATTCATCAATTGTTCATTCTGTTTTCGCAGATCTTGAATTTCATCTTCTAATAAGGAAGAATGAAGTCCTTCTAGGGTCTGATCCCCATTTTCCTGAATATATCGCAAATTCAGAATATAAAAAATTTTCAGTTCTTACAACAAATCTAGAATGTCTATATTTTACTTTGTGTATTCTAAACTTAAGTCTGTTAAAGCTTTAATTTTGCTTTGAAGTGTAATGGAACTATTTATTTATGGAGCTAGAGATTAACTTTCAGAAACAATTCTGAACAATATCAAGATAATAATACATAAAAATATAGATCCATCATTTTCAATCTTTATGATTTCATGAATTCCTTACATCAATCGATTTGAAGAAGGATTGTATATAATTGAAGAAAGTTAAAAGCTATAAGAAAATAATCTGGTGATTTCTGATATGGCTGAATTTGATTAAAGTCTTATGCATAAGTTATCCTTCTTTGAGGCTTGAAATAGTACTCACTCATCAAGTTTTAATTGAGAATGTAGATTTTAAATTGAGAATATAACAGCTTCTGTCAATTATGATCTAAAAAAGAACCTTTCGAAGTCAAGGGAGGGATGGATACATATTATAATGGTACTGTACAACATTATAATGAAACAAAATGCAATAAGCATGCTCAAACCATGCAAATAAAAAGAATATGGTAGCCACTAGTTCATTTTCTTTCAAGTTTCCTCAACTCAATCAAATCTAGACTCTATAAATTCTTATATAATTTCACCTTCCATATTGTAGAACTTACAGCCAAGGCAGTTCCGCTGATAAGCTCATCTATCTCTGAGTCATCCTCAGTTATATCAAATCCATGATGCTTTCGAGGTTCTCTTTTGTGTGCTTCTATCACTAATCATGAAATATTGAAAAGGAATATCAGAAGACATGCAATAGGGATAAGTAAATAAAGATGTAGAAATCGCAAATTGTGAAGCTTATGAGTAAGTCCTAATTCTCGAAAAGAAGTTAGTTTTAAGGAGATTACTTTCTTCTACTGCAGAAGGAGGAAAGGATATCCCATCTCTAGGATTTGTGGAAAAATCTTCGGCTTCTACAGTGGAAGCTAAAACCGAATGAAAAGATGATATTCAAAGAAACTGTGTTTTCAAAGCCACAGGTTTTCCTTGAGAAAAGAAGGCATCATTCCTGATAACAAAACTAACCTTTTCCTTCTTCTCTTACGTCTTTGTTTCCTTTTTCTTCTCCTTCTGGATTCTCTATGGGAGAGAGTTGGACGGGAAAGCGTCTCATTCTCTCTGGTTTATCAATAGTTCTTGAAGCAATAGCAGGCGAAAATGAAGAAGACGAGGAGGAAGAATGAGAAGTAGGCGAGGAGGAGCAAGCCAATGGAATCTCGTTGAGGTTAGCGGATAATACTTCTCCATCGCTTGATGAGGAACAAATGACAGTGGCAACAACTGATGTTTTTTCGAGAGCACCAGAGGGGGAGACAGCAAATGGATCCGAAAGAACCTCCATGGGTAAGGAAACAGAAGCAGACGATGAAGGAGAATCGCTGTTGATCGTTCGTCCTCTACCTGCTTCTAGTGATGATGGCGATGGAGATGGCGACGAAAATGCTAATGATGCTGTCGATACATGGTGTTGGTGTTTACTGTTGTTTGGCTGTATCTCTGTTGGACAGTCTGAGAATCCATCCGGGAGAGCGTCTCCTTCAGGAAGCTTTCTTGCGAGCTCTTGGAGGGACTCATCTTCTTCACCGAATCCTCCTCTCTCCGCTTCATTTTCTGCTGCAGCTTCTGCTACTGCAGCTTCTTCTTCCTCAACGATATTACAGGATTCCTTCTTGTTCTTCTTTCTCAGGACTGGGGATGATGATGAGAGGGGGAGGGGAGCTTCAGGCGCCATGGCCATGGCCGACGCTGTGCTTGGCTTTAGGTTTCCTGGAGACACACAGACACACACACACAGAGAGAGGGACAGTTCTCTCTCTCTCTCTCTTTCTTTCTCTCTCTCTCTCTCTCTCTCTCTCTTTCTCTCTCTCTCTCTCTCTCTCTCTCTCTCTCTCTCTATTTCCTGCTTTCTTTTTTCTTCTCTTTCTTTTCCCGTTTGGTTTGTTTTTTATTTTAAAACATGAATATGAATTCTTAGTTTCACGTAATTACCAAAATAGGCTCTCCATCATTACCCAAATTAGGCTTATATGTACATATGTGAGGATCCTAACTACGTACCAAAATAAGCTCCTCAGAGACATGGGCTCTCTCTCTCTCTCTCTCTCTCTCTCTCTCTCTCTCTCTCTCTATTGTTGAAAACACACAATTATATTAATAAATGTGTGTGAAAAACACTACTTACAATACGTGTGACAATGGAGTATGGTCACACACTAACCACACCACACTACATGGGTAGTGGAACATGTTAAATTGCCAATAGGCAAGACGAACACTCCACCGAGGAAAGAATTTCCACTTGTTCCAATAAAGATAATTGCCACATTAGTACTCCCTTCAACTTTCGTAGATATGCTTTCACTCCATGTCTACCATCGAATACAAAAGCGTTGCGCATGTTCCAATTATGACACAATCCCCAATATCTCAAAAATAGGAAAACAATCTCCATCTCTGATTTTGGGTCAGCCTGTGTAAATTGTGCAAACACCCATTGTCTAGGTGTCAAATAATTCCGTGATAAAACTTGCCAAATTTGAGAAATGTAACTCCAAATTTGACAAGCAATTGGACATTGTATGAATCGATGAGTATTATCTTCTATCTGAACTGTGCAAAAGAAGCAACTACCCGTTGCTAGTCCACGACGCTTTAAAGCTAATCCCAAAGGCAATCCTCCGATCAAAACTCTCCAAATGAATACCTTTGCAACAAGTGGCAAATTAGAATGCCAACTACGTTGTAAGATTTGCAACCACCCATGATCAGATTTGTGTATTTTCCATTCTTCTTCAGCCTTAGATGATAACCATCCAAGAGACTCAATGGAACAATGATACAAAAGATTAGTAGTCACTTGTAACAATGGTGTTTGACCCCTTAAACTCCAATCAATCCATGGTTGTTCTCCTGTTTGTAGAGGTAAGGGACCTTCATCAATGCAATATTCTGTAGTTGTTGTCAAATAAACCCATAATTAGGCGGGATGCGTAATAATTGTCGTGCTTCAGTAAACTCCAAAATTCTTTGAGATGGAACCTCAACTATATCTCCCACCTCTTTGACCCCCAAACGAAACAAACGATTAAATTGAGAACGCAATCTCTCCTTTCCTGGCCAACATAATAACCGAGAAGACACAAGTAACTCTTTTTGCAAAGAGTTACAATGCTCTCTACTAGATGATGGTTTCCATATACATAACAAGAGTGCTTCTTGCCACGAGGTAACTAAGTGTTGAACACATGAAGAACCCGGAATCATAAGTGAAATACATCCATTCAGTAATTGCCACCATGAAGCCTTAATCGTTGTCCTCCCATGTGTTAAACCCTTGTTCTCAATGAAATATCAAACAATAGATATCCATGGTTGTGAGTTTGAACACATGTCTTGTAATAATGAAAATCTATGAGCCATCATATGCATAGATAAGTTCAATATTCCAACCCCCCCCCAATCGCTTAGGGGCTGCTAGATGATTCCAAGCAATCCATGTGATTCCCATCTTATCCCTCTTCTTCCACAACAAATATCGAAGAGGTTGCAAAACATAATTCAACGCCTTCTTTGTCCATGACAATAATGGCAAGTAATATAATATCATGGGTTCCATAATACATTGTACAACCTTCAAGCGAACATGAAATGGCCAAGATTGTGACTTCCAATACATGAACTTATCCCTCAACTTACTAGACATCCATTCAATCAATTGACCATTTGTAACATTCATTCCTAACTAGACTTCCTCCAATTAATATGTAATCCGAAAGCCAATGCAAACTAATTCCATACAAGCATCCCCTTCTCAAGATTCACCCGTGAGGCTTGTAAAGACATGAAAGATTCTCGGGCGAGTGATCATAAATGATCGCACTACTAACTGACGGCGTGTGGCCCATGTGACAGAAAATGCACTTAGGATGACCCTATGGAATTGTAATGGCGCATTCTCGGCACACCCTGGCCGCCTAGAGGAGATACTAAAGGTATCTGATATACTTTTCTTGGTAGAAACACATTAGAGCCCAAATAGAGGACTCCCACGGGTCGAAGGATTCCGTTGGGAGTCCGCTTTTAGACAAACCTCACGTCGACACACTACTAGGGGATCTGGAGGTGTCGCGATACTATTTCGTAGAGAGCTACATAATAGGATAGAAATAATGAAGATAGACACAGAAGCTCGTTTTATGTGGGTGAAAGTCTCCACAAGCAAAGACCATGCAGTATTTTTCGCCATTTGTTACTTTCCCCCAAAAGGATCCCGTTATAATATTAGTGGCTTGACGAGATTAGTCGATGAAGGAATGCCACATGGGCCTTCTCCATACGAACCCCCTATCGGATGACATAATCCGATATTCTTCCCAAGGAGAAGTATTTCTTGTAGGAGACTTCAATGCGAGAACCCAATCCCGACAATGCACAATATTTCAGATGAATAGAAACCTAGAAATGGTAAATGTTGATCCTTTAGACATAGGCACCACACGTAGATCAAAGGATCAACGTGCGGACGCCACGAGCTTTGGCCATCATCTGCTCGAACTTGGCAGTCGGCACCAGATGGTCATATATAATGGTTTAGCTAAGTGGCCGGGCTCGGAAGAGCTCACATGTTTCCCACATGGAGGAGGGGAAAGCACAATTGACTATCTAATAGGGCGCCCGACAGCTACCCACATGATTAACTCCTTCCGAGTGGCCCCATGCCCTATTGGCGCAGACCATAGCTTCTTATACTTCGAGCTAAAATGTGATATCTCTAAGGTCACCAAGTCTAGTCAACCATGCCATCACACCACAATACATTTCACACATGAGCTCTCTGACATATACTCTCAACATGTTCAGGCCCATCTCCGCTCCATTGATCCCTCTCTACCGTTAGAAAGCCTTAGTACAAAACTCACACACATCCTTCACTCCGCAGCAGCTAGCAGTTTCCCATATACAAAACACTCAAATCAAGGTAGATCAGGATCAATGCCACAAAATAAATGGTATGACGAGGATTGTAGGGACCTACATAGACAACTTACAGTATCGCAACTCAATGGCAGTATTACCTCCACACAAGCTCGCAAAGAAATGCGTAAGATGACACGTCGTAAGAGACGAGCGTGGGAGGCATCCCAATACTGGGAACTCTACCATATGCTCATGAGTAGCGATTGCGCCACGGCATGGAAGAGACTACGGGAGCCAAGACCACAAACACCCATCGAAGATCCCGAAACTTGGCACACATATACAGAGAGACTTTACCAAATCCCAAACCAACCACCTTTTCCAATGCCTTCCACACCCCGGCCTACCACGGGGACACTTTTCACGACCTCTAGGGTCATGAAGGTCATAAAGAAATTACAACATAGGAAGTCCATGGACCACACAAGATTGCGAGCAGAACACATTATATATGCGAGAGAGTGCCTAGCTCCCTTGCTAACTCTAATCTTCAATCGTGCCCTTGCGGAGGGTTTTCCACCACAGTGGACTATGAATACAGTGACCCCCATACATAAAGGGGGGAACCCCATGGACCCAAATACATATAGGACCATTATGATAGGCCATACCCTTGCTAAGTTATATGGTGCAGTAATGGAAGCAGAGCTTAGCGACTACATGGAGACCCTAAACCTTCGTGCACCTGAACAAGCTGGCTTTAGACGAGCCTTCTCCACTATTGATCACATCTTCACACTTAGATGCCTAATTGACCAAACTAGGGCTCGCAAGAAGAGATTATATTGTTGTTTTGTGGACTTCCGCAAAGCCTTTGACACAGTCCCTAGAGATCGGTTGTCTGATAGACTTAAAAGCTTGAGGATACCAGATGATATGGTATGGGCCATCTACGCACTATATGAACAAGTGTCCGGGTGTGTCCGATGCCCAGGTGGCCTATCCAATCGTTTCACTAGCACTATTGGTGTAAAACAAGGTTGCCCCCTATCACCGACGCTTTTTGGGATCTACATTGATGAGATCACAGATTTTATTGCTCGTGAGGGAGGCACCGGAGTGGTCCTTGGGGATACGCAGGTTCGTATCTTGCTCTATGCGGATGACATAGTTTTGCTCTCTGAATCCGAACACGACCTACAGAGGCACCTCAATGCCTTAGATGACTTTTGTGTACAACGAGGATTGGTAGTGAATCTAGGGAAAACGAAAGTCCTTATCTTCCACACATCGGCCCAAGTTAGAGCTAAGTGTCACCTAACTATCTCCCATAGCCCAGTCGAGGTGGTTGGATCGTACGTATATCTCGGAGTCACTTTTAGTGCCCGCTCAGGTAAATTTTCGATGACACAGGCAGCGAAGGATAGACTCACGAGAGGACATGCATCCCTCTCACTCCTAGAGAGACAATGCCACCAAGCACACTTTCAAGAGCCACGGACTAAAGGGTGGCTCTTTGACTCATTGGTGACCCCCTCCCTCATGTATGCATCAGCGGTTTGGGCTCCAGGATTACCATCCTTCATGTGGACGCAATTAGAGAGACCATTGGTGATGATGCTATCACGCCAACTCCGAAGCAAATCGACTATACCACATGACATTATTAGGGCCGAGTTCACGTTACCCCCAATGCTAGTAGAGGCACTTTTTCAACTTGTAGTCTTTATTGATAGGATACATAGCCAACCACATGATAGAATATCTCATCAAGCCTTTAAGGCCTCTCGATCATTGTATGAGTCCGGCTATACTAGCTCATGGTATGACATGATGGTGACTTGGCTTCTTGCGAATGGTCTAGACATTAATAACCTACCTCCCCTTAGGTACAACCACACGAGTGATAACACCTTAATCTCTCATGAGAACCGCAATAAAGTAATACGCCAAGAAATATGGCAAATTTACACTCGGTGTAAATGGATCACCCCACTAGAGCCACTCCCATCTAAAATGTCGTACTATAAGAAACACTTCATGCACTTCTCTGAGTTAGGTTTTATCACGCGGCCAAAATATCTAGATGTATTCTTATCACATGCACTAAGGGTTGCCATTGGACAACTTAGAATATCGTCTCACCAACTTGAGATTGAAAATGGCCGTACTAGTGGAGTCCCTAGGGAGGAAAGGATATGTAGGTTATGTCACATAGAGATAGAGGATGAGTACCACTTTACATGCAAGTGTCCAACCTATGCCGAGATAAGGGCAAAATACCAAGACATACTTGGTCCGTCTCCCACCCTCCCCAAACTATTAGATACTCTAGATATAAAGAAATTAGGCAAATACATTCTAGAGCTAAAACAACACAGAGAGAATAAATTACAAAATGTTGACAATAATGTTGCTAATGATCACGAACATGTAACAAATGCAGTTTTTCAGGAACCTGAGGAGACAACGAATGCCGACACACTTGCACCACTCGGCCTTTCCATTGATGAGGCAGAAAACCAGAGAAGAACCAGACGTCCTCGGGTGCCGGGTTTCAAAGCAACTCAACGTGATGTGGAAGCAATATTGAAAATAAGGGAACGTGAGCTACACCGCCTAGAAGCCATGGCTAGGGCACTCTCTACATTGGAACCCACATCAAGACCCTTTGACCCCCCACTTCTTTTCGAGAGGTTTGGGTGGAAATAAAATTAGGCTTAGTGTATAGTCACTTTCGAGTATACTACATATTGTACACTACTTAATTTTATTTTTAGTTATGATGACTGGATAAATACTCTATTGTTGTAAACCAATTGTCTCATGGGCCAAATTTGGCCTTAGAAGACGTTAATACATCTTTCTTTCTTTCTTTCTCTCTCTCTCTCTCTCTCTCTCTCTCTCTCTCTCTCTCTCTCTCTCTCTCTCTTCTTCGATGTCGATGAGTCGATCGTCTGTCCATGTTTAGTGAAGGAAACCAAAGAGAGGCTTGTTTCGAGCATATGTTGTTGATACACACCTCTTGGAGGAGCTGCGGTGAATAAATCTATTGGCCTATGTCGTCATCACTTGGATCCCCTTCCTATACATAATATATACATACATACATATATATATATATATATATATATATACATAATATGTATGTATGTATCTATCTAATCTTCTGTTGGGCATGGAAAACATGAACAACAAATGATCATTGTTGTTACTTGAAGTCGACGGTATTTCACTAAATGCGTATGTGAGGAAATTGTTGCTTCTGTCAAACACACACAAATTTATGTTCCGCTTGCAATGAATGGTCGTCATTGTTTGTCGTGGTTATGAATCACGGACTCAAAATGCCCCTAAGAGAGTGCTATGAGAGAGAGAGAGAGAGAGAACAATTTAGTGCTCAAAATCTACTCTGGTTCAACAATTCGTGTGCTCTTGGCAAAGGATATTAGAACTGGTCAATTAGAAACTATATGAATGTGGAACTAATTGATAACACTCTACCAACAAAGATGCTCACATCCACACAACTATTACATTGGGATGGGAAGGAAAATGTCAAGTCAAAGCTCAATTATATGGCAAGGCTTGGCTTAGTAAACAGGCAAAATGTTGTTTTAGAGTCGTGTGGATTGATCATGGCCTTTAAAGTCAATGTGCACCAAGTTTCATATGCCTCCTAGATATTATTACATATGGCAATTAGTGATTGTAATGTCTGTTCTTGTAAGCCCCTACTCCAAATTTGTGGATAGACAAACCATGGAAAGTTTGATGGTAGGAAATCAATACACACCAACAATATATATTGTAAGTTTGATTGACGATAGAGCTTCGCTAGTTGTAATGGTTACACTTACATGGCATATTACCAATTGCATTCAATGATAGCATTAGGCTTTGGTTATAGGATTCATTTTCGCGTCCTTTTGTGCAAATGAGTTTCTTTGGCAAGCCATGGTGGGTGGTTGTGTAGCCTTGGTGTTAGCTTCAAAACACTTTCTTTACAGGATGTGTCCTATCAAGGTCAAATTGATATATCCATCTAAGATTGACATCTCATATCACCTGCAAGCCTTGGGAGCAGTTTCACCTCCAATCAACTTAGATACAAAATTACTTCAAACTTTTTTCACTATTCAACGAAAGAAGTTCAATTCAACAAACTATATTCACTTTCAACCAAGAAGTTGTGCAATCTCTTCTAAGAGTGAACACTTTAGGTGGAAATAATAAACTTGAGAAAAATGTGTGTCAACCAACAACAATATGAATAGGATAAGAATACATACTCTTGTCGTCCTTTGTTTTCATTGATCATCTTAGAACCAAGAGATTGAAAAGTTAAATTTATGAATTAAGGAAGAAGAAAAACACACTAGTTTAACCTTAAACCCTACACATGATTAATAAACACTTATCACCAATAAAAAAGGCCGAGCTCAGATAGCTCCAAACCAAAAGTAGACAACACATTTAAATTAGCAGCCATCCATTATAGGTGAGTAATGCAACCAACATTCATATCCCAAGAACTCAAATATGTAAGAGCATTCAAACCTCATTTATGAGAGAAAACTAGAGGAACATCAACACTTATTCAACACCAATCCATCCATGCAAATGTAACACACAATATATATACAAGTAGACGAGCATTATAAATGTAGAACCACATTAGAGAAACATAACAGTTTATTAAGCAAAACTTAATCGTTGCACGAAGTGTCATTGGCTGATCCAAACAAGAGAATATAAAGGAAGATACTATAAACATAAAAGACTGTTGGCAACAATTCATCGATGCCTGAGTTCCTCATACAACCTTATTGCACACATAAGAGTATATAAACCTTATATACGTAAGAAGAGTCAAGGAAGAGTAACAACTATGCAGCAGCAATTCATCCATGCCAAAGTTCCCTCGGCCAAGACTCGACAACTACATATATAAGCGTATGTAACCCTTATATATATAAATGCAGAGCAGAGGAACATCAACAATCATTATTTGGTGACATTACATGCCCTAGTTCCCTTGGTCACGTTTAACGAATACATTACGAATATATGTGTGTAAACCAACTATATAAGGTTTACAATAAACCTTTGCATAGTGAAGGGCTTGGTCAAACCCAACACAAACATATCTAAGAGTATATAAACCTTTATCTATGTATAAAAGCATATGAGAGAAACATCAACAATGATCAGCAAGAGTCCATGGAGACTAATCCTTTTTCCTTTCTGTAATTTTTTAACTTTCCCCTCTCTCTAAAGCTTGTAATCTCTGCTCTAAACACTTCACATATTGCACTGCTCTACTTAAGACTGTCTCTGTATCCAAATCATTTCCACCTGGAATCACATTTTTCAAGAGTCGAATATTAGCCTTTATCTTAACCCTCTTTGTTGGATCTAATGGTTCTCTAAATATCCCAGAGCTTTCGCTCGATGATGAGTAATCATTCATCCCCATACAAACTTGCTCGAGAATGTTCACCGATGGGTCCTTTCTAGACAGTTGCCTTTTCAAACAGACTTTCCTTTTTAAACCCCAAATATTCGAATTTCGAGAATCCTTGTTGATAAAATCTGCTTTTCCAAGCCCGACACTAGCATCACCTTCCTCCTCCAAAGCGACGATTTGGAACTTCCTCTTTCTTATACCATCATTTTTCTCAGCCTCATAAAGACAGTTTGAAGATGCATCGTCCTCGGGTGAATGACCTGTACTATTTAGTTCCTCATCCGAGCTTAAAAGTGCATCTATCTCTTCTGTGTCTTCATGAAACTCACTCTGTATCTCAAGTCTATTTCCAGACCATATCTGTTCACACTGGGGAAGGCCATCACATGATGAGAAATCAACATTGTTACTTTTACCCTTGCTTTCAGGATTGCAAATACAGAAAATGTCAGATTTCTCTTTGTCCAATGTGAAAGCAAGGGTTTGCATAGTGGCACCATAATCAAGCAGTGATCCCTTCGGACACAAATTGATTGGGAAATTGATGTTTGCAGTAGCTTCTATCGTTTTCACATTAAAATCATGAGGTGATTCACATGACAAACTAGTCAACCACGATGGGTTGAGTATAACTGTGTTTTGTCTTTCTGTATGATCAAATATGGCAAACCCTTTGTGGCATGCATCAGATGTTTGCATATGAAAATTCCCAAAGCTTGGGACAGGTGTATTCAATATATGGATATTATTGGCTTTATAACTCTCAACCTGAGGTGGGAATGAAGATACAAACGTACCGGAATCCAATATTCGGTGATGTGCAAAGGTACATTTTTTTGGCAATTTATTCATGTTGTCCAGCCTCTTAGACGTACTCTTTGATGTTCAACAATGATCCTAGTGAAGATCTTGGACACGGTCTTTCCTTTTTAGATACAATTCCGCTATCTTTTTCCCGAATGACCTTCCCAAAAAGGCTGCTCTTAATGAGAAAAGCAATAAGAATATGTGAATGGTATGAGTGTCGAATTCATGATATGGAACTTCAAGAATAGGATGTATGAGCACTAATGCCTTTGGCATCAAAATGGCAAGAATAGATGCACAGCAAGGGCTAGGAGAACCAATGGGTCTTTCTCAAATAGTCATCAAGAGCTAGAATATCCGAAGCATATGAACAGTGCCCCATCACAAAATAAATTTGATGATATACTGCCAATAGCACTAAAAAATTCACAATCTACGTAATGGGCTTGAGAAGCTGACGAAAGTACTCTGCCTGCACCAGAGAAAGAAAAATTAATCATATGATAGAAGTGAGAACTTGATCTCTCTCTCTCTCTCTCCCATATACAGATAGCAGGATTCTTTCGCCACTTCTATTTTTATTTACTTTTTGTGTAATTAAATTTATTTTTGTTTGTTGTTCTCAAATACAAGACAATGTTTTAAATGTAATCTCTTGTTTGGGCTTAATGGCCACTTTGGCCTCTTAAAGGATGTTAATACATCTTTCTTTCTCCCCCCCTCCCTTGTATAACCTTCTCATATATCACACTTCATCCAAGCATCAAGATCTCAGATAGATCCATCCTATCTGCATCACACTTCACAGGGTAAATCCTATGTATTTCCATGTACTTTTTATTTTCTTCCCTCAACAATTGAACATTGTTCTTATGATTTGTCTCAGATGATCGTGAACTCAAATAAGTCATTTTAACTGAATCTTCTTTTCTTTCCCATTGGTACTATAGATGAGACAAAATTTTCAGTTGCGACTCTTGCCGAGTCCCATGGTTCATTTATTTCCTCAAGCATCTTATGGAAACTAGGAAAAAACCAAACATTCTCTTCTCATAGCTTTCTAAAACCTCCTCCCTTGTCGTTGCACAACAAAATGGAGTTGCCATATCCTTGATTACTTTTAATTTTCTTTAATCCTCAAGGGAAGGTGAAATAACCTCACCATTCTATTTTTTCCTCAAGTAGCTTCTTCCTGCAATTTCTTCTCCATATTTTTCTTCTACTGCTACACTTGGTTAGGTTCATTGTCAATTTTAGTCTTTTTGGTAGATTTCACACTAGACATAGCTGTTACTTATTTTGATTGTATCTGTCATCCTACAGGTTGATAGTCGTGCCTATGGTGACTACGTTCTCTGGGACCATCATCTACATCTTGTGTACCCACATGAAGTTTAATGGAATATTATAATTTGCATGTGATAGATTATGCAAATTATAATATTCCATCTTCTTAGCACTAGATGAAGTATTAGCTTCATCTAGTGCTAAGAAGTGGATGATGATGCTGATGGTGGAAAATATCATATTTACAACATTTATTACCATCATCATAATCTACATATAGTAGATCCACATGAATTTTACATGGACAATTATATTTTTCGGGTGATAGATCAAGCAAACAAAGTAACAGCTATGTTCGGGACTTAGTCCTGCAGAAAAGACTAAAGATGATAAAAGATCTACATGAGCTACATGCCTGGATCAATGCGTCAACACTATCACAACATGGAAAAGATATTACAAGCATCCATTGTGTGGAGAATAAAATTAACTTCAGGGGTCATTAAAACCTTTGATGAATGGTCAAAGAAAAGATAAGTAAATAATGACAACATAATAACATGGCAACTCCATATATTTCTGCTATATGTATAGAGCCTTCAGAAACTTATGTAAAGAGAAAATTCCATTATTTCCTGGTTTTCAGAATATGGTCTCAACTCTCTTTCTCTTTGCTATACCTAAACCATAAAATCCAACCACATTTCTTTCTTACATTTGATATACGCTTAATCCTAACCTACTGCTCTCACGGACATGACACTCTCTCTCAATCACAACCCATTAATCTCATTGATGAGAGAACATTTTCAGTTGTATACCTTCTATTAGATCTCACAGGTAATTTGCGCCTTTAAAGAGACGTAAATACATCTTTCTTTCTTTTTGCAAAACCCTAAACCCTAAATGTCACCAAATTTGGATTTCAGTTGTATACCATGATATAGCATCTCATGGACCATTTCAGTTGTGTATCACCACTTGTTGAGCCTCAGGGGCCATTTAGGCCTCTAAGAGACATTGATACATCTTTCTTACACTTTGCTAAACCCAAAATGTAGCCAAATTCAATTTTTGGTACATCTCAGTGGTGGGCTTCATGGGTTGTAGGGGCTTTTAAGAGACATTAATACAGCTTTCTTTCTCTTTGCTAAACCTTAAACCTAAAATCTCACCAAATTCGATTTTCCGGTTGTTACCTGACAATCTTCAAGTGGTTGAAAGCAAGCAATGATCCTCAATATCATGGCACCGTTTCCGGCAATACTTCTTTCACTTGTTAAGAAGTCTTGAAATCTTGAGAAACTCGATGCTTGCCACACCATAACTTCCAATGATCTGTTATATTTAATCAATAGGCCCCCTGCTTATTTCTTCCTCCCACTGAGCTTATTGTGTGCTAAGATTAAGTTCCTGAAAACTCTAATGTTAAAAGGTTCCTAAAACACCCTAACCTTTAAAAAATGTTTAGAAAACCTAATCAGCAGTGTTAAGAAAACTTAAACTTAAAAAATGCCCCGGACGAAGATGAACTTCCAGGGGCATCTACAAACCGTAATCTGAATAAGTGTCAGGGAAAACCTCTAATGATAAGAAGCCCCGGGAAAAAATCCCTAACCTTAAGATTTTCATGGGAAACAGGCCAAATATTTCGAAATATTTAGAGACCTTAACCATAAGAAACTGTCCGGTAAAACCATTAGCTTTGGGAAGTGTTTAGAAGTTTATGGAAACCTTAACCTTAAGAAGTATCAGGAAAATTAAAAAACTAATATTGAGAAGTGCAAGTAAACCCTAATCTTAAAGGGTCTGAAAAGCCCTAAGCATGTGTAGCTGTAGACCCTACGGTTGAGTATCTGCAATCCTTAATCCTAAGGAGTACCAAGAAACCTTCATATTAGGAAGGAATTCAAATTGTAAAGGGGTCCCTTAATTTCATATAGACTATGGAACTATAAACTCTAATCTTACGTAGTTGTATACCCTAAACGTAAGCAATTGTAAAAGCTAAATTATGTGACAGGAAACCCTAAACTTGAATATATGGAAAAGAAGAGCTAAACTCAGAAAACAATAACAGAAAGATGAAACCCTTACCTGAGGGCACAGACACCCTAAACATATTTGAATATGTCTGTTTCATAAATAGTAAAACCCTAGTTTCCAAACACATTTTCTGTTTCATACATGTTAGAAACTTGATTTTAATGATATGTGCCTCTATGTTACGATTGGACGAAATCTTCGATCACTCGGAAAAGGAGACAATCTGTGAATATATATCTAAATACAGATGGATCAAGACATTAGAGTATCAGATAGAGATGGGGAGAGAGGGGCTTCTCCAATCTTCTTCTTGTTACAAGTATCAGAAGAAATCAGAGAAAGGAGAAGAAAAAGATGAAAGACCATACATGATTCAAGATTTTTCTCGGCATGCTTATAAAAAAGGAAATCACTGATACAAAAGAAGAACAAGACGATGGATAAGGGTACATACATGATGGAAAAGCTTGGCAGAAACACATGAGCACATACATACATACATACATACATACATACATACATACATACATACATATATATCTATGTATATGTGTGTGTGTGTGTATAATATATATACATATATATGTATATATATACACAGACAGACAGACAGACAAACACCGTGAAAGAGAGAGAGAGAGAGAGAGAGAGAGAGAGAGAGAAAGGAAAGATACGTGAACGTGTGTTTTGAAGAGGATCAAAATCGGACTGCAACTTCCAGGCTTTCCAAGGATCTCCATCACCAGCTTCTCTGTCACTCTGCCTCTGTCTCTCTGTTTCTCTGTTTCTTTAGCTCTCACTTTCAATGTATGTATGTACATATGTATATGTATATGTATGTATATAAATGCATGTGTGTATCAATGAATACATACACACACATATATGTATATAATTTATAAATAAATAAATCTATATATAATACTTTATTTATATATTTATTTATTTATTTAGAGAGAGAGGGAGAGAAAAGGAGAAAGAGAGAGTTCCCAAAGGAAAGGAAAGCAGGTGATAAAGAGAAAGATAGGCCCGGCTGATAAAGAGGGAGATAGGCCGGAGATAGGCCCACTCTAGGGCAAGAGAGTGACCCAATCGTAGTTGTTTTCCCTGACCGCCATCGTCATCTTTTCCCGGAAGCTTCCAGAAACGACACATCAAGACGGGCCATGTATGAAAATGCCGCGTGAGTAGAGCCCAAGCGTTTCCATAAACCTTGTCTGGATCCCTAACCAAAGAGTTCACTGTATGTCGCTCCTTTGTTTCGTAAAACAAACCAAGCGGACCAATAAAAGAAACGGCAAAATCTTGGCATGTGTACTTATGTTCCTTTTATTGATTCCACGCCCCGGTAGCACAGTTTGGCACATTTGCTTCTCTTTCCACAGCTTTTGCATGCACATTTGCCCTACCTTTGTCTCTAACCAATGTGAAGAGACCCCCTTATTTGCCACTTCACTTGTGCTTGACTATGGACAATCCGAGGAAGCTATGTTGGAACGAGGGATGGTGCATTCATATCTTATGCCATGTGATTTGAACCATTATCACATTTCATCATACGAACTGCGGTTATCTCCATGTTTTGTCGGTTGTCTTGATTACCATAGGCGCTAGCCCCCAATATTGTTGCTTTGGGAACTCCCAAAATTGTGTCCCAATGAGTATCAAAGCTTCTAAATTTATACGAAAGGGCATCGACAAATTTGCTCCGAATGATGTGTGCAATAAGGTATTGCTCCAGTTTTGTGTCTTATGAATTCTCCTTCCCTGAGTTTCTAACCTTGCAGGGAAGAGTCATTGATATAAATGCATCAAAACACCACAATCTTGTTTGTGGTTCTTGAAACTATATATTTTGCATATTGTCTTTAAAGAGCGCTAATGGCAACATATCCATGAGAAGGGCAAGTGTATACAACCTCATATACGGAGAACCAAGCCACAATGGATGTTACTCATAGACCTTTGAGAGTAGGCATCCTTGTTTCACTCCAATTGTGATAGCGAGAAGTTGTAGCAATCCATTAGGATCACTCATTTTTCTTGACATTAGCTGCTTCGTGCATTGCCAACCCCCCCCCCCCCCCCCCCCCCAAACATCAATAGCTTATCCTTTATGGTCTCAACAAGGGCTTAAAGGGTACATTTGTCACCATTGGCACATTTTAAAATTTGTGCCATTGCTATGTGTATTTTGGTTTTGCAAGGAATCATGTTTTACACCAATAAGAGAGAAGAGGAGGGAATATAAGCACTAATAGAGGAAGGAATAAAACATATTTACACCCTATGTATTTCAAAGTAAACTAAACAAGAGATATATAAAGAGATAGACTTGAGGCACCACATCCTGAGCTAAGCAATTCTGACAAATAATACTTTAATTTGATGACGACAATAGTGAAGATTAAGGTAAGGGCAAACACCCAAGTACCACCTAACTTCATAACTATTCAACAATGTGCCCAACATTTTATATTTACTATAATGCCCCCTATCATTCATCATTGAGCCTATTAAACTAATCTAAGCAAACTTAGCCTTAATCAAAGAGAGATAAACAAGAGTTGTTCAAACAAATTATGTAGATTTGGTCTTATAGTGCAAAAATTAGAGTGATGTTAAATGAATAGGAATTGGTCGAATTATATAGTAACAATACCTACTTAAAAATAGGGGGATATATTTGATAGTTTTGAAAAACATAGGGGTGTTGTAGTAATTTTCAGATTATTGTAAGGGAATTCTAGACTTGAAAAAAACATGTTTATATTGTGTAATAGTTGAAAAGTCATGTGTATATGTATGTGTATGGTAGGGATTTTATTGTCGTTTTATTTCCTGTTTATTTCTTCACGACCATATTTTGATCTATCTCGAAATATTGCACCTACCTATTGCATTCATTTGATTGTACATTGTTTAGAAATTTTAAGTTCATATTTTTAAAGTTTCTCCTCGTATCTATGCACAACTATTGTTTGCTACTTAGAATAAAACGTAAGCTCCCGATCAATTGATGATATTAGGTCGGCTTGCACTTGTTTGTGACGGAGTCAGCATCTAGTTTGAAGTTTCGATCGAGAGGCGTAGCAACTGATTTGCACTCAGTCATCCGGAACTTGTATAACAAGTTGAGAATGTAGTGCCGTCGAGAGATCATAATGCTGACTGAAATATGAATTACTTTGATGCCAAGGAAGTAATGGAGCTCCTTCATGTCCGTCATCTCGAATTTTCTGGAGAGGAGGGACTTGACCTTGTTGATGTCGACTAGACTTTCACCTCAATGACCAGATCATCCACGTATAGGATGATGACAATTAGGCTTCTAGAGTCGTGTCGTACGTAGAGGGAGTTGTCGGATTTCGACATTCAAAATCCGATTTGATGAAGTTATTGCGTAATCATCTATCTCACGATCACCCGACCTTAGCTATCCAATCGGACTCCTCAGTCAATTCATGCGCTCCGAACCACGAAACCGTTATACCGAACCGATAATTTTTTCCAAACTGTTAAACCATTAAACCGCGGTTTCAGTTTTCAACATAGGTCAAAATTTTAATTTTTTAAAATTTATAATATTTCATTAATTAAAATTTTTAAGATGTTCCTAAAATGTGAGAATAAGGTCTAAAAATAAAAAGATTGTTTAAAAACAAATTATTATTAAAAAAAAAAAAAACCGTTAAACCGCGGTTTCTGGCTGTTAAAACCTAACTGAAACCAAATCGAACCATTTTAAATAACCTAAACCTGAACCGAACCATTGAAACCGTTAAGTCGCGGTTTCACGGTTCGGTTCAAAACGAACCGTTGCCGATTGTTAATGATAACATTAATGCATTCATTACATGTAATACCCTTGTTTCCTTATGACTGCAAGAGGATGTGTATCCTTCCTCTATTTACAAAATTCCACATAAGTCTTAGTCACACACAACAAAAACGATGGGATTGTTTTAACACAGAAATGTTTTGTTTAATCATGAACTTTTAAAATCTTGAAACCAAGTCAGGAGTGTAAAGTTGTGCGCAAACTTTCGGCGATCGTGATGGATGAATTATTGTTTTTTCTTTTAATCCTTGTAATCAATCCCCTTAACGAGTTGGAAATTCTCTAGTCACAAATCGTTTTTATTCTTGGCAAACCTTTTAATTTGGACAATAGCTTATTGATTCTTGTTTTCCTTAGACAATGATAAATTGCCACACCAAGCTTCTTTCTCATTTGGATTATAGGTTTGGACCTAACCTAAGATTGAAATCTAATTGCTATTCATCTATGCTTAAACTTTCCAACTTTTAATATTAATCTTGTTGATTTAAAGACGGTTAGTCGTTATTCAAATCCTAACGATTTTCCCCAAGAGATTCAAACTCGAACTGAAGTGGACTATTTATTGATTTTTTTGATCTATTCATCAATAATTGTATCAACATCAAGCTTTTTCTAGGAACACTCAACACCATTGGCGCCTTTAGCCCTTTTCCGTGCATGCTTCTTTCAATTGTTTTTATATTCCTTTAGATTTCATCGTCAATGGCTTATTTTCAAGCATTTTCTTTTATTTATAATCTGAAACCTCGATGTTGAAGCTCCAAAAGTTGACTTTTTTATTGTGTATGTTCGATGTGTGTACGATCCACTAGTAATATCATGCATTGCTACAAGATTTGTCTCTAGATGGAAGGTTGTGTCGGAGACAAGATCCTTTTCCCCGCTCTTTTGTCGATGATTTCTTGACTTTCCACCTCGACTCTTTTTTATACTCAACTAATAATTGAGCTAGATATTTTATCGTTAATAGTTTCAGAGAATTATTGTGGGCTAAGCCAACGTGCATCTAACCACTATTGACATCAGTTGTTGCATCCTTGTTTCTCACAATGATGGTAGGATTTGGATCCCCTCCACATGTAAAAAGGATTGCAATATATAAGCCTTCACCATTCTGGACAAGGTGCTCATTTCCTTGATGCTGCACGGTTATGTAATGCTTTTACACACCATCCATCTAACAAAAGTGAAACAATCATGGAAAGTATCCTTTATCTCATGGGATAAAGGTATGTTTTTTTCTACATACCACAACAAAGGGACCCATGAATTGGTACAATTGTAGAGTGGTCTATATCCTCTCCTTGGTTACCTCCTTGCACATTACATATAGACAAATACACAATTGCATGCAATGTGCGCATTTGTGGATTTAAAAATAAGTAGGCATGCTTTACACAATGTTTTAAAGAGCTTTGCATGATATATATATATATATATATATATATATATGTCCACAAATACACACATGATCTTAGACTAAAGAAATCAATAAATAATTAACATGCTTTCTCCTTTATCTCTACCTTAACAACTTTTTACTTTCAAGGCATGGTCCACAAATAACAAAGGTAGAAATGTATTTACAATGACATCGTGTTTTTATTGTTGTGATGCCAATAACTTGTGAAACTAATCACATGGAAGGTATATTTTCCCTCATGCGCCCAACATAAAAGTGTTCAGTTATGCATTGTCGTACAATTCATAGAGGATAATGTGCCAACTACTATTAGAACAGAAAATGTGAGCCTCGACTTTAGTCTCGGATATTTTGGTCCTCTCAAAATTGACATGGGAATACTCGAACGATACGTTAAAGTGTTATGGAAGAGATCTTATAACTTCATCTTTCCTTTGTGTAGAATAACAATGCTTTCTTAAAAATCAGGATTCAACTTTTCACATGTTAGTTATCTCAAGAAATTGAATGTTTGTTTGGATGATATAGTGGATAAACAATGTTGTTGATCCATTTAAGGATTTTATGTTTGCGTGCATGAAACTAATTGTTGGTGATCCTCATTATGATTTATTCTCCCTTGAGGTTCTCATAAAAAGGCATGCTTGATGCTTTGAAGTATGGATCTCCCTTTTTAGGAAGGAGACACGCATCAAGAAAACTTGTGTACTTAGGTCCGGTGGGTCAATATTGGCCTCTCTATGGACGCTAAAATAATTATCTATTTATCATTGGAGTAGGAGGTTTTCTCAAGTCTCACCAACTATAGCCTCCTTGATATGCCTAAAGACTTTCCAAGAAATATTCGTCGTGGATTTTTTGAATGGACAAAGACCATTTACAAATTATGGAGTTGTTTTGCTAATTATTGACCAATGTTTGTTTAGCTCATATTAATTATATTTACATGTTTGTTTGAGTCTCGTTAACCATAATGTTGTCTTGTATGGAGTAAGAGACTTGGACCAAGTCTTATCAACCATAACATGCTCACATACGCTTGAAAACTTTCCCCTTGTAACATTCAATAGTCATTGGCATTGTCTCCCCCTAAGCCATTATCATGGATTCCATGGTCTTATATGCATATCACTCTTTCTAGCAATATCATAGTAGAGTAAATGTCAGCGTCTATAATTTGACAATGTTATATCGTGCCGCAACAAAGTTATCGAGGCAATCCAATAGTGCATCTGTTGTGGACATTAATTTGACAAGTTATCTCAATTTAATTAATTTTTCCTTACTACGGTTGTGCACATACATCTATATAGAACATGGCCTCTATTATTTAGTTCGCACACCAACGTTTATACATTTTCACCCATAGGTTTATTAACATTGGCTTAAACCTTTATTTACAATGGTAATTTTGGTGTTTTCACTTTAGATGTCGAGGAAAATGAAAACAACGTCCATGTTAGAAAACTATCTCTCGAGTTTAGAAGCCAAAGCTTTGATATTGAAAGAATATGATTTACCACTACACCATTTTGTCTTTGTATTTGATTTTTATTAATATGATTCACATAGTATGAGCCATATGTACCATACGAGCATTCGCATTCGCGTAAGAAAAACACCCTCAAAGAATGATAAATACCATACTTTTGGATTAACTATTTATTATGAGGTAAATAAGCCTAAAAAAGGGGGAAAAAACAAAAAAAACACACACAAGAATGTTTGAATAACATTTGCATTCGTTTTCCAACGTAGGAAACGAATGTTATGCTAGACGAACACGAAGTTTACGTACTATGAATATGAATATCATGACTTTGTAAATTGATCATGCTTTTTCAAGACACGTCTTATTATAGAGATGAATGTCCTAAGGCCTCTAATTTATGGGAAGTATAGCAATATGCTTTAACACATATTGTATTGTTTCTTTCATTTTCCATTTGTCTAGAAACATGCCTCTATTTTCGTTGTTTCAAATACCTCTCCTCAAGAATGATTTCATATTTTAGAGACTCTTGCAAACTTGATTGTCCACACCCGTGCTGCCATGTTTTCTTCATTGTTGGTTATCTAGTCTTAGAAACCTTTCCCATCAATGTCACACATTTGCATGTGTTTTGGTTTATTTTATGTTAAGCTAGTGTATGCCATCAAGTCATGCAAAAAGTTGAAGGAATGGGCATTGGGAATCTCATGATGCTACCAAACACTTCTAAAAAGCAAATGAAGGCATGCAACATAATCTATCTTCAATTATACTAAATCTCTTCGTACAAGAATTATAAGTAAAGGCATAGCGTGGCTCTTTAGAAAGGCATACATATGTTATTTCGTAATATGTGCCAAAGTTTAAGCTCCTTTTTTATCAAGTAAAAAATATAGTCCAACAGCATTCAAGATTGGGGAGAATGTCATCTTCATTCATATTTTCATTATTAGGTATGAGATATTGAGATGCTCTAAATTTTGGAGGGAGGCAAAGTGACATGTTATTCAAGGTTGTCCATGTTAAGTTGTTGCCAAACAAAGATGATCTATTTACTTAATCCCTTTATCAAAAAACAAATGCTCATTTCATCTCTAGTTATTGGTTTCAATCTTAGGTGGTCCTTTATCTCAATCATCATGTGGATGTTGGCGTAAAGAACATATTTTTTGATGATGTGGATGCTTAGTATCACACATTAAAATTTTGATTATGGTTTTAATGCACACACAATGAAAAGTTGAATTAAAGAATGCTTAACAATAGTAAATGTGTGGACAAATAGATAAATAGAATACAAAATAATGTAGTTTTAATAGTTATAGTATTTATGGCGTATAAAGTATATCATAGTCTCTCCTCCCATTTTTTTCCAATAGATGAATAGATCAGATAAAAGGATAGATAAATATGGAAGGGGCAAACCACTCGTCAAAGTAAAAAATGCTCAATGGGAGCAAAATTAAGCATTTTCACATAGTTAATGTGGAGTTGATAAATGATTGTCTATAGACTATGATGAAGAATTTTACTAATGAGCTGTGAGGATTATTGTACTCCCAATACAATAATCATACATGTGTACCATGAGAAGAATTATTGCGAGTATTGGAAGAACAAACTTTAGAACTGTGGTGAATTCAACAGGGAACAATTACCTCCATGACCGGATGATGGTATGATCCATGTCTCTTGTGTCCTAGTACCTAGAATCTCTCTTGTTTTCAACAGTCCTCTTCTAGCTCAACGGTAGACTCCTTGACACATTACTACTGGAGGTGTGGGCATATGGAGGAAGTCAATGATGTGCTATTGTCATTGGAATGTGTAAGAAAACATAAGTCAATGATTTTGAAGCTAAATTTTTTTTTGACCAAAGTGACATGAGTCAAAGTTGCACGTAAGACATTAGTTGGGCTAGAGCAAACCTTGCACATATAAGTATGAGAGGCTTGGGCTTGAAGGGAGTTGGTCAACTTTTGTAAATTTATATTACTTGTAGCTACAATAGTGAATAGTAAAGTTCGTGATATATGGAAGTGTTGAGTGGGATGTCACTAACATGATCTTGTCAAATCATATATTCTTTGATGTACTTGTGATGTAGTCTCCTAAGGCCTGAATCAATGACTAACTCAAGGACCAACTTGTGAAAGAATTGATAAGCACTTCTATGCAAATGGGTCTTGAGATTCAAGCACACATCTGATTTGGCCAATCCCAAGTATAAGGCCAAGTTAGTTGCAAAGTGTTTAGTCAAGAATATGTCATCAATTTTGACAAATTTTCTCATCAGTGGAGAAAATGACAATGAGCATCAGTTAGGTTTTCTTGGAGCAATGAGCATCATTTCTTGTACTTGAAAGACACATTTGACGGTTCAATCGCCTCTCTTATCCTCGATAGGGGTGATATGCTACTCGTAGACTAAAATGTTGGTGAGATTGTCGATATCCAATAACAACTACAATTGAATTTCTCCATGAAGCACTAAGGTCCTACATGACATATTCTTGGGATGAAGATTAGACAACATAAAATTGTGCGACCATTATATATGTCTCAAGTTGATTACATCCAATGACGCTGCTAATTGCCAACCTTAGGATTTCTCAAAAACATTGTTAGACATCCGGTCTAGAGGGGGATCATATGAAGTTGGTACCATGCTCACTAATGGTTGGTTCTTTGATGTATACAATGATCCCAACTTGGTGTGAATTAGTGCATGTGGTTGATATAAGAAGGAGATTTATACGCAAACTTCATTGACCACATTATAATGTAGTGAATCATATCTTCAAATATTTGATTGGCACACAAGACTTACCATCATATTGGGATTGAAAAACCCTCAATTCGAAACAACCAACTTAGACACTCAAAAATCAACCTCTAGCAATTTCTTCCAATAAATAGGTGGCGGAATCTCAGGGAGATCCAAACCTTAGGAGTGCACAACAACTTCAACAACTAAAGTAGAATATATACTTGCATCGAACACATGGAAAGAAGCATTATGGCTTAGTCCACTAGCTAGCACGAGTCAAAGAATCATTCCGAACTTCGTTCCAATCTTATATAGTGAAAACCAAGGTGTTATACCTTTGCAATTGCTCCACTAAGTCTGCTCGTTGTTATCATCTAAGCTTATACAAGGATGTAAGGTACTTGTTGTGATTATGAATGGCAACAAATCTCAAAACATATTTGGCATTCAACATTACCATTTTGATCATAATATGTCTTTTTAAGTTTAAGCAATGGCTTTATTTCTTAAATATAAAAATTGCTGCCTAAGCATAGGCTAGGCTTGAAGTATGCAAAACATGTACTGAAATTCAGGCTTTCGTAAGACCACAATATTACATAGCAGAGCATTTCTTTACTAGTAATACAAACTACATGACATGAGTACAATTCTGAATCTCGGTAAATTGGGTTTGAAAAAGTTGAAAAGATGGAAGGTTTGGAGATAATATCTTCAAAATCAATACGTATAGATGGGAAGAAATGATTGCTCATTCTATTTCAAATTGAACTAGAACGATGCACTACAGTGCCACATGCTGAAAACAATACCAATCTCATGCAAGAGTGTGCTTTAACAATTCTGCGCTTTCTTTGATTGCCAGAAACTATCAATATTCCTACCAATCTCACACTAGGTAAGGAGATTGAATTTCAAAGTCATACCCCACGTCACCTTTATTCCATGTAATTTCAAACTTGAGAAAGAACATCAATCCTAAGTTTTACCAATGAGACAACATACAACTGTAGAGAATGATTTCCAGACAAAAAATACTATCATAGTAAACACATGAACTCAAGGGTAATTAATATATTGGACTGACATTGTGAAGTGCTAAAGAAGCATTTTGTTCTTACAATTGCCCCAACTGACATCGCAGATTGGGAAGCGAAAATGGTTAGAATCACACCCTCAACCGATTGAGACGATTGTAGAGGGGTCTGAAATTGTATGTATACCAACAACAGTTTAAAAGCATCAATCTGTTCTGTTGATAGTGTACCTTTGCCTTTATGGACTGATTGACACAGAAGAAAAAATCATCGGCAAACCCCCACAATCTGGTAGTTTTTGGCAGCCAAGCCAACCCATACAAAGCATAGCATACAATGCAAACTACCAGATTACTTCCTTCCATGTTACAAATCATATTAAGATTACATGGAAATGAGGGATCAGATATCAACATAGCTCAGTTTCCTCCCCTTTGAATCAATCTATTTCTTATATTACCTGTAGAACGATTATCATGGGTATATATCGTGTATAGCACGGAACACACACATAACTGCTGTATGTGTTCATCAAAGAGGGACATTTAGTTCACTTTTTCTTTCGCTATGTGTGTATGTATAATACACATAATAAGATAGATTTTGCTGAGACTGGCTATAATATATATCTAGCTAGGGTCTCGCTTCAACTGTTTGCCTCTAGAATCAGCATTGCTTCCTTCTGAAGGCATATGGCCTGCAGCGTAATCCAAACCATTGGGAAGGCTAGAAGAGTTGAAAGGAAGCTCCTTTGTGCTTGTCTCATCCTTAGATTTTCTTATTGAATTCTTTGGACCAGACCTCTCATCCAGATCATCTAATCTCCTACACCTTGACAAAGAAGGCATATCATCATTGCAATATCTATGCCATAGACTTCTGTACACTCCCTCTAGGTTTTGAACAGCATTGCTACCATTGCAAAGATGCGACTTAAGCATGCGCTCTCTAAGGCTGTTTCTTGTATTAGCCAGTGTGGTTATGTCAGATGCGAGATCAAGCGCTTTGCTCACATATTCATCTTCTGTTTGTGCAACCAGTTTCTCTAGTCCTGTAATTGATTTATTTATCAATCTATCAGCAGTCTCTTGAGCCAAATAAGAAAGATAAATAGGAATTAGTTAAAAGAATTAAGTAAGAATCTGAAGTTAGAACCAGTACCAACTTGATGCAGAAGTGTCACCCCTACATTGTTGGCATGAACTAAACCTGCCATCGTTACACAGGGTACTCCCATATATAAAGATTCACATGTAGTAGTAGTACCAGCATATGGGAAAGTGTCCAAACTGCTCAAGAGGTCAAAAATGAAAAACCAAACATTAGTGCATTAGTTAAACAAAAAAAGATACAAATCATGACAATTCATCTTCAGATGATACTACAATTCTTTGTACCTTTGATATATGGAATATTATAATGATCCATGAACACATGCATAGAAGAAATGCATTCCTATTTCAGGGCCTTCTTGTTTTACAGGTACAATTCTTAAATACTTACAAAAAATACACTTTATAGCACACAAACCTGATATCCATCAGAGAGTATGCCTGCATGTGGTCATGATTCAGGAGGATCAATGGTAGGAGATCTACACGATTTGATTCTACTCCAAGTTCTTCCAGTTTTGCAAGAAATGTATCTCTGATACTTTCACAACAAAATGGTTTGCATTTGACTATCAACCTTGCTGTTGGCATAGCACAAAGAATTTTCGCCCAAACACAAAGTACTCGCTGTGTGATCTGTGCAAATCAATGGATTTAGTAAAATCCAAAAGCTAACTTGAACAATAAAAGCTATTGTGAAACACTTCTTAACCTTGGCAAGGTTGTTAAAGCTCCCAAAAGTGACGAAACCATTGGCAATGGCTGGTGTTTCCACTATCGGCCCTGCTTCTGAAGACGGTGTATAGCAGAGAAAACAGCCTGGTAGTCTCACAAGCTCTTCAACATGTCTGCATGTGAATAGAAGGCCATTTCCCAACCAAGTGAGAAAGATAGACATATTTATGTCTCATACATAGCTTCCAGATATCCAGCATTGACATTCTATGTACCTTTGTTTTGTTGATGGAGGATCCACCAAAGCATCAGTGAACCGATAGTCTATTGTTGGAAGGCCGGTAGTATTTGGATACCCAATCCATGTGGCCTGAAATGAACCACCCGGGGTATAAATAAAAGGTGCAATTAGAATAATCGATCATAAAAAAGGCACTTCAAGAGAAGAAATAACCTGAACAGGCGCAGGATGGCACGCTAATACTCCAAGTTTGTTGTTGGCTGTATGCCCAGTCAGCTCAACTAGGATATCAACTTTATCTTCCCTCACAAAATTCGCTACAATTTTTTCATCAATACCATAGATGTCTCTCCAAGTACCGCCTTTCCTGATGACAGTATCCTTTAATCGCATCGTTTTTGCATCACCCTGGCATCACCAGCAAAACAATCAATATAATCTTACTGAAACATGTAGGCATGCTCAAGCTCACAGAGTCCTAGCACCATTACCTTCACAACGGCAGAATAAACCACAACTCTATACTTTGAGTAATCATGATATAAAAGTGGTGCCTCCACAAAATAGGATACAGAATGTGTAAAGTAGTCTGGTGAAATATACCCAATCACTAATGCACGATCAGGATGCTTTAAGTTTTCCCATGTGGTAAACTCTGGGTAATTCTGGCTAAACTGTTTGCCCCATTCTCTGTAGATTACAACAAGGATCATATTATTGATGCACTTCATCTGGTGGAAACCACACCAATAAGTCAAATCCATCAAAGACTCCAAATTTAAATCCATACACAAACTGTTCGGGGTTTAGGGCTCAGTTAAACAATATTTGAATTATCAGCTACTAATGTCACATAAGGTAAGATATAACTCAAATAATTTGTCTGCTGAAGGATACCAATAATTTCTACCAATTAGATAAATCCTAACAATCCCTGATTTGCGTAGGAGACAAATGAGCAAAAAAACTAGTAATAACCTGTGGGCACTAAAAAGCTTGTCATCATCACCCTCATAAATATAATTCATGGCGAGCAGCCGATTCTGCAATCATATGCGTGATCAGTAATCAATTCTGACAGACTTGAATACCTAAGGACAAGTTTGCCTAGGATAGGCTATCACACCTGACCCGCATTGCGTGAATTGGGATCAATTTGTAAGCATCGTTCATAAGCTTCTATAGCAAGAGAAATGTTGCCAGCATCTCTGTGTAATACACCTGCACGTAAAAACAAGCTTCAAGCCCAAATGAATGAAAAGCACTTTAAGGATATTACACTTTTATACCAAACCAGTCGAATGACTCAGTGAAAAAAAAGGCCCACCTAAATTGTTGTATGCCTCAGCATAAGAAGGATTCGCCATTATTGCCTTCTCAATCATGCTTGCGGCGGCATCCATCTTACCCTGTTTGGATTGAAATTGTTCAATGCAAGTTGTCCTCCAAAATTATTAATTTTCATCCCAGCACCAAGGCTATAGAGATAGTTTGTTCTAACCTGGACTGTATAGACTACCCCAAGGTTATTAAGTGATTGAGAAAAATTGGGCTTGATGGAAAGTGCCATCTGCATTTCAATAAAATGTGTTACGAAAAGTATGTTTGTACTCTTCAAAGTTTGCATTCTCTGGGAAAGTAATAATTCCCCCACAAGTAATCAACCTATCATGTTACTAGTGCTCCAACACTGATACAGTTGAGAAAGAAATTATGCAAATACAGACGGTGCATGATGCTGATATTTCAGCATGCATAAGCAACTTTAGTGTCTTGAGGAATCTGAAACTTTGAAGAATATGTTTGGACTCTTCAAAGTCTGTATTCTCTGGCAAATTAATAATTCCCCCAAAAGTAATCTACATATCATGTTAATAGTGCTCCAACATTGATACAGTTAAGAAAGAAATAATGTGAATACAGACGGTGGATAATGCTGACATTTCAGTATGCAGGAAACTAAAATGTTGAAGAGAGTTGAAAAAAAATGCAGAACAGACCTGGTAGCATTCAACAGCTTTATCAAGGTTATCTCTGTCTTTATAAATGACACCAAGGTTGTTGCATGCTTCTGCACAATGAGGATTGAAGTGTAGCGCAAGTTCATACATTACAACAGCCTGCAGTCAAGGCCTGCACCATTAAGCATACCTGTTTGTTTACCTACTATTTTTTCTAATCTTTTGTAATTATTCTGATCTTAATCTTACCATGTCAAATTTAAGCATTTCTCCATATGCAACACCCAAGTTGTACAATGAATCTGCATAATGCCAATTATACAAAAGAGCTTTCTTGTAGTAAGCCACTCCTTGATGGATATCACCTTCAAGCTTTACCTGCATAAGTTAATATTGTCAGAAATGTGGAATTCTGATTAGAAATTACAAGATGTATGCTCCTAAAGGAACAGATGCTTTTGAGGTTCATTGATACTATATCCACATGATTCTTTTATAGTTACAATTGCAAATCAAGTTTCTGAATAGCAAGCTCTCTCCACTAGTTGCCTTTCTATTATAAATTTTTTAAATATTTTCCCAGGTGAGACCCACATTGATTACAATTCTGCTTTTAGACCTGAACGTCTCCACTATCAGAACCCGGCTATTCAGGTTCAAAAGTTCTCCAATGGGGTACTCTAGCGTATAGCCAAACTGAAACTACCCTGAACAAACTTGAACAGCAGTGAAACACAATATAAATCCTTATTCCGCACTCAACCTGCCCTTAACAAGAGTTATGGTGAGTTGACAACTCTTGACCAATCCCAATTGCCCCCACATCCTGGCAGCTTTCTAGGTATTTATTTATCATTATTCCATAGAATCAGAATTTACGGTATTCAAAGCTTCAACCAACACAACAATCCCAAGATATCGTAACCCGAGAAAATGCCTGCAGGAGCATGCATTTATCTTAAAATCCTAAATTCTGAAAGTATAAAGATCCATTAGATATCCTGGACAAGCAGCTTAGCATTTTGCACACAAATCTGCAAGAACAAGCGAACAGCTCTAAGATTCTTGTTAAAACCACAATGTGGGAAAGACGCTGAGTGGGATGCTTCTTATGGGTAAGTATGCAGTAACTTTTTACACTAAAAGCTAATGAAAACATGCCTAACAAAACCGCCCCTTAGTACTATGAAGGCAAGACTAGTTTATCATTTAGTAATGATCCATTTTCAAAATTAGACAATGCTTCCTTTCCCTTTCTCAATGTTGAATGGTCAATTTATAGAATTGGCATTACATCATGGCTAAGTGATGCAATTGACAGTTTTGTCACGCCACGTGAGAATTATGTCATGGAGAAACGTTATTTCCTCAACTTATCATACACTAAAGCAAAATGCAATATATATATAGACACGATGGTGTAACAGTAAAGTTTGTGCTTTGTAAGATATATGGTGTGGGTGCCAACTCTCAAGCTATAACAAAAAGTCCATAACTTTACTTGAGATTCATCCTTACTAACAATTTGTTCTAAAAAAATGGCTTCACGAGACAAGAAGTTAAAAAGAATAGCATCCATAATGTGAGGATTAACAACACACTAATCTAATTACTAGAAATACACAATCATGAGCTCCATAAAAAATCAAGAAGAAACACATCATCACTCAATGACAAACCTATGTTCAGCACATAATCCTTTAGTAAATAAGACAAACCTATGCTCTTGGCCAAGAAGGAAGCTCCCAAAATAATAGTAACTCACCACTTATTTGCAACTCTCTTTATTGATTCAGCTCTCTAGCTATTAACTGCTGTTTTGATACAGTAACAAACATGCCTCTTCACTATTATTACAGCATGCTGCCTACATTTCTCACCTCTGAATTTAAATATCCTGTTTCCATATCTTGATTGTTTTCAGAAATTACATAAACGAGATATTACTATATAATATTTCACGTGAAATATTTCAGAACCATATAGGATTTTGCACAGGAATGTATCATAGGACATCATACCTTTGTGCCTAAATCAGTAAGTGCTATAGCCATATTGTTCTTAGCAATCTCAAAATTGGGAGAAACGGCCAGACACCTGTATAAAGTTTAAATTTTAACTCCTTGATTTTGCCTGGAAATAAGATAACGTGAATCCAAATACAGCTTCAGTATAACCTTCCAAAAACAATATTACCTCTCGTAGCAAGCGATTGCTGATTCCAAATTCCCACGATTTTTATAAATAACCCCCATATTGCAATATGCTTCAGCATACATAGGTCTATGGTGGGCAGCTTTTTCATAGCACTGAAGAGCTAGATCATATTGCATCATCTCTGAGTAAACTACTCCCAGGTTATAATAGGCTGGCTGAACAAATAGACTATGCCATGTTATAATTTCCACAAAAAAGATTATCCATACAATCGAGTGATAGGGATGATGACTTACTGCATAATTGCTATCGGCTTTTAAGGCATCATAATATTTCTGAAGTCCTTCTTGAACATTCCCAGACAGCTTCAGGCTGGTCCCAAGATCTGTCAAAGCCATTGCGAGGTTCTCTGATGCTGGCTTGTAGTTTCTATCAGCAAGTAACGCCTTGTGACAAGCCTGTCATAAAAAAGAAGGGAAAATCTAAGTGTTTTCTACCATATTGACTGATAATAAATAAAGAACTCCAACTTTTAACATTAATGACCTATTCAAGAAAGTCTAAAAATGCAATTATAAGCTAGCAAATTTAATAAGAATATACAGCAGTTCTGCAATAAAGATGTGTTAAGCATGCATAGGCAACCGCCTTACATTGCTCTTCTAGTTTATAGTAAAAAGATATTCTTCACAAGTCCAACATAGGAGCTTACATATTGGATGAGATCACAATTAATATGTACTATGTATCAGCATACATATTACGTACTCATGCCATCTCGACAAAACCTAATACAATCCTCACAGACAATATTGTCAATCCCTCTTTATGCTATTTGTTGTTAAGGTCATTCCCAGACCATCGAACTAGGAGACATCACACAACAGTTATGTGTATTGCTTTTTCCAGAGCCCCCAAGCCTACTGACAGCCTTTTCATAGATATACTTTTGCTCCAACGAATTGCATCTTCAAAGTTCAAATTTAGTTCCAACCCAAAAAACAAATTGAATTTTTTAAAGTTCTTTCCAAGATTTTCAACCTGCATTTGAAAGTTATTTTTCAGATTCTAGGGTGCTTTTTGACGAAAACTCATGTACACAATATGTACTATTTATGTTGTGTCTTGACTACCTATATTTAAGTATCACAATAAGTTTAAACAAGAATGGCTTTTCCAATTCTTTTGCAAGGTTTGAAATCACTTTCCCTGTTCTTATTGTTGTCTTTTCCTAAAGAATCCATCAGAGAACCAATTATGCCATATACCTAAGTTGAAAAAGTAGAGGTTTTGAATGAATGGAAACTCACTGCTTGTCTGGTTAATACACTCACACTATGACATTCCAGTTCAAGGGGTAGTTCACATAATGAAATAGTTGTACTCTAGCTATGTATAACAATATCATCTCCACTTGGCAAGTTCAATCAGTTAGATTAATTGACCCTCTTAACCTAAACAATTATGAAGTCGGCACGGTCTGAATTTAGCTTAGTCATTCATTGATCAAACACTGGTTTGATCTCTATTGTAACCGCTTGCCTCAGTCTGACAATATGAGATGATAATATGCAGGGTTTTCATGAAGAGCACTTTATTCATCCCATAATACAATGCTGGTTTTATCTTCATTGTCACCGCTCAACTCAAACAATATTCGTGGTACTAAGAAAACGCAAGGCTTTGCTTGAACTCTTGGATTATTCACCCCATTGCCAAATGCTGGTTTGATCCATACTCAACTCAACCAACAATTTGTGGTACTAAGAAAATGCAAGGCTTTCCTTGAACACTTGGATTATTCATCCCATTGTCAAATGCTGGTTTGATCCATATTGTAATCACTCATTCAATCACCAAGTTGTGGTACTAAAAATACGTAAAGCTTTCCATGAAAAGCATTTGGATTTATCCATCCCTAAACTTCATTTTCCAGCCAAATGTTGGCTGATCAATATTCCACTTTCCAACAAGACGGAATAAATAAACTTTAAGAGCTACTATAAAATGCATGATGCAGATTATTAGAAATCCGAGGTAGCAGACAGCTACAAGAGAAGTCATGGTTTACCTCATGGCATCAACGTAGAATCTCTTCCATATTCCAGCTAGAGAAATAAATAGTCTTTTAGAGATACGATAACAAATATAATGCAAAATTTTGGAATTCTAAGTAGAACATTTAGTAAAATACACCTATAAAGAGAGGTCTCCATTAACCTCACAAAAATATGTCAATAGAATACAAAGTAGGATGCCTTTCATATTGCAACAAGATGTCCTTTTATAGGAGGTAACAGAGAACACATAATGCAATAGTAAATCTAAACATTTCACTTAGAACAATTAACTTACAAAGAGATGCCATTGTTTACCTCATAGCATCATGCCATTAGAATACAAACTAGAATCTCTTCCAAATCCCAACAACATAGCATTTTCTTTAGTCTTACAAGAAAATGCACGAAACAAAATAAAGTACAGTAGACAATGGTCCTTTCTTTGAGATATCAGAGAATGCATAATACACAAACATAAAAGAAACGGAAGTAGGATTGAGCTTTGAAGATATAAAAGGGAAAAGGGAAAAGGGCAAAGTGAGGAAAAAACAAGTATAACGCAAAAGCATGAATGAAAACATGATAAGACATAATTTTGACAAAATAAAAAGGAACTACAAAGTAGCAAAGAGCTGTGAAGAACTAAAATGGTAAAAGAAGAGACATAACGAACTCGATATAGTACCTCGGCAGCTTCAATCAGATGACCTTCTTCTCTGTATAGAATTCCGCAATGGGTGAGAGCACATGAATTCTTGGGATCCATTGCCAGAGCTTCAGCAAAGCTTTCGAAAGCTTTCCGAGAGAAACCTTGCATTTGCAAACATATCCCTTTTCCTACAAAAGCCTCGACATTACGAGGATCCCTTTCGAGTATACTGTTGTAGATGGATATGGCATCGGAGATTTTGTTGCGAGATCTCAGAATGGCTGCGTATGAAAGGCCGTCTTTTCCACAGAAACGCGGGGTTGGAGATGGAGAAGAAACGTGTTTTGACGCAGTGGCAGAAGAAACGTTCGACGCAGAAGAAGTGACGCGCGAAGCAGAAGGAGCAGAGGAGGAAACGTGAGAAGCGGAAAAAAAAGCGTTTGAAGAAGAAACGGAGGCTACGGCGCCATTCTGGAAGGCCACTCCCTGCTTCTGTGCTTCTTGTGCTTTAGGTGGGGAAGAAGGAGGCGAAGAGGAAGACGAAGACGACGACGACGACGACGACGAGGAGGAGGAAGAGGAACTGCGACGTTTCAGGCTATGGTGATGATGATGATGATGATGATGATGATGAAGAAGAAGATGCTGCTGCTGCTGCTGCTGCTGCTGGTGAGAAGGAGGATGATGATTTTCTGTGGTTTTGTTTTCTTTGCTCTCGGGCCATGGTGAAGGCGATGGCGATGGCGATGGTGATGGCGATGGCGCCATGACACCTTTCATGTGTGTGTCTTCTTCTTCTTCTTCAGGAAGGAAGGAAGGAAGGAATGTATAGACAGACAAAAAACACAGACTACTGCGAAAAAAATCTGTGTGTGTGTGTGTGAGAGAGAGAGAGAGAGAGTAGTAGGGTGTGTGTGTGTGAGAGAGAGAGAGAGAGATAGAGAGAGAGTAGTGTGTGTGTGTGTGTGTGTGTGTGTGAGAGAGAGAGAGAGTAGTAGGGTGTGTGTGTGAGAAAGAGAGAGAGAGAGAGAGTTGTGTGTGTGTGTGTGAGAGAGAGAGAGTAGTAGTGTGTGTGTGTGTTTGTGTGTGTGTGTGTGAGAGAGAGAGAGAGTAGTAGTAGTAGTATGTAGTGTGAACTTTTTGCATTCTCCCAAAGTCAACAATGCGTATGTCTCTCTTCTCTATCTTCTCTCCTTTTCTCTTGTTGCCGGCCTACCTACCTGCCCTGCCCTTGCCTGCCCTCCTGGGTGTCCCGAGAATCCACATGAATCGGGTGTGTGGAGGATGATGTGCATGTTGGCTAATGGTCAGCCGGACTTGATGAACCCCGAGAACCTCTTCAAGCCTCGGACGGTTCGGTTCGTACACTCGACCCGTGCTCTCGCCCCGACGCTCTTCCCTGCGTGACCATATAACATTTGCCTCGAGTGCTTTCCTTCAAAATTTGTGTATGTAGGAAAGATATGTGTGTGCCCCTCTACTTACGATGTGCGCATGTGTCGTACATGTGAGGTTGCAAGTGTATGTGTGTGTATGTGATTGCGCACGTGTGCCATGGGATGCATTTGCATGAGAGAGGATGTGTATGAACGTGTGAATCAATCAGAATTTATATGTCCACATATGTGTGTGTGAACATTTATGTTTGTGCGTTTAGCTAACTAAATGTGTGCGTACGTTCATGTGCACCCTTATGTATGTTTCCTTACATTCGACAAGTATGTGTGTCGAAATGTATAACTTTGTATGTGTAACTTGAGTGTGAATAGATGTTGAATGTGTGTTTGTTTGATATGTGTGTGTGAATGTGTATGTTGACTATGCGGATGTGTAAGTGTCAATGTAAATTTTATAAGCATGTATATGTGTGTGTTGTGTGTAAATATATGGTCATACTTTGTAGATGGGCGGCATAGACTTTTACAAATTAGTACATGTATGTATGTGTGTATATAATATATATATATATGCATGTAATTCAAGGGTATTTTGGGAACATAAAGCTCCCCCTTTTTTTCCATGTTGGTTGTGTCAAATGAATTAGGGAATGGGACGGAAGAGGTAAAGAATCCCTTTATAGTGCGAACACTAGACTCGTGCCCAAACCAATGGTCATGATGAGGTTTTCGTGACGAGGAGGTTTACATCAGCCTTCTCATTCGTTGTACATGATGGCTAATCATGGATCAAACACCGCTACAACATTGTTTAGTTGTTTTCATGATCCTCCTTCCTTCCTAGTTTTCGTGTCAGTGCGCACAATAGAACTTTTGAGTTTTATTGTTATGAGTCCCTAAGATAGGCTCCACATGAGAGAACCTTTCAAGTTGTTTAATTTTGAGCTCAACATTGGTGCTTGATGCAAATCTCAAGCATCACCCAATAGAAGGGCATTGGATCTACATGCTTCACAATTGTGGCTTTGAATACTTGTGTTTGCTAAATTTTTAGTGTAAAGCCCATTTTCTTATTTTGGTCAATGTGCAAACATTTTTGTTGCAATGTTGGCACAAAATATGGTAGCCTACAATTGTTGTTGTAGGTCATGAATGGCTCCATCTTTCTACCGCCATTTGTTGTAGTAGTTATTTGAATTTGTGAGTGTAGGTGTTGTCTTCCTCCTTGATATGCACAATCAACCAATTTGTCTCTCTTGGAGGTAGCATTGTATTTGCTTTAAGTGTTGGTGACTTTTTGTTTATTTTGATTGCTTCTACATCGGTGATGGCGAGTAGGACTTCCATCTTGCAAAAGTGAGGCTCAACCATTAGTCACCAGTGGGCAAAAAGAGGTCGTAGAAGCTATCATGAATGGAGTAAAATTAGGGGTTCCTCTTGTAGAGAGGATGGGAGAGGTTGGTGAACGCGGAGAGGTAAGTGTATTCACGTGTTGATGTATGACATGGTCTTTGCCATCGAGGAGTGACATCCCCCAACCCTTCAACTAGCCCATTGTGAGGAATACAACCCCTCATGACTCAATAGTGACCCTCAAAGTGCATCACGCCAAGATATGAATCATGTTGGCCCCTTCAAAAAAACTTGATTTAATGCATATCTTATTCATGTCGACATTGTTGTTTGGGCAAATTTCCTACCAAGTTCTTTCTTGGGCCGCTCTTTAGTTTTCTTCCTCTTATGTTCTTTTGGATATCATAATTGTTTTTTCTAGAGATGGATTTTCGGTGTGGGTTCTTTCGGCGTGCTACAAAATGCCAGTGTGACTGCGACATACACACAAACTCAGCTAAGTCTCGCACCCATTTATTTTATTCTTATTGACACCACAATGACGTCTAAACGAGCTAAGGAACATAAGGATATACAAGACGAGGCTATAAGTAAAGATGACTTTTTAGATATGTGTTATCGTTTAACAAAAATAGAGATGGATATGAAAAAATGGGCAAAAGACGCTCAAACCCACAAGAAAAAAGATAAACAGGAAAAAGACGCTCTCAAGACTGAAATAGAGAATATCAAGATTTATATCTTATAATTAGGGAAATCAAGGAGAGAAAGAGGTACGTTAGGTTTTAGCTTTAATTTTGGGACATATCTCAAACAAGGAAAAACCATAACAAAAGGTTTATCTCATTCACATTCACAATTGGGAGGGTATGAAGGCTTGTAGACATTGCCTCCTCTCTCTCACTAAAGATGTGAAAACAAATATGGAGCAATTGAAGGATATTGTCATTCTCAAGGCAAGGTATCAATATTTTAGTGCACATGTATGTGGACATTGAATGCTTAGTTTCCCATGCAATGCATGGATTGAAGAAGAATGCCAGTCTTGTATCAAAATGTTCAAGCTCACAAAAGGTAAAAATGAGAAACCCCAAGCATTGTATCAATATTGAAGAATGACAAGGAAGATGAGACAATACCATCAAATGTAATAAAAAAGAGATGTTTAAACTCCAACCAAAGTTAGCATGGAGACAACTCAAGGGCGAAAAGGAAGATGAGATTAGTGATTTCACTGACAAAGAGATAGCACATATATGTAGAAGCTTAATATGCATCATAGGATAATGCATGTGACATTTAATATTGAAACACAATATAAACCATGTGTGTCTATTGAAGATATTAATAGAGGGGCAAAAAAGATGTCTAATGGCAATGCAATGGATGCAAATTTAATGAAACTTTAGCTTTTGAAATGGACAAAACTAGAAACTCATGAATTGGATAACAACTATCATGGATAAAGCTATCGAGCGAAGTTTCCTAGAAGATTGACTCATGCATTGGATTGAACCAAACCATAAAGGGAGAGACAATATTTGGTATCCAATTATTGAAGCAGCATGGTTAGCAAGTTATAAAGCACTATCATGAAACGAAAGATTAGCTCATAGGTTGAATGTCATCACAAACGAGCACTTGATCAATCATGCTTTAGACCAAAACATTGAACTATTGATCATTTGGTTACACTAAGATTTCGTGCAAAAGAAAGTTGACTTCAAGGGAAACCACTATATTTTCTGTTTTCTGGACTTCAAGAAAGTCTTTGATATTGACTACCTCACTTTTACATACAAAGGAGAACTAACACAAGTGGTGCAAAGCTTCAAATATCTTGGTATTAATATCCCATTAAGACATTGTCGTAAAGATTGTGGTTGTGTGTCGCAACCGCTGAGGTTTTGTGACTCGGGGATAATTGTGTGGATGGTGTGATGACAAGAAGCCGAAAAGGCAAGGTAGATGCGACGTTGTCACGAAAATAATTTTATTTGTAAAAAAACCACTTTACAATATTTGTTTGCCAAAAATTATTTCGCAAGACTTAAACTTAAATCCTCTCTTGGAAGTAAGGTTTATCAAATTAAATCACTTCAACTCTTTTCTTTCTCTATTAATTTAACTTCCTTTATCTTTATATTTACTTCTGTTTATCTTACAAAACTTGTTTATCAAAACAAACAGGTTTTGACAAGATTTGAACTCACAACCTTTATTTGGGCATAAGCATTTGAGACAAACCACTTCAACTCATTTACGTTCAAACTTGTTGTTTTGATATAATTATATTTGTCTCCTTTAAGTGATCTTGAAGGTAACATTGATCCTTCCGGAGGTTGTATCTTGGGCTTCGGACTTTGATTCACGAATCAAAAAATCCTAGATGCTCCCGAGTCCTCGTCGCAAGCTCTAGATGGAAAATATACTTCTAAAGATTTTTAACATTGTTTCGATATCGTGAAGCCTAAACTTCATGACAACTTAAGTGGAATGTATGCTATGAATTTGAACTTCAAGTGGGCTGGAAATAGTTATTATATGTTTGAGATTTGATTCAACCAAAGTGATACTCGAGGATGAGAAGTGAGATTGATGTTGTTCCATATTATGATGGACCAAGTGTTGCTTAATGGAGTGGAAATGTGGGTGACACTATTGCACGTAGTGCAAGCCATGACATAGATAAAATCCAAAATTTGTTATTACATTTACACTTGGGGGTAAAGTCTTACCATCCTATTAGAAATAAGTGCCCAGCCCATAAGGTACTATCCCAACACCATTTCGGTGCAACTTGGGAAAAAAACATTTTGTTTACTCTGTAACCTACTTATGTTCATTTTGAAGCAGAAGCTTGATATTGAAGTTGTAATATTCCTTAATTCCCATTTTGCTTTATGTAAAGCATTTGCCGTCCATTCACACAATGGATCCCTTTCTTGAAAATGTTGCAACCATAGTATGAACCATATGTACCATATGTGCATTCGCATTCACGAATGATTCAATCATTCGAGTATGGTAAACACCCTAGAAGAATGGTAAATACCATACTTTTGGATTAACTATTTATTATGAGGTAAATAAACAAAAAAAAGGGGAAAAAAAACACACAAGAATGTTTGAATAACATTCGCATTCGTTTTCCAACTAGGAAAATGAATGTTATGCTAGACAAACACGAATTTTACGTACTATGGTTGCAACGATGTCAAGGCACAATGCATAGTGATACTTTTTTGTTTATATCTTTCCCTTTTCCCTTGTGCCCAAGAGAATAAGAAACTACTAATATGTAATTTTGCCAAGGCCATATTATCTTCCACATTTCCAGTTTGCAATAAAGTTTGTCTCCATATATACATAACTTGTTAAGTAATTATGGGTTCTGTAAACAATTCCTGTGGAATCATTATTTTCCTTGTTGCTTACGTTTTTTCCCATCATTAACTTGAAACACAACTTGGGCATGATCAGAGAAAGTCATACCTGAATCAATGCCAACACTCCCTCCTATCTCCGCAAATAAATCATCAACATAAATCCTATCAATTCTTGACAAATTGCCCCATTTAATCTTCTATCGGACCTAAAAAATGTTAAAGAATTATCCAAATTTCCAAAGGATGGTAAATGCCAGACATCCAACAACCTTCTATTTATGGTAAATTTTTCCCATGCTAATAATTCTAAACCATGCACTGTTACTCCACCTTCACCACTCCTATCCTCAGGATCCTCAATCATATTAAAGTCTCCTGCTACACACCAATTATCTACAATTGATAATGAACTATCCAATTCAATTCACATCTTTAATCGTTCTCTAGAAGAATTAGGAGCATACATATTCAGAAAGCCAACCTTTTTATTATGAAATTCCATGATAACATATTGTGTTCTTCCTAACAACAAATTTCCTACTTCCAACATCTTTACTTCCCATATATCATGAATAGCCATACATAATCCATCTTGAAGTTGTGTTGATCCATATGTTGGACCCACAACATTTCCCAGTTTTCAGGCAATAATGAACCATAGACTTTAGTATGTCTTTCATTTAGATTAAGATGTTCTTGTAACATCACTATGTCCACTTACCCAATTATACATTTATGCAACTATTGCTGAAATCTCCATTTATATTGTTTACATAAGGATCCCTTAAGACCCTGAACATTCCAAGAAATTATCTTCATATTTACACAAATTTAGAGAGTAATATTTTTTCTTTCAAACATCGATTCATGTCTTCTTACGACATATTTTGGAACTTAATCATTCTTCTAAAAGTTATGTAATCTTTACTAAATGCATAATTTAGTTTGTTTATGTACTCTTTGAATAGAAATCTTACTATCACTTCCTTGAAAATGTTCAATTAATGATTTCGTGGAAATTCTCCAATCATTAGCATCCTTCATGAAAGGATTATGATCCTTCGAGAAGTGCTTGGACATGGATCTTGTCCACCTCCCTTCAAACGAAGGCAAAGGTCCAATGTCAACTACTTGATTTTTAGTTTGTAGTTCCCCTACAATCTCTTGTCCATTCATTGTTTCCAATACATTTATCGGAATGATAGCATTCTCAGCATATAAAACCATTTCACGACTACATCCTTCTTGATGTTCGTTATTATATACTTGAACATCAAGTTTAGGATCATCTGGTCTTGATTGTATTCCTTCCACAATCTCCTTGCCAGGACGCCTATTGTTAGGTACTTCCGTATTTCCCAAATCTTCCATCAACTGAGCTTCTCCATCTTCTATGTTGGTTACCAAATTGTATATATTACCCTTAGGTTGCCATTTGGATTTACCATGACTTGTCTTTTTTATCATGTGTCTTTTGGCAACTTGAACCCAAGAGCCGCCAACACTTGTTTACGGCTCATCATTTACAACATGTATCAGACCTTTCCTTGAAAAGGAACATTCCTTAACTAAATGTCCCATTCTTTTACATAAAAAACATTGATTTGGTAAACCAACATCATATACTTTTTTTTGTCTCTTTCCACATCCCCCATTTTTCAAATAAGGTAATTTCACATATTTAGACAACGGTTTTCCTCTAGTACATAATAATTTAACTATTGGTATTCCAAATATTTGTCCGTCTTTGTTATGTATATAGGCATCTAATACAGCTTCAATTAAACCCCCCCAATTAATGCAAGAGATGATGACATTCCTTAGGCAATCTCGGAAAACTTGTAGTTAAAACTAAAAAATCATGTTGAGTCTCTCTCATGGTATCAAAACCATGCTTCCATTCCTGAAATTTAACCCATGCTCCTCGTATATCAACAAATTTCATAGCAAGTAATATGTGGACAGATGCCTCATCTTGAAACTCGACATGGTA
Organism: Azolla caroliniana; assembly: GCF_043228905.1. Lineage (NCBI taxonomy): Eukaryota > Viridiplantae > Streptophyta > Polypodiopsida > Salviniales > Salviniaceae > Azolla > Azolla caroliniana. The sequence goes on from NW_028230453.1 coordinate 2,503,433, forward strand.
ATAGCCTCTTCCAAGAAATTGCACATCTTTAATACGACCAATTTCTACCTGTAATCAAGCTTGTAGCAAGTGCCTCAACTCTTGCCGATTTGGCCGGAGACCTAAAACTTGTATGATTAAAGAAAATTGTTGCAATTGGTGGATTTCTTGTCTCATATGTACTTCTTCTTGCTTTGATAACTAAAGCTTGAACATCAACCCCACAACAGGTTGAAAATCGGGAAGTGATTCACGAGATCCTCCCATTGTCGTAGTTGCCTAGGCCGTTGTCGTTCTCTTAGCCATGCTCTGTTCTCTCTACTTCAACTATATTTCAATGAGTTGTTTTTTGGTTACCATTATTTTCTAGACAATATAATTTGCATGAGGCATCTAAAACCATTTGATTTAATCTTGGATTTTTGTAACAGTTCCGTTTGATCTCTTTGTAGTTGAGCTCTTCTTCTTGATTCTTTAATCTTCTTTCCCCTCTTGTAATCTAAGTTAGAGCTTTCTCTCCCCCTCTTTCTTATATACTTGTGAAATGTGTTATTTGAAGTGTTATTTAGCCAAACGCATACCACTCTCATTTTGTATGTGTTGTGTGTTTTCATTCATTGAAGTGTGCTTTGTTCATCCACTTACCGTCTATTTAGTTATGTATATATCTAAGGTTTAAGCCTATTATGGCACTAGTTAGATTCTTAGTGAGGTGAGTGCTTTCAAGAGGGTTGAGTGAGAGTTCACAAGGCGATCAATTTTTTTATTATTACACAAACATATGCCGTGGTATTATAAAATCATAAAAAATACAAAAGTTGTGTTGGATAAACAAATATACCAATGGACTCCCATGTACTCACATCATGGTCAATTTGATGTGTATATACAAAAACCACACATATTTGTATACCATATCTCCAAGTCTACTCCTCCTAGATTGCAAATGATCATGCAATGTAGCCTATACCACTAACATTTGTAGCAATAGAATCCATAAACTAAGTTAATAGACATTGTTTCCCAAAATGACGGGAACAATATACATCCATATTATGCAATCTCCATCTTCCCTAAAAATGAGCATTGAATCCCATAACCTTTTAAAATGCATTTGCTTCCAGAAAATAGCATCAACATTGCCCGTAAAACTTTCGTATTGACCACGTAATGTATGAATAAGCAGCAACCAGAATTCAGCAAATATACCATAAGCATTGATCGTGAGTGACATTGTCAAAACCTTATATCCATCGCGCCTTCCGAATCATCCACCTAAGAATAGATGAAATTGTTTTCGAAATAATATATTTCTCTTTCTAATAGTATGTTATTTTGCCAACTATGGGTATTTCGAAAAAAGCCATTGTTGAACCGGCATTGGGATCCATCATATTATCTTTGGAAACATCCACATTCTTTGTCTCAAACTAAATGTATTCAGTTTTTTCAATATTTTGTGAAGTTGGGATGGAAGTTGCTCTTAAGTAAGAAATCGTGTCCACCATCTGCTATGAAAGTGTGGTTGGCAAATGGGACCTCTTTAATGGATGCATCGAAATATTGGAAGTGGTTATGGAGTATGTGGATTCCCAAGAAGATCATACAGTTTCACTAGTTATTGATGCATTATGCATTACCGGTTCGGGCCTGGTTACGGCAAATACATTGTAAGTCGTGTGGATTTGGATGTGGTTGTATGACAGAATCAATTAAGAATGTGTTGTGGTCTTGTCCTAAAATTAAGTATGGAAGAGAGTTTTAAGGCTCTTAGTATTGATACATGCTAATTGTGTGATCGCTTTGGGTGTTGTTAGGTGGGGCATTTTAGAGGGATGATTGTTGTTGTATGAAAAGGAGGATATAGTGCAAGTCTTTCACATAGTTCCTCCTCATGTACAAATGGTTCAGCCTTTTCTGTTTGACAGGTTTCAAATTAGGCACAAGGCAAGCAGTTTGACAATGCTCAATTATCACTCTCACTTGACTCATAATCAATAACGAATACAACGATCCACACCCCTTGGGAATGATATTGGCATAGAGACACAACTTTGTTGTGCTCAATGAGTACACCTTGACCCAATACATAGCATTGGAGGTGAGGTGTTCGATAAAGATTCCTCAGTCAAAATGGCCATTATGTGGCTTCTAGAAAATTTCTAGGGGATGTAAGATTAATGCCTTGCAATGTTTCCAATTTTGAGATCTACAATGGTGCAATATTGAGACTTGTGATGAGGATCCTTATGTTTTATATGATGTCCTTGTCATGTTAGACATCAAATATTTTCTCATACCTCATAGCTTGATGGCAATGTAGATTTTCAAAGGGATGTGATAGGACGCGATGCTCCCTCCATGGTGATTATTCCAATAACGAAGATGTCGTAGAATCTTTGGACATTGCAATCACTACATAGAGGACCTTTAATAATATTGTACATTAGAAAGCTATTGATCATATATGCAATTGATGAACTTTGGTTGTGTAGGCTCTTAGTCCTTAGGATGTAGTCTCTCAACGTTTTTCGTGGCTTTCTATTTTATTGAGAACAATTAGTCTGTTGGGTTCCAAGTAGCATGTTGGAAAGAGAATTTTTGTAATGAACTCCTCATTAATTGGATTGCCTACACATTCACTGTTTAGAGATTCTACATCAATTCTAGGTTTCCATTTTGCAACCCCGTAATGAAGGGATTCTCCTAGACTGTGTTGGTTAAGGTTTTGACTTTGTGAGGTTTAATGTCTAGAAATATCATGTCTTTAGTTTGTCAATTTTTATGGGTATTGTGTGTGTAGAGTTTGAGGAACTTATACTCATGTTAAAGTCATAGTTGGAGTTATGTGTGTTTGGGTTTATTGTAACCTATTGGATGTGACTCCTTAATGCTCTTATGTGTGCTTGTCTATTCCATTCTTGTATATTTCCTTAATAGTTAATGTTAAGTGATTAAGTGAGCTTAAGTTCATTTGTGTGCATTTCGTTGTTAAGTTTAGGGCTTGATTTGCTCATTCTTTAGTGTTTTTTCATTGTCTTGGGAGCGGATTGACACCATCTCAAACTTGTCCCACCAACAATAGAGCATACGTTGTCCCAACTCCCATAGATCTTGGTCCAAGGATAGTTAGGTAATGCTAAGTAGAAATTTTTGTGGAAAGTCCTAGGTGAGTGTTAGGGATGATTAATAAGGGCTAGTTTTAGGGGCAAGTGATAGAGGAGAGGAATGGTAGATGTGATTGTTGGGGGTGTGTTGGAGAAAAATACTAAAGGTGAGTGCAAGTTGAGGATGACTCTAGGGGTAAGTGCTAGGGATGACTCATGAGTATAACATTATTTCCCTAAACAAAGATAAATTTCAAGGACATTAATAAATGCAATTAAAAGAAATTGATGGGAATCATGGTCAAAGTAAGGAGAAAACAAATTATGTCAAAGCATTCTAAAACAATTGATTTGAATCCATAAACACTGTCAGGAACAGTACTAAGACAGAGATGGAATTAGTACTAAAAGAAGTATTAGTACTAAGAGAGGTGAAGAACTCTCGAGAGAAGGAAATAGTGAGTGAGAGGGAGAGAGAGAGATCGAGAGAGAGAGAGAGTGATGATAAGAAAAGATATATATTATGTGAAGAGAATGTACAATAGTACCTAGGAGGCTTAAGACTGGCGTTGAACCGATTTGGTTCGAAATAATGCCTTGTGCCTCCTTTTATAGTGTTCTGAGGAATACTCCTGAAGTTTCTAGAATGTTCCAGAGAGAGAGAGAGTGATGGTAAGAAAAGATATATATTATGTGAAGAGAATGTACAATAGTACCTAGGAGGCTTAAGACTGGCGTTGAACCGATTTGGTTCGAAATAATGCCTTGTGCCTCCTTTTATAGTGTTCTGAGGAATACTCCTGAAGTTTCTAGAATGTTCCAGAGAGAGAGAGTGATGGTAAGAAAAGATATATATTATGTGAAGAGAATGTACAATAGTACCTAGGAGGCTTAAGACTGGCGTTGAACCGATTTGGTTCGAAATAATGCCTTGTGCCTCCTTTTATAGTGTTCTGAGGAATACTCCTGAAGTTTCTAGAATGTTCCAGAGAGAGAGAGTGATGGTAAGAAAAGATATATATTATGTGAAGAGAATGTACAATAGTACCTAGGAGGCTTAAGACTGGCGTTGAACCGATTTGGTTCGAAATAATGCCTTGTGCCTCCTTTTATAGTGTTCTGAGGAATACTCCTGAAGTTTCTAGAATGTTCCAGAGAGAGAGAGTGATGGTAAGAAAAGATATATATTATGTGAAGAGAATGTACAATAGTACCTAGGAGGCTTAAGACTGGCGTTGAACCGATTTGGTTCGAAATAATGCCTTGTGCCTCCTTTTATAGTGTTCTGAGGAATACTCCTGAAGTTTCTAGAATGTTCCAGAGAGAGAGAGTGATGGTAAGAAAAGATATATATTATGTGAAGAGAATGTACAATAGTACCTAGGAGGCTTAAGACTGGCGTTGAACCGATTTGGTTCGAAATAATGCCTTGTGCCTCCTTTTATAGTGTTCTGAGGAATACTCCTGAAGTTTCTAGAATGTTCCAGAGAGAGAGAGTGATGGTAAGAAAAGATATATATTATGTGAAGAGAATGTACAATAGTACCTAGGAGGCTTAAGACTGGCGTTGAACCGATTTGGTTCGAAATAATGCCTTGTGCCTCCTTTTATAGTGTTCTGAGGAATACTCCTGAAGTTTCTAGAATGTTCCAGAGAAATCTAGAATATACATCAATTTTCTATAATAAAACATAAATGAAAATAATATTCTACGTATTACAATGTATGGTCTAATGGTCAAGAGCTCAACCCATGTAGCATAAGGTCATGGGTTTGAGTCTTGCCATATCATGACATTATCCCCCCTTTAAAACGACGAGTGTAATGAGTCGTTTTGGATTGAGGACCCGGTTTGTCTGGATATTGACAATGGAAGTCTTCAAGAAGAGCACGAGCATTGGTGACATTCTGTATCGGTTCCCAAGTACGCTCGCTGGGACTATATCCTAGCCAATCGACTAGATAGTAGAGCTTGTTGCGAACAATCTTGGAATCAAGGATGGTGGCAACCTCGTACTCAGGTCCATCTTCAAGCTCGATCGGGGGTGGAGGCTGTGTAATACGTCCTGGGATGGTGCTCTCTTGATAGGGTTCGAGGAGAGAACTATGAAACACTGGATGTATCCGAAGTTGTGGAGGTAGATCGAGACGAAAAGCGACACCATTAATCTTTCCTATAATACGGAAAGGACCTAATCGCCGATAATCCAACTTCTCGCATGGGCGAGTAGTCTTGATGTGTCGTCGTAGTAGCCATACCCAATCTCCAATGTTAAAACTGGATGGGAGTCGATGACGATCCGCATAAACCTTGTTTGTTTGTTGAGCTTGTTGGAGATGAGTAGATAAATCTGCTTGTATCTTGCGTAACCGCTCCAAACAATCCTCCGCGCAAGGATTTGTGGACACCTCTAGGGTTTCAAGTACACACCACCTGGGGTGACATCCCATATAAGCATAAAATGGCGTAACTTTAGTCGATGTGTGGATAGAGTTATTATAAGCAAATTCGGCAAAGTGGAGAATATCTGCCCAGTCATCCTGATGATAGCTGAGAAAGCACCGCAAATACTTCTCCAGCGTTTGATTTGTTCGTTCAGCTTGGTCGTCGATTTGTGGGTGGTAGCTGGAGGAGAGGTTACAAGTGACCTTGATCATTTTAAAAAGGTGCTTCCAGAATTTTGACACGAACTGGGGTCCACGGTCGTTGATGATACTATCGGGAAGTCCATGATGCCGACATACTTCACGCATGACAATTTCGACACTGTCTTCACTGGAGATTTCCTTAGTACAGGGCAAGAAATTAGCCATCTTCATATATCGATCTACCCCTGTTAGAATCGCATTGAACCCCTTAGAGACTGGAAGATCTGTGATGAAGTCTAGAGCAATGGATTGCCACGACTTGCTTGGAATTGGTAATGGTTCTAATAAACCATATGGATGATGCCTTGACATTTTCGCTCTACAACATGTATCACAAGTCCGAACAAAATCTTCGACAAATTGTCGCATACGGGGCCACCAGAATGATCGTTGTACTAAATCTAATGTTTTAGTACTACCAAAATGCCCAGTAGTTTTGTACTACTCGAAGGCGGCAAGAACCATTAGGAACATACAAAAGTTCTTTAAAGAAGAGTAATCCATCATAGTATTTGAATTGCCGATAGTCCGTATCTGGTGGTTGCGACTGTGAACACGACGCTCGAGAGGGATCAATTTGTGCTAGTATAGCTTGGGCGAAAGCATTTGTCTTCAGGTCTGCACGTATGATATTGATAACGTGGGAATCCATGGGCATGCCAAAGACCTGTGTTGCTTGCAGTCGTGCCGGTCCCAAGATTACTTGCTTTTGGTTATCGAAAGCTAGCTCGCCGGGACGCGGTGCTAGGTACGAATGCCGTGATAATGCATCTGCTTTCCCTTGATGCTTCCCAGGTCGATATGTAATCTTGAAGTCGAAACACGTGAGAAAATGGGCCCACCGAGCTTGACGTCGATTTAACACATGAGCGTCTTGAAAATAGGCGAGGTTTTTGTGGTCACTGAATATAGTGACTTGATGAGAAGATCCCTCTAGAAAATGCCTCCATTGCATAAAAGAGTCCACTATAGCCAATAACTCTTTATCATGAATTTCGTAGTTGATTTCGGTGGCGTCAAACTTGCGTGAGTGAAAAGCCACAGGATGTAGCTTTTCATCATTACCTCGTTGTGATAGAATGCTCCCCAATGCAAAATCTGATGCGTCTGCTTCGATGATGAATGGTTTTTCTGGATCAACGTGAGCTAGAATCAGAGCTGATGTAAATGCCTGTTTAAGATTCTCAAAAGCCATGTCCACTTCTTCAGACCAAACGAACGATTGTCCCTTCCTAGTAAGTTGTGTAAGAGGCAAAACGAGCTTTGAGTAATCCTTTATAAACTTCCGGTAAAAAATTGGCAAAGCCTAGAAAGCATTGCACATCCTGCACCGAACGTGGAGTCTGCCATTCTACCACCGTTTTGACCTTAGCTGGGTCAATGGAGATGCCTTCTGAGGAAATGACATAGCCGAGAAATTCCACATGGTTGCACCCGAAACTAAAATTTTCCAGCTTTGCATAAAGACCATGTTCTCGAAGTCGTTTTAGTATTAACAGTACATGAGAATCATGCTCTTCTTGGGTCTTTGAGTAAACCAGTAGATCATCCAAATAGATGATTAGACACACATCCAAGAGATCTCGGAAAATATCATTTGCCATGTGCTGGAAGACTGCTGGTGCATTAGTGAGGCCGAATGGCATGACCGTATACTCGAAGTGCCCATATCTGGTGCGGAACGCGGTCTTCCATTCATCTCCTGGTCGGATCCGTACGAGGTTATAGGCTCCTCATAAGTCGATCTTCGTGAAGAACCTGGCACCATTGATCCGTTCTAAAAGACTTGAGATAAGGGGGAGTGCATACCTATTTCGGATTGTAACCTTGTTCAAGCCACGGTAATCTACAACGAGACGAAGTGAGCCATCCTTTTTCTTGACGAAGAAAATGGGTGCGCCGGTTGGAGATTTCGAATGTTGTATGAAACCATTCTCCAAATTCTCCTCTATATAGGCTTGAAGGACTTCCAGTTCGGTTGGTGACAGATTGTAGGTCGGTCCCCATGGTGGCTCTTTACCCGGTTGTAAATCAATGGGGCAATCATATGGTCGATGGTGAGGAAGCGTATTGGCTTGTACTTTATCAAACACATCAACATAATGACGATACTTCTCTGGAAGTTGAACGGTGGATTCCTCTTTAGTGGTGCTGGAGGGTTTTACTGATATTGCGAAGAGGAACATTTCTTCCTTGCGTCCTTCCTCATGCAACTGATGTAGTGAAATCGTTGCAATCTCATGAGTAGACCCTCGGGCTTTTCGATGCCGTATTTCTCTTGTTCGCCAATCTATGTCTGGGTTATGTAATTCGAACCATGGTAATCCTAAGAGAATGGGGTGTTTTGGGATGCTAATTATATTAAATGATACGACACATGCCAGATTATCTAGGACAATATTAACGGGCTCTGACTCTTCTATGATATTTCCAGAAGCAATGGGACGACCATCAATGACTACTACAGAGGCAAGACACGGGAGTTTTCTGAGAGATATCTGATGATCTTGGGCAAATTTCCTATCCATGAAGCAAGAATTAGCTCCAGAATCTAGAAGTCCTAAGACATGTATTGGAGGAGTACTTTTAGTACTAAGTGTTACTTGGGCTACGAACACATTGCTAACTTGCTTAGAGGGAATGGAACCACTAATGGGCTGCACAGATCTAGGGCTGTCCAACCAAATGGCTCCTATTTTGGCTGGACTTAGTCGTTTAACTCTTCCTCTAACTGACTAAGGACATCAAATTTGTTTGCTAAATTTGGGCTATTAGTACTATTAGGACTATTAGATATCCCTACTCAAATAGACTCGGGTTTAGTACAATCAGAACTAGCAACTATTTGGTTTCCCTGCCTTCTTGGCCTATGGGGACAGTTTACCGCGATATGCCCTGGTCCACCGCAATAAAGACATAGTCGGTTTGCTCGGCATCATTGCTTTTCTTCTTCCGATAGCGATCCACGACGACATGTGGTGTCAATTTCCATCGGAGTTGGAGTACTTACTGGAGGCGCATTATATGACTCCCTCGGAAAAGGTTTCGCTACCACTGAGGCGTAGGTAGGCTCTGATCTTGCCCTCAGAATCTGGAATTGTTGTTCCGAACGTTGTTCGAAGAGGCGGTTGTCGCATCTCACCGTGCGACTAATTGCTTATGTTAATGACTTTGGCTCTTCGGGGAAGGTCAAGAGTAAATCCTTGACATTGTTGCGTAAGCCATAACGGAATTGTTCCATCAATGCGTGATCATCCCAAGGGATATCGGCAGCGAGTAGGCGGAAATCTGTAGTGTATGCGGAGGCTGGACGATCACCTTGGCGTAATCGCCAGATTTTGTTGATTGCAGTCCTTATGCTGTCAGTATCTCCAAAACATGCCTTAAACTCACTTATAAATTCTTCAAAACTGTTTAGTAATGGAGATTCCTTTTCCAACAATGGAGCAAACCATGCTAACGTTGAGCCACTAAGGAGAGTGCCTACTAGTCCCACTCGTGATGCATCAGTGGGATATTGAGAAGGATGCATTTGTATCACTAAACGTACCTGATTCAAAAACCCTTCTAAATTGTGATCGAGTCCCATCAAATTTTGCAGGAAGACCGATCTTGGGTTCTGTGTGAATCCCTTGAGTGCTTGATCCTTGTTGTTGTAATGATATGATAGTCGCTTCGAGTTGTTGTACACGTAACGTTAGCTCCCCATGTTGTTGTTGTTTTTCTAGCGCTATTTGTTGAAGATCCCCCAACAAACAATGATTTTCTTGTTCTAGTGTTACAAATTTCTCTTTTAAGCACTAGAGCTCCGAGAAAACAGATTGGTATTCCTGAGCGCTAACAGTTTCCATTTTACTAGGGAGGATAAGAGGATTAATAAGAAGATAAAAGGAAGAGGAGGAAGGAAGATCGACCCAAAATCGGTTCAAACTGTCAGGAACAGTACTAAGACAGAGAAGGAATTAGTACTAAAAGAAGTATTAGTACTAAGAGAGGTGAAGAACTCTCGAGAGAAGGAAAGAGTGAGTGAGAGGGAGAGAGAGAGAGAGAGAGTGATGATAAGAAAAGATATATATTATGTGAAGAGAATGTACAATAGTAGCTAGGAGGCTTAAGACTGGCGTTGAACCGATTTGGTTCGAAATAATGCCTTGTGCCTCCTTTTATAGTGTTCTGAGGAATACTCCTGAAGTTTCTAGAATGTTCCAGAGAAATCTGGAATATACATCAATTTTCTATAATAAAACATAAATGAAAATAATATTCTATGGTCATGGGTTTGAGTCTTGCCATATCATGACAAACATAGTATTAAGACAATCTGAACGTTTTCCTTATTTATTGACATTTGGTATTCTAATAATGTGATTTTTTGTTTTTTTAAAGAAAGATGCACCTTAGTATATTACTTGAAAATTGTACTTAGAGAAAATAGAAGGAGACATTTCATCTGATCAAACATATATGAAACAAGTAGAACAATACTATCAAGCTTCAGTTATGCAACATAAAAGAAGGTATGGCATAATTCCACTTCAGACCAGTAGTTATATTAGAAAATAAGTGAAGTCCTTGCCATCGATTCTTAAAGGCCACTTGTTGTTGCCACAAAACATCATCTGAACCCTGTAGATCATCATATTGACCACGTAGTGTGTGGACAAATAACATCCAAAATTCAATAAGCATAGTGCAGAGATGTATGTGAACATTGTTAAAAACATAATCACATCTTGCTTTCCATATTATCCAAAGAGCCAATGATGTAAGAGTGAATTACCAGATTTTTAATTTTGAACCGTTCCAATAATGTGAATTATTACCATGGGATTCGATTTAAAACTTGATTGAGAGCGTTGAGCATTGTTCGAGGGTTTCATAATAGGGACACCAAAAGATATTTCACTTTTTGGAGTGTCCTACCCTAATGTTGACAAGTGGGTCGGTACTAGTACTAGTATTATTGACTTAAAGAGAACATTGGTTTAATACTCTCAAACTAATCAAGTTATATATAACTTACTTAAATGATGTAATCCACATGGTCAAACAAAGTTAAACGATTATAGAATAGATATAAGCTAAGCCACATATCCTATAATTACAAATATAATCAACTTCATACAAGGGGTTCAAGTTTTTTATATGAAATGATTAAGACTTGGACACGTAGTTGGGAGGGATTAGGCTTTAAGGAGGGATCAAGAGATTAAACTCTACCTCTAAAATGAGGAGGTCAAGAAGAAATGGGAACAAAGGTAAAATTGACTCTTGTGGTTTTTATATTATCCTTGGGCCTTTTCAAACCCAAGTGCCCCATTTTTTCCCCTTTTCCTTGTTCCAAACTCATAACTTGGCTATAGATGTCTTTGTTTAGGCCCTAAATGCGAAGAAATAAACTGTACAAGAAGTAATTATCCCTCCTTTGGGACTTGTAATTCTAGATAAATAAGATATATATCCATAGAATCATAGGATAAATGAGCAAAAAAATAATGTTTGTAAATAGGAAGAACTAGTATCCTCTAACCATTCCAATTTCTTATCTCTTTAGCATTTATTATCAAATAATCTCTTCTTGACTATGCATTCCATTGTTCATCTCCTTAAGCCAATGAGTGTATTAGGTTAGTGCGTTCATGAAGCTAAATGACTCTCAAGTGCCCCTTCACTAGATGCATGCTTGAGGGTAAGGGAGGATCAATTGATCTTTAAATGAGTGGGAATCTTTCTTAATCCTAGAATACAAGTCATCATCAAGGGGAATATTATGTCATCTACTTGTTCATATATCACATGTGGTCGGAGTTTATCATTATTGTCAAATAAGCCCATGACAACCTACTATCAACAACCATGTTTCCCACCTAAATGTTCGGAAACAGGTCCCTCCGGATGGGAAGTGAGAACAACAGTACTGATGAGTAAACTCGGCCGAGGCCAAAACCGAATGTGGACTACCCGGGTACGGAAGACTCGGTGAGAACCGGATGAGGAGTACCCGGCTACGGAAGACCTGGTGAGAACCATATGACGAGTACCCGGCAAGAGCCGGATGGTGAAGGCCCGGTGAGAAGTGCTCACCGGATGAAGAGACATATTCGTAAATATGTTTTCTGAGAGTCCATCGGGGCTATATTTGTAAATAGACGAAAAGTCATATTAGTATAAATATGACTTAGGGCAAACTTAGTCGTTGGTTGAGAGTTGTTGTCATTCTTGTTGGTGCAAGATTAGAGTGCGCAACCGTGTACAAAGAGAGTGAGAGAGAGGAAGAGGTTGTTGCCTCTGTTGTAACCGCCGCCTGTGGCGAAGATAGAAAGCTCGAGGTCATTGCTTCGGTGCTTTACCATTTGTACATTCTGACATAGTGATAGTTTGCAGTCTGTGGGCTGCAGTGGTTTTTTCCCTAGTTTGGGTTTTTCCACGTTAACATCCTATGTTCTCTTCTCTCCATTGTGCCGTGCATTCATTCCCGTTTTTTTTTCTGTGTTTTGATTCTAAGCTCGGTTGTGGCCGAGCGTTGTTCATCGGGAGCGTGTGTTCCTGTCAAAGTGGTATCAGAGCGAAATGACACAGAAAATGGATGATTCGTTGGGAGGCATGTTCAAGCTCACCGGCTCCAACTATTCGGTGTGGAAGTCGAAGATGAGGGACATGCTCGTGGTTAAAGATCTTTGGTTGTTGGTTCAGTTCAGGGACAAGAGACCGGACAAAATCGATGCCACGATATGGGAGGTGATGCACATGAAGACAACGGCGTACATACGGTGTTTCATCGACATGAGTCTATACAACAACTTCAATGAAGAGAGCAAGGCTCATGAGCTCTGGGAGAAGATCGACATTATGTTTTAAAACAAAAATGTTGTTAATCAGGTTTTGGTATTCCGGAAGCTAGTAAGACTCTGGTACCAAGATGGCTCCAGCATGGCGGAGCACATGAATGCCTTCCAGGGGCTGATCCACCAGGCAACATCATTGGAAGTACCTCTTGCCAATGAGGTACTAGCACTACTCCTGCTCGGTTCCCTCCCAGATAGCTGGGAGACGTTGGTTGTCACCTTGGGCAACACCGGGCCGGAAGGGAAACGGTTATCCCTAGCAAGAGTGAAGTCGAGCTTGCTAGATGAGGAGGCACGTCGGAAAGATAAGGATACGAGCTCTAAGTCCAAAGCGTTCCTTACCGAATCGGAACGCGGAAGACAAAGGAACCGTAGTCCCCAGAACCGGGAAAAGTCGGGGATACGGTCAAAGTCAAGGCGGTTCGAGCAGATAACGGAGGTGAAATACCGGGGGCAGTTCGAGGAGTACTGTCGCTCGAAGGGAATCCGGCTCAAATTTACTGTGCCGAATACGCCGGAACTAAACGGGCTGGCCGAGAGGATGAACCAGACCATAATGGAGAGGGTTCAAAGTATGCTGGCGCATGCAAAACTACCCAAGAAGGTTTGGGCTGAGGCACTGTCAACGGCGACATATGTGATAAACAGATCACCCTCAGTACCCTTGGACGGAGACACGCCACAAAGAGTATGGACCGGTAAGGAAGTATCCTACCGGCATCTGAAGGTATTCGGGTGTCTTGCGTATGTGCATGTAGCTAAGGACCGGAGAGGAAAACTAGATCCGAAGACCCGGCCATGCATATTCCTCGGTTATGGCGACGATGAGTTCGGCTACCGAGTGTGGGACCTGGTCGACAAGAAGGTATTCCGGAGTCGAGATATTATCTTCATGGAGGACAAGACACTCGCCAACTGGGAGTCGGAGAAGAAGATAATGAACTCCGAGTCGACCGGTAAGGATCGATTCTACGAGGAGCAGACCCAACCGGCAAGAGACCGGTTAGCACTCGAGGAACCAACCGGTTACGGTGAGGATACCGAACCAGCAGAAGAAGAAGTAGAGGAAGTTGAAACCGGAACCGGCCAAGACCCCGAATCGGCTTCAGATGAAGAGCGAATGGAGGGCCCGGTTACCGAAGCCCAAAGACGGAGATATCCTCTCAGAGAGAGAAGGCCCCCCCGGAGATTTCCAGATGCAGAGCATGTGCTGCTAACCGATGAGGGGGAGCCAGAAAGCTTCGTAGAGGCGAAGGATGACACCCACAACTGCAAATGGTTAAGTGCCATGCAGGATGAGATGGATTCCCTGCATGAGAACCATACGTACGAATTGGTGGAGCTGCCGAAAGGAAAGCGGGCACTCCGAAACAAGTGGGTGTACAAGTTGAAACTGGGAGATGCCGGCAACCCCCCGAGATACAAAGATAGGATCGTGGTGAAGGGGTTCTAGCAGAAGAAGGGCGTGGACTTCGACGAGATATTTGCCCCGGTAGTAAAGATGACCTCCATCCGGATGGTGCCGAGTATAGCGGCAAGCATGGACCTCGAGGTAGAGCAGTTGGACGTGAAGACGACATTCCTTCACGGTGACCTCGAAGAGGAGATCTACATGCAGCAACCAGAAGGATTCGTGGAGAAAGGGAAGGAGCGCTTGGTTTTTCGGTTGAAGAAGAGCCTGTACGAACTGAAGCAGGCTCCCCGACAATGGTACCGGAAGTTCGACTCCTTATGACCGATCAAGAGTACCACAAGACACAGGCTGGTCACTTTGTGTTTGTGAACAAGTTCGAAGGAGGCGACTTCCTGATACTCCTTCTGTACATGGACAACATGTTGATTGTCGGACGGGACCAAGCCAAAATACGGATGCTGAAGAAGGTTCTCAACTGAACCTTCGCGATGAAAGACTTGGGTCCGGCAAGACAGATGTTGGGGATGCATATCATCCGGAACCGGCCAACGAAGCAATTGTGGCTGTCACAGGAGAAATACGTGACAAAGGTGCTTCAACGGTTCAACATGTCAGATGCGAAACCGGTCGGATCGACATTTCCGGCAAACTGGAGGTTATCCGGTAAGCAAAGCCCGAAGACAAAAGCAGAGAAGGTGGATATGATGAAGGTTCCATATGCCTCTGCCATCGGGAGTTTAATGTATGCAATGGTGTGTACCCGACCGGATATAGGATACGCAGTCAGAGTGGTGAGCCGGTTTATACGTGACAAAGGTGCTTCAGCGGTTCAACATGTCATATGCGAAACCGGTCGTATCGACATTTCCGGCAAACCGGAGGTTATCTGGTAAGCAAAGCCCGAAGACGAAAGCAGAGAAGGTGGATATGATGAAGGTTCCATATGCCTCTGCCGTCGGGAGTTTAATGTATGCAATGGTGTGTACCCGACCAGATATAGGATACGCAGTCAGAGTGGTGAGCCGGTTTATACGTGACAAAGGTGCTTCAGCGGTTCAACATGTCAGATGCGAAACCGGTCGTATCGACATTTCCGGCAAACTGGAGGTTATCCGGTAAGCAAAGCCCGAAGACGAAAGCAGAGAAGGTGGATATGATGAAGGTTCCATATGCCTCTGCCGTCGGGAGTTTAATGTATGTAATGGTGTGTACCCGACCGGATATAGGATACGCAGTCGGAGTGGTGAGCCGGTTTATACGTGACAAAGGTGCTTCAGCGGTTCAACATGTCAGATGCGAAACCGGTCGTATCGACATTTCCGGCAAACTGGAGGTTATCCGGTAAGCAAAGCCCGAAGACGAAAGCAGAGAAGGTGGATATGATGAAGGTTCCATATGCCTCTGCCGTCGGGAGTTTAATGTATGCAATGGTGTGTACCCGACCGGATATAGGATACGCAGTCAGAGTGGTGAGCCGGTTTATACGTGACAAAGGTGCTTCAGCGGTTCAACATGTCAGATGCGAAACCGGTCGTATCGACATTTCCGGCAAACTGGAGGTTATCCGGTAAGCAAAGCCCGAAGACGAAAGCAGAGAAGGTGGATATGATGAAGGTTCCATATGCCTCTGCCGTCGGGAGTTTAATGTATGCAATGGTGTGTACCCGACCGGATATAGGATACGCAGTCGGAGTGGTGAGCCGGTTTATACGTGACAAAGGTGCTTCAACGGTTCAACATGTCAGATGTGAAACCGGTCGTATCGACATTTCCGGCAAACTGGAGGTTATCTGGTAAGCAAAGCCCGAAGACAAAAGTAGAGAAGGTGGATATGATGAAGGTTCCATATGCCTCTACCGTCGGGAGTTTAATGTATGCAATGGTGTGTACCCGACCGGATATAGGATACGCAGTTGGAGTGGTGAGCCGGTTTATACGTGACAAAGGTGCTTCAGCGGTTCAACATGACAGATGCGAAACCGGTCGTATCGACATTTCCGGCAAACTGGAGGTTATCCGGTAAGCAAAGCCCGAAGACGAAAGCAGAGAAGGTGGATATGATGAAGGTTCCATATGCCTCTACCGTCGGGAGTTTAATGTATGCAATAGTGTGTACCCGACCGGATATAGGATACGCAGTCGGAGTGGTGAGCCGGTTTATACGTGACAAAGGTGCTTCAGCGGTTCAACATGTCAGATGCGAAACCGGTCGGATCGACATTTCCGGCAAACTGGAGGTTATCCGGTAAGCAAAGCCTAAAGACGAAAGCAAAGAAGGTGGATATGATGAAGGTTCCATATGCCTCTGCCGTCGGGAGTTTAATGTATGCAATGGTGTGTACCCGGCCGGATATAGGATACGCAGTCAGAGTGGTGAGCCGGTTTATGAGCAATCCCGGCAAGGAGCACTAGAACGCAGTCAAATGGATACTCCGGTACTTGAAAGGCACTTCAAATATGTGTCTTCGATTCGGCTCCGGAAAACCTCAACTTGACGGTTTTACCGATTCAGACATGTCGGTTGATGTGGATACTAGCCGGTCTACATCCGGGTATGTAATGACATATGCAGGGGGAGGTGTTTCGCGGCAGTCGAGGCTGCAGAAGACAGTTGCGCTGTCAACCACGAAGGCGGAGTACATGGCGGTTGTGGAAGCCGGCAAGGAAATATTATGGATGAAGGACTTCATCGGAGAGCTCGGTATCCGGCAAGATGAATATCGGCTCTATTGTGACAGTCAAAGTGCCATCCACCTTGCTAATTATGTGGTCTACCATTCCTGGACAAAGCATATCCAGCGAAGGTATCATTGGATCCGGGAAAGAGTAGATGACCAGAAGTTCGCGTTGACGAAGATCCACACGGCTGAGAACGGGTCAGATATGCTGACCAAAGTACTGATACCCGACAAGCTGGATGCATGCCGGAAGCGGATCGGACTAGTAAGACATCCCATGCCGGAGTGAAGGGGGAGTTTGTTCGGAAACAGGTCCCTCCGGATGGGAAGTGAGAAGAACAGTACTGATGAGTAAACTCGGTCGAGGCTGAAACCGAATGTGGACTACCCGGCTAGGGAAAACCCGGTGAGAACCAGATGACGAGTACCCGGCAAGAGCCGGATGGTGAAGGCCCGGTGAGAAGTGCTCACCGGATGAAGAGACATATTCGTAAATATGTTTTCTGAGAGTCCATCGGGGCTATATTTGTAAATAGCCGAAAAGTCATATTAGTATAAATATGACTTAGGGAAAACTTAGTCGTTGGTTGAGAGTTGTTGTCATTCTTGTTGGCGCAAGATTAGAGCGCGCAACTGTGTACAGAGAGAGTGAGAGAGAGGAAGAGGTCGTTGCCTCTGTTGTAACCGCCGCCTGTGGCGAAGATAGAAAGCTCGAGGTCGTTGCTTCGGTGCTTTACCATTTGTACATTCTGACATAGTGATAGTTTGCAGTCTGTGGGCTGCAGTGGTTTTTTCCCTAGTTTGGGTTTTTCCACGTTAACATCCTGTGTTCTCTTCTCTCCATTGTGTCGTGCATTCATTCCCGTTTTTTTTTCTGTGTTTTGATTCTAAGCTCGGTTGTGGCCGAGCGTTGTTCATCAAGAGCGTGTGTTCCTGTCACTAAACATTACATTATTGACTATCACCTTCGCTTGCATGTGGTAATGGAAGGGGATTAACGTAAGTCACAACCAACATGCGTTTGTAGAGTTCAAGAAGGCTTTAGAGACACTCAGAAGGGCCGAATTATAAGGAAGAATGGAAAAAACTTGGAATACTAACATGCATGAAAGTGTGTTAAAGAAAAACAAAGGCTTTTGTAGAGCGTTCATTAGCACCATGTGAGTGAAATGAGGATAACCTCCATCGCCTACTCTATTTATTGACAAAACATAAAGAGTTCAACCAAGAATATGTGGAAAACCCATCCATTGGGCATTTCACAATATTGCTTTTAATTTTTGCAATGAATATTGTAATTTTGGCATATTCAAAATTGAGATAACAAAAGCTTTTTACATATGGTTCATACTTTTTGTGAACGTTAGTGGCTTGACTATCAGCATGGCTAAAAATATAGTCATGGTCATGAGCATTCACAAAATTAAAACTAAGTCAAGAAGGTATGGTGTACTATTGAGGAGATGCATGGCCTTTTGTGTATGTTAATGTACCGGTCTCGTAGTCTGTCATTGCTCTCTAGCATATAATCCAACAAGACAATGATGGAAGCAACATTGTGGTGGCATTGCTTTATCTTTTTTCGAATGCATGACAGTATTAGGACAAGCAACAATAATTACTTGAGGTTATATAATTGAAGGATTTAGAAGAATAATTAATAAGCACAAGATTAGTCAGGAATTGACTCACTCTCCACCTCCTCATCCATTCATCATGGTTGTTCCTATCACTGTTTATAAGTTGGAGGGAGAGGAGGGGTTAAAGAAGTAGATAATGGCAACAACTAGGTGATAATTGAGACAATTGTGTCAAATATTTTGAGATTGTGACGTCATTAATTTGATGCTTTCATTTGGCATGCAATATGTCAACTCTCTTGTCTTTGTATGAGGTTTCCCAACCTTTGAATTGTGATTAAGCAAAAATAATGGAGGAACAAGGCAATGGTGAACCTTTATTACCTGACAATATCCAATATTTACGATATCAAGTGACATGCTTAGTGAGCAAAGGGCAAGAATGACGGGTACAAGCAATGGCAATTTCTGGCTTACATCGAACAATTGATTGTGGCATCAATGAAGCAATAGTTGAGATGCTTGAGTCAATGTTTTTGAGATTGTGAGACCATTAGTTTGGCACCCTTGTTGTGGCATGTAGTGAATGGGAAGCTACATATGATGCAACAAAGGTTTTAGCTTACCCACCAACGTAAGTCCATTACCATAAAAAGTAAAAAAAGATAAGGAAAGGGGAAAGAAAGGAAAAGACTAATTTTATCATTTCCCTTACATAACTATGGGTATCTTCATCAAATTTCCTTATATACCCTTAGGTTTATTTATGAAGTATTTGGAATGCTCATTATGTTATGAAATCAATTTGATTAATATATTTGTATTTTGATGTATATATTTGGAAGCAATCAAACGCATCATAGCTTTGCCCAATGCATTTCTTATAGATCACTCCACACATGAGTTATGTCTTTTTTTACAAGGGAAGGCGAACCATGTGCAAATCATTTTGCCCAATGCATTTCTTATAGATCACTCCAAGCGAGCTTCCTTAAGGGGAGCATGTAGGGCAAGAGATCAAACGTCTCTAATAAGAAACAATTCAATCTAGGTAGAGCTAAGAATACAAACTATGTAGGGTTGTTACACTCGAATTTTGGAAATACCACACGCGTGTCTCTAATAAGAATCTATTTGATCTAGGTAGACCTAAGAGTAGAGCATCTAATAAGAATCTATTTGACCTAGGTAGAGCTAAGGGTAGATGTTTTGCCATAAGAAACGATGAACATATGGTGAGCCATTATTGATTGTACGTGTGAGGAATCCATAGGAATTAGATGTTTCAGGATTCAAGTAAAAATACCTTAATTGGTACACAATACAAAAACCTCCTATCTTTATATTATGATTAAAAGAGACACTAATTTGGCTCCGATATTGATTTCCCTCATCATCATCTTGATTCCACCTCATTACATAACATTTTGTTAATGGGGTCAACAATTTCTATATTCAAGACTCTCACACCCGAGATGTCATGGCCATCTAATGTTATGTCTCGACTTTACCTTGAAGGGTTGAACCCCAAGTTTTGCTTTTCACAATGCAATGATCATTAAGGAAATAAGAGGAATAAACTAACAATAGCAAAAGCAATAAGAGAAGGGTGCTCAAATATACACTTTTATGTATTAGAAATTCAAAAAGTACCTTTGCGTTCCACTCCTACAAATAGATTCCTCAAAGAATCAAAATCAAAATCGGTAAAAAAATTCTTCTAACTAGAAAGTAGGCATTGTTCTAACTTCTAACTTGAGATAGAGTTAGAAGCTTCATTCGTTACTACAAGGTCATTGACGTACACTTTTCATGTTGTTAAGATCATAAATCAACACACAAAAGGATTCGACACCGGAGTAAATCCATTTTTGTTAGTAGAAGGCTGAAGTTCATTGATGTGTGCTTAATCTTAAATTTCATTTGATTAAGAACATGCTTTAATAGTAGCAACCACATGTTCTTGATAAGTGACCACATACATGTGTTTTCCTTAATAATAATAATAACAAGATAGTAGCAAACAATAATAATGGGTAGAATTATAACCAGTACTGACATTAATTATAGCAACAACGATAGCAATAATAAGAATTGTAAAATAGTGATAGCAATAATAATGGTAAAGTGAAAACCTTAGCGTAGCCAACAATGGGTTTATTATTTCTCCAGATGCCCCTATGCATTTTCGTTATTCCCCACGAAAAAATGCCCTTCAATTTATGAATAGAGAGACTACTTTTGAGAAGAAATGTGCGAGTCGGGACTACTATCATATAGAACTGCAAGTCAAAATAGCAAAACATGAGAGAGGGTGGTGGGCAGACAAGCGGCGCGGTGGGCTCTAAACATAGAGAGAGTCCATCGAGAACTAGTTAGAATATCATAGAGACCTTTATGGCCCTCGCTAGTGAAAGGGACTATTATGAGCCTCCAAAATCTCTTTTCTGCTATGTTGGATACCCAGATTGATTGGTTCTATACATATGACTCGTTGAGCTGAATTGAACTGAGCTCAAACCGGATAAGAAAACTTTCTCAACCGAGCCGAACCACCAACCCGGTTCGATAATTATGATTAAACAAACGGCTTGATTTAGGTTTGAGCTATAAGCCGTTTCCTGCTTAGTCTGGTTTGTGGGGAAGGAGGGGTATGTGTGCCGGAAATATGCAAAACTGAAGAGGCTGAGTGTAGCAAGCAAGCAAAGTAGGAGTGGATTGATTGATTGATTGACTTTGGAGTTACTCTATCTCGCCCCTTTGCCTAAATATGGTCATCACCAAAAGCAAAAAGCAAAAAAGCAAAAAAGCAAAAAGCGAAAAGCAAAAACCAAAAAAAAACTCAGTCTGTTTTATGCTTCATCTGCACGCTCTCAAGAGAGAGAGAGAGAGAGAGAGATCACCATATCCACTCCCGCACGCTGATTTTGCATATTTATTATCTACCCTTCTCTCTCTCTCTCTCTCTCTCTGCCAATGGCTTCGTAACCCTAACCCTAACCCTAACCCTAACCCTAACCCTATTCCTAAGCACTGGCATACCTGCAGTGTCCCAATCGCCTCATTGGATCGAAACACCCCTCACTCCTCACCCTTACTTACCAGATTGCCATAACTCCTGTCTCTACCCACCCAATTGGCTCATCGTTGCAAAACCCTAAAGCCCATTTCTCTAATGCTAAACCGCACACAAATCCCATATCTCGATTTTTAGTCCGCCACCATCTCATCTTTCTAATTTAATCTGCTACCGCCACAATCCCCAAATCCTAACCATTTTGACTCTAGACATTACCATTCACTCTCTCGAATCGGCAGTTACAGGCGGAAATCCTAACCTAATTACCCTAAACCCTAGTAATCCTTAAATTTATTAACTCTAATTAAGCTAATTCCAATAACTCTAATTACCCTAAATCAAATAGCCCCAAGCCTAATTACTCGTAACCCTAACTAACGAAGCTAGGCCCTGATATCTCTAAACCCTAATCTAACCTATCCTGGTTCAATGGCAGGCAGGCACAACATAATGGATCTTCCGCCGGGCTTCCGCTTCCACCCAACGGACGAGGAGCTAGTAGCGTTCTATCTCCACAGGAAAGCCACAGGTCTGGACATCCCGGCCGACATAATTGCAGAAATCGATCTGTACAAGCACGATCCATGGGAGCTTCCGCGTTTCTCGTCTTGCATCAAGAACGCTTCTGTTGCTACAAACCCTAACCCTAACCATAACCCTGACCATGACCATAACCATGACCATGACCATGACCATGACCATAACCCTAACCCTAACCATGACCATGACCCTAACCCTAACCATGACAATAACCATAACTCTGACCATGACCATAACCATAACCATAACCATAACCATAACCATGACCATGACCATGACCATGACCATGACCTTCATCATCATCATAACAACAACAGCAGTAACAACAATGGGCAACAACAATGCTTCTTCTTCAATTTCTCAGACAAGAAGTATCCGAGAGGATCAAGGACGAACAGGGCCACAGTGTCAGGGTATTGGAAGGCGACAGGGAGGGACAGGAGGGTGTTGGCACGAGAGGACATGGTGGGGATGAAGAAGACATTGGTCTTTTACAAGGGCAGGGCCCCAAGTGGAGAAAGGACGGATTGGGTCATGCATGAATACCACCTCTTGGTACGAGACTCTCGCGGTTTTGCCCCTCCCGACCAATCGTCTCGCGACACGTCATCATCGTCGTGCCCCGCACCCCCTCTCGGAGTTGGCCTCGAGAACCCCGGACAACATTACCCTGGGTCCTCGACCACTGGACACCACCACCCTGGGTCCCCTAGGAAGTGTCACGTGGACACCCGACACATGGAACAACATGTCAATAGTACCGAATTACATGTCAACTCTTGCTCCTACCCACACTCTGGTCAGGAACCCTCGTCCTCGCGCCCTGCCTCTCCTGCCAAGGTTGCAACCCCCCACTCAAATTCGTCCCCTAGGTCGTCCTTCTGCATCAGACACCCCATGGTCATCTGCCGCATCATTCACAAGAAGAAGAAGAACAAGAGGAAGAATAATATAATATGTCCTCGAGCTAACAGTATCCCCCCCACCATTACGCGCGCGACCCTTCCTCAACTCGTCTCCCCTAGCTCCCCTGATCAACCTCACCTCTCCCCCCTTAGAGATGACAATGACAACAATGATGGAAGTGACATTGATCATGATGAGTAATAGATGGAGATGCTAACAATGGCAAAAGAAAAAAAACTTAGATGTAAATAATAAAGCTTAGTTACCTGGATATGGCGAGAATGATCCCGATGACAAAGAAAGTGATATAAGTCTTGACAATGTGTTTGGCTTGAAAAATATACTTGGCAATCCTCTTTTTTGAGCTAATTTTCAACCTAGAAACTTACCCCTTGCATGCGCCCCTCCTCTCATCAACCTCCATCTCTCCTAGGATTCCCATCACTGTGACGATGAGACCAAGTTGCAGTGAGTAGTGTTACACACAATCTCCTATCATTTGTCATGCGTTCCACATATCCATCATTTAGTGTTTGATAAAGCATGTATGTTATTTCCTCCTCAAACTATATGTTGTTTTGATACTTGATTTCAAGTTCTTTTCTCTTATCATGGCAAAAACTCAATTTGGGGAGCTATGAGTTTCTTCAAACGTGAGCTATGTATGATCTACTATCATGTATGTCCAAACATTAGAAATTCGAAACCCACTCCTCATTTGAGGAAAATACATATATAAAAACAAACTTAAACAAAGTTCTCTTTCGAAACTCTGAAATTGGTTGTATTATTGAGGTTTTCGTTTTGAAATTTAAAATTGTTTGTCTTATTTGGATTTTCCTCCTAAAATTTGAAATTGATTGTCTTTGATATCAAGATTCGTTAGGAAACCCTACTAATTGGTAAGGGCGATGACATTGCAATAGCCAACGTAATCCCAAATCTATATGGTAGTTCAACTAGAATGGCCAAATCAAGGAAAAATAGGAAGTGTAAGTAATATGACCAATGGTTATATGGTATTTTCCCAAGTCGAGAGAGAAAAGTGATAATTTTAAACAATGACCAATAGTTATCTAGTATTTTTATGAAGACATGAGAGAATTGTGAAAATTCAAACAAAAGCAGGTATTATGTTTAAGTAACATGTACCTGTGAAAGAATTGCATTCGATTTGCATAGTACTTCAACAAAATTCTACAATTCAAGAATAAGCAATGGTAAAAACATGATGTGGTGTTACATGTAGCTTCAAGTGTCAAGCTTCAATAGGTTTTGTATTATATTTTGATTATAAAAATTCTTCAAGATTATAGCTCGAGAAATTATGCATGCTAAGATTTTGCTCCAACAAAAATGGCTTTACATCATTTTAAATGAAATGCTACACACCAAAAAAAACCATATTTGGATTGTTTTTCAAGGATATCAATAATGTTGGTATACACATTCGTAAACCACCCATGGAAAAACATAGCATAACTTTTAGCAAGGGATGTATCTAACCACCAACATCCTTCCCAAGTGCATGTAATAGCTCACTAGTTTAGCTATCACATTAGACTGTTCCTTCACTTGCAAGGGTTGCACAAAAGTCATATTTTGCTCCAATTGAGCCAACCTCAAGTATAACTTTATTTTAAGCATATCAACACTGATTGACATTTCCACTATGTTTTGTACAAATGAAATCAAGAATTTAGTTGAAAGGGTCTCTAGCTTCCAAGGATTGAAACCTATGGACCTTGAAAGTAATGTGTTTGATTATTAGCGTTCACTTGTCTTCACATATTTACTATGACCATACTATAAAGGGCCTATATGATAAAACATCATTCAATCACATAAAAAAACAAAAACCTATACACATAACATACTTTAGAGCAAATAGGTGTTCATGCAAACCATCATATGTAAATCATTCATCATTAAACAAGAGAGACTAAGTTATCAATGAAGACTTAAGGAGCAAATCAATGCTCCTATAAAAAGGAGACAGATTGATCAGTATTATTATCATATTAAGACATGTTAACTATAACCTATGGGATCAAAAGTGAAACATTTTCATATAGCATGTGTCAAATGGAGTAGTAACTCTGAAAAAGAGAAAGAGACAGAGACCGAGAGAGATGGCAAGAGAGACAGAGAGATGTCCACAAAACAAAAGTATGAATTGTGCATGCAATGAAACATTTCCACAGTATTTGTGGAGTTGAGTAATGATTGTAGAGAAATGAAGATAATAGAGAGATGGTGAACCAGAGGCATATAAAGAAAGTTAATGGGAAGATTAATTATTACATGCACACAATCACATGCCATGCTAGAGGTATGATGAATCAATACGTGCAAGCAATGATACACCTTCATATAGCATGTGGTGTTGAGTAATGACTAGATTTTAGAGAGAAAAAGAGGAGATGCATACAAAAGCAGACCAGAGGTTTAATGAATTCATGTGGCATCAATGTAAAAAGTGTCATTGCCAAATAATCCACAAATTTTATGTCAGAGGCTTTCTTTTATTTTCTTTTGGAGGCGGAGCTTAACCACATAACTGGCATCAACTATGATTATTCGCCTTCCATACTCATCTCTTTAAAGGTTTCTCAATTCTCAAGTGAAGCAAAATAAATCTTTTCCATTGCTCCACTTCCTCAGTCTTTAACCCTACAGCCTGCATTCACTTTTGGCCTCAAGATCTCGAATTGGAGAACACAAAGAAAAAACAAAATCTGCCCCAATTTGCCCATCAAAATATGCAAAAACGAAAAGTTACTGCAGCGATATATAAATTTCTCACACGCTCTCTCATCTACGAGATTTCTTCTTTGTTTTGCTTGAAGATTTGCCACCGCCAGTGGTTGCTTTGATTGTTGGTTCCGCACTTGAAGGTTGTCCAGATTTTCCAGCCAAAGGAGGAGCCTTCAAAGACGATGCCGGAGTGGCATTCACTGATGTCACTGGCGATGGGGCGTTTTTGGAGACTGATACTGACCCTTGAGCACCGCGCAACTGTGCCCTCTTATCTTTTCTTTTTGGCCGAAAGCTCGATCTCTCCCTCAAAGGAAGCCATCTCTCAGGATCTGGAGGAGGGCCGGGATTGGCCGGGTCATATCCCTTGGGATATCTTGGCTTCCTCTTACGCCTCCTCTTGTTTTTCTTTGGTCGCCCTTCTTCTCCTCCATCTTCGATTGCCCAATGGTGCCGTTTCACACCTAAACCACTACCACCACTACCAATTACCCCTTTCTCTTCCAAAGAAGAAACATCTATAGCCTCTACCCCGGCCAATGCTGGCAATTGCCGCTCATACTCCTCTGCTTTTACTATATCTGTATGCACCAGACTGCATATAAGCCCTGTTAAGGCCTCCCCTCGTACTCCCTTAGATGAGCTTTTTGCTAGCTTTTGAAATAGAAGAGACGCCCCTTCCATGTTCTTGTGCTTCAGTTTCAATGCCGCTGCTTCTTTAGCGAATAGCTCCAGTGTAGTTTCGGTTTTTTCACCCATGTGATTTTCCCACCATTGCACTGCAGCATCGAGTGAAGCTTCAGCTCCATTTAAATCCCCACCTCTTTCCTTTAGAGCTACCAAAGTTGCCACCATAGCAGGCTTATGTTGAAGATTTGATATTTTCTCCAATGACTGAGCTGCCACTATATGATGACCTGCTTGAGCTGCTATTTGAGCACGAGCAAGGAGCAACATTGTTTCATCATTAGGATGCTTTTCTAAGTATTGCCCAAGCATTTCTTCGGCTCGAGTTAGCTTTCCTTCTCTCACAAGTAAAGACGCGCTCAATATAGCTGGAATACAACTATCCGGAAACTTTGCAAAAAGGCTCGGAAGAAGTTCCCTGACCTGGAGAAAATAGAAACTTTAGAGGGAAGTTGCAGTGAAAGAAAAAAAAATTGTGTTGGAATGTTGTTTGGATTCCTTCTGTTTTTCATGCTTGTGACCCGCAATGCTGTTGTGATACATGCCCATCTTTGTACTAATGAGGTTTTATCTTGAATTTATGTTACTATAATGCGGTTAGAATTCTAAAAAGAGCCATAACTCTCAAATTATATCTAAAAATCCAACATACGATGTCTGAAATTCTATGCAAACACCTGGTCTAATTTGTTCCCAAGCAGCAGCAATAGGAACCGATTAAAAGCTATTGCTTCCTTTTGTCGGGTAGAAAGCCTATGTTCCAAACCCTCTGCAAACCGCAGCCCTTCCTCAGATGTCTTCTTGTCAAACAAGCTATCTAGTTTCCTTAAAGAATCCGAAAGCTCTTTATTCCGCTTCAGCACAACAAGGTTGTTGCAAGCAACAGCCATTGCAGGAGCATCTGCCAGTTTTTGTTTCAAAAGATGATTATAAGCATCAAGAGCCTCTGTTGTTTGATCTTGAGCCTGAACAAATTTTCATGTCCCTTTTAGGAAGTGTCCAGAAAATGCAAATCACTGGACAATAAAGTCAAAACTACATAAAACTTCACCTGCTGAACAAAAGCGAGTTGTACAGAAATTGGAGCCAATTCATTCTCCACCTCATCGTTTGTGAAATCTTCTTCAATGAGCATTTCCTGTCCAATTCTGTGAAGTCACAAAAGCACTGACAAAACTGAGAAGTATAGTTAACATTCATTGATCATATATGAAGAATATATAGTGCACATCAATCCCACGGCAGGACAGTCACAGTTTTGATCAGGGTCACTATATCTATAACTGACATGCACCCTTCTTCAATTCAAACAGTGTATTCCCCTTGAAATGATACATTCCACTGTCTAGATCATGTGCAAAAAAATGCTTATATATTCCAAAAAACTATAAAATATCCAAGTTTTAATCACTTCCCTGAATTCTTAGATATATAATAGCTCAAATATCGCATGTAATTGCTCTTTAAGGAACTGACCAGGGGCATCTCAGAGTTTGTCCCCTATCTTTGTTTAACTAAAGAAATATCTGTAATACTGAAACACTCCTACAAATACTCATAAACGACAGTAGGCTGTGCATTAAAAACTGTAAAGTCTACAGGTGCACACTTTACGGCTGATTAAATTCTGTGAAGTATCATAAAAAACAGAAAATACCTTCGAGCAAGTAATAGAAGTTCTTCTGCCTTGGCATAGTTATTGCCTTCAATTGATGCACATGCAGCATTATAAGCCAACTCAAATCCGCTACGAGGAGTGACTTTCAATGTTTGCATGAGCGCCGGAACCTCATTTGACCTTCCCCCAGATATGTAGGAGGCGATCAGATTGGTCTTCAATTCGCTTGAATCAAGATTAGCTTTTTGAGACAACTTATTATAGCTGTCTATGCATGCATTAAAGTCACCTAATCTATAGAATATCTGAGCTTCAAGCTGAAGAATTTCATCATTTCTTTCTAATCCTTCCAAAGCCAGAATAGCTTCTTGTAGAGCATTCTTTTTGTACAAGCAATACGACTGAAGCCATAAACAAAGTTGTTAGCTTCTGAATATAAACCCTTGTGCCTTAGTGACTGGTATCAAACCAAGCAAGGGCTCCAATCTGCATTTTCTGCATTATCTTAGGTCCGAAGTCCTACCCTATATGACTAGTATTTAATATAGCATCAAGAAGCTTTCACAAAGAGTTTTCTATATTTAAATACCTAAACTCTAACCCTGATATATATATATATATATATAACATGGCTATTAGTGTCTAATTAAGAAAGCTTCTAAACTGCATATTCTAGTTTTGGATATACCCCAAACACCTACGTCCCTGATTATTATTATTATCTAATAAATCAGATATTCAGGCTCCATTTTCTAGAATTATTTTATTCCTAAACTGTAAATTACAACCTTTCAACCATGAATCTAATCCCAAAGCAATAGAAATTTTGATCTCTCTTTCTTAACCTAATCCATATAACTTTTTAAACTTCAAGAACTAATTAATCAGAAATTAAGTCTAATTAAACTTGGGGCTGTTTTGCTACTGCTACACAACGACAGGGTCGTGCGCTAATTTTTAAAACCCATCGCTCATCCTGGTTAATATGCAACAGGTTAATCGATGTACCTTTTGGAACCTCAAGGAGAATGAATTTGATTCATGAGCCGAATTAATTGCCAAGATTGCATCATCAATTTTGTCATCTTGTATCAAAGATACAATCTTGCATTGTAAAGCATCGACATCACCCGGTGAATCAGCAAGAACTTCAAAATACAAACCAAAGAAAATCTAAATTTAAATACAAAACGAAACAGAAAATGGGGGGGGGGGGGGGGGGGGGAAGAGGACGAAGGTGAAGAAGACACACGTAAGCAAGAATAAGGGCAACTGAAGGGCAAGAACAAATCGAAAAAAGAAAGAAAGGAGCACAGATAGCAAATGAAGGAGAGACAACAGAAAGGCATTAGAAAGCATACTCTGATCAGCAACTTTGACGATCTGTTTGTATTCACTGGCTTGAACGTGGCGATCTAGAGAGAGGAAGAGGTCTTCGAGGGAAGGTTTGGGGGGGGAATCGACGGCAGGGGAGGCATGAGATCTGTTACCTTTCTGCTTGTTGGGCGCCATAGCTACACAAAGTTCTCATGAAAAAATAAAAATAAAACAAAAGCTCTGTCGCCTCTCTCTGTTTTTGCTTATGTTTTCTTCTTCTTCTTCTTCTTCTTCTTCTTCAGTTTAACCAATGACCAAAAAACAGAGAAGAGTGATGAACCCTATCTATCATCATATGCATGCATGCATGCATGCATGTATGTATGTATGTATGTATGTGTGTACGTAGGACATGTCTATTAGCTACCAAATCATAAATAGGCCTAGAGAGGGAATCACGGACACGCACAGTGCAGGTCGCTCAGCTGAGGGCGCGTGCGATCTGCACCGTCCGATTAGGATAATAATAATAAACGCGCGATATAAAAAGCTATCAGAGGTTGCCCAATTCTGACACCTCGGTTGCCCAACCTATTATCAGGTCTCCCAACCTACCTAACGTAATGTGGTCACCCAACCTATTTTAATAAGGTCGCCCAACTGATGTGTGGTCACCCAACCAACGTCTAGTCACCCAACCCATTAAGTGTTGTGGTCGCCTACCAAGCAACTCAGGTCGCCCAACCGAGCATCTCCCCAGCCAAGTTTGGTCACCCAATCGTCCAACCAACATTTGGTCGCCCAATTGCGGGTGGTCTCCCAACTTATGTGTGGTCGCCCAACCCATTATTTGGTGCGGTCACCCGACCAAGCAACTCAGGTCGCCCAACATCGTGTCTCCCCAACCAAGTTTGGTCGCCCAACCTAATGTATAAAACCTTGAAACCTGTCATCTTCTCGCATTTTCCAAATGAAATCCTCAAGGTTTTTTGTCGAGAAAGGTTTTCAACCAGCCAGTATGTTCATACACCACATTTGCCATCGCCACCCATTTACTTCCTAGGTATGTATTTTACTTGTTGCTACTTTTTCTGCAATGTTTTTGGGTGTAAATCATATTTTTCATGCCAAGGGTTTAGAAAATGTTTAGGGTTTTGCTTGATTATTGATTATTGTTCATTGATCATTGATTATTGATTATTTCGGGTTTTACTTGATATATGATTAATTTTTCTGCTGTAAATCATAGTTTTCATGTCAAGGGTTTAGAATGCTTGATTAAAGATAATATTGGTTGTGCTTCAATATTGATTTCAGACAATGTTTGCTTGATTTCTATATGTTTTCTTTTGTTCGAATTAGGGTTTAGCTTTTGCTTGATTTTAGAGTTGGTTGCCAGGTCCAAGTTCAAAGAGTGCTTGGATTCTGATAATGGTCACATATATCCAATTCAAGGAAGGTATGTCACAAACCAATTTTGATTACTAGTGGTAATGATCTATGATGCATGTATGCTAACCGATGATTTGTTAAAGGGTTTTCGTTAGAAGACATTGGAGAAGTTTTGCATCTAACATGGCAGAGGGTGAAGAGAAGTTGGACCAGGCACTGGTGGTTTCTCGTCCTCGGATTTACCCCATATAGGACATTGCATCATTCAAGGAAGATGCTTCTCCAAATGGTATGTGGATTTGGTCTCATTGTATTATCTCAATTTTCTTGTAACAAATGATATGGCATATCTAACGCATACTCAAACCACATATTGTGAGTTCCCAAACTCGTTGTATAGGGTTGGAAAAGATGCACACGAGAACAAGGCAAGTGCATGTATCATGGTTGAGGATGTCTTGCACCTAAATGATGACATTCCAACTCTAGAAGACATTGTCGGACACCTATGAGAAAAAGGTCACCGCCACAAAGATATATCTGACCCAGTGCCTTTACAACATTCAAACAAAAGAATTTGATTCGGACTAGACACATATAAATGAGTACGAAAGAATAAGTTTCCAAATTTCGGCCCAGGGGATGATGATTGAAGATGAGTTGAAAGCTCTTGTATTGATGAGCAATCTACCCCCTTATTGGGAAACTTTTGTCACTATTGTGTGCAACACGTTAGGAGTAGCCATGCAATACTTTGAAGCCAAAAGCTCAATTCTAACTGAAGATGTTCAGAGAAAATCATTTGTACACGATTCAGCTAAAGATGCTTGTGTAGTACAGAGTTCAGTTAACCGATCAAACAACCGGGGAAGAAGTTCTTCCTGGTGACCGATTAATGCTCGAAGCTTGAGCAAGTCCAAGGATGGCTTGTTACCTGTATGAGATGTACGGGGATGGATAAGGGTGAAAGTCTATAGTTTTGTTGTTGTATATGTGTAAATGTGCACAAGAGTGAGTGTGAGTGTAACTGAGAGTATATGCGTATTTGTATGAACACATGCACATGTGTGTGCATGTGGATAGAGATGAAAGAGTGTGAGCGAATGGTGTGTGTGGATGGATAGAGGGGTATGCACCCCTATGTATCACGTTGATATGTAACCCTCATTGTACTATTTAAACCCACATGGGGCATCTATAAAGAACAAGAAGTCTTCCACTATAATCTCTCTCTTTGACGTCTCTCTCTCTTTGTCCCTCACGATCAATCCCCTTGGGAGGGGGGTGGAGCCTAGACCCATAAACATGGCCGAATCTGCCATTATTGCAAGAAACCTGGACATATTAAGGCCGACTATTGCGTTCTCAAAGCCAAAAACAATAAGGCTCAAAGATCGGAGCATAAGGACGACCAGTAGGAGGAGGTCAATTTTGTCGACTTGTCAGCCGAAGTACTAACAGACGACCCAATATATATTGTTTATCGAGAATTCAGTCGAATAAGAAGTTGTGCTTACAACTGAAGAGTCTACACCTTGGCTTGTCTATTCGGGGGCGTCATATCATGTAACTCCTCATCCGATCTCAGTTCCGACAATATTCAGCCCGACATTCCAACTCAATTCGAGTAAGCAAATCGCAACAATGTGCCATCATCGACATCGGCATGGTAGAGCTCAACCTTCCTGGTGGCTCTACCCTTGTACTACACAATGTTTGATACATACCTGAGCTCATAAGGCCATTGATTTCAATTAGACAATTGGACAAAGATGGCATTCGTGTTGACTTCTCATCAGGAGGGTGGACACTCCACAAGGGGAACCTCCTGCTTGCTCGAGGACCGAAGGCACATTCATTGTACTCGATGTATGTTACTTTTAGAGAGGGTGGCTTATTTTTGGTAGAAATTCTCGTGTCGTCATTATGGCATGGCTGGCTCAGTCACCTCAGCAAAGCCAGCATCACACAACTATCTAGAGCCGACTACATCCCAAACTCTCCTTTTTCGACCACCAATTCTGTGAGCATTGCTAGTACTGCAAGCAAGTCGCCACATCACACCCCACAATCGCACTGAGAGAATCAAGTCTACTCGATTTGGTCCATTCGGACGTCTGTGGTCCGATGCCACATCAGTTTCTCTGTGGCGCCTCCTACTTCATCACAGTCATTAACGACTCAACATGGAAGGTGTGGATGTATCCGACCCGAACCAAGGATCAAGTGTTCACGATCTTTCTATAATGGGTCGCAATGGTGGAAAATTCATATCACCAGAAATTGGAAATGCTTGCGGTCAAATAATCGCATAAAGTATAAATTTGACAAGTTTGTCGAATTTTGCCAACAGCGCGGCATTAGACAAGAATATATGGCACCCCATAGTCATGAGCAGAATGGAATCGTAGATTGGATGAATTAGACAATTTAGGAAAGAATTGTTTCCATGATGTCGCGGCGATACCGTTGGCAGGATTACTAAAATTAGTGTTGAGGTTCACAGAAATAATAATTATTATTAGGAAGGAAGAACCACAGGTTGTGGCCTTGAGTACTTTGGTGTTCCCCCGATGATCTAGGGAGTTTGAGATTAGTTTGTACACTCTCTGAGATAGTGATATTCGGTGCCCAGAAGACCGGGTGGTTTTTCCCGTTTAGGGTTTTCCATGTAAAATTGTTGTCTCTTATTGTATTTTGTTTTCTGTTCTTTGTCGACTGAATCTTATTCTTGTGTGGCCAGTGACAATCTAAGTGGCCGACCGATTCCAACTCCTAATCATAACACTATACAACAACCCACCAATCAGTCAAGAAGGAATTGTCATGCTTATTTCAAGCTCCAATAATTGATGAAAGAACCCATAGGTTGGTTTCCCATAGTCACACATCACAATATATTGGGGGTTTCTAGTTCGGGGTTTAGCAATTTGCAAAGTAACTTTTTGGGAATTCGTTCGTTTTGGTGTGGGTTACTAGACATGCTAGTTTGATGTATGTATCCCATTCGATATCTTTGAACTCGAGAGTCTGGTAAACTTAGAGTCCACAATGATTATTCACGATGACGAGTTATCAACAAATCATTGTGTCTAAACAAGCCCAAGCTTATCAACAAATCTCTATGTTATTGAGAAGACCATCTAGCAAGAAGCATATCCGAGAGATGTTTCTCATTTACATTCTTGTCTTTCGGAATGAGTGTTTAGTAGGATCAAAACCACGGGCAAAAACAAATATTACCCGAAAACCTATCCACAGGGGGGCATGTTGTCCACCGCACTTTACTTTATGCGAAAACTCCATAATTTGGTTTTGCATTATTCCCAAGCCACTCGTCCGGAGCAGGTAGGCCACACCATTTGCTCAAGGTTGGTGCTAAGATCGGACAGATAAAGAGCTCTATGGCTCTAGTTGAAAGAGGTTTCGGATTTTAGTTGCATCTAGCGCATAATTTAGAGAGAACCCCCCCCTTTCATTTCCCATCTTCACAAAGCCATGATCACCGACTGTATACGATGAGAAGCCTTCTTCAACACACATGCCAGGAGTAATATCATAGAGTGACACGTTCGGACCGAAAACACGCATGCCAAGTGGCACCATTATCCATGTGCCACGTGTTAAAGTCTACGTGACACGTGTCCACCCATGAGCTTGACAAGTGTATGGCGAATGAATACCCAAGGTGGGAGAAATGATCGTGTCTTTTTCCTCTCTAAGAGAGAGAGAGTGAGAGACAGAGAAAGAAAGAGATGGCATATTCGAACCGAAAAACACGTGTGCCAAGTGGCACCATTAATCATGTGCCACGTGTCCAAGTCTGCCTGACACGTGTCCACCCATGGGCTTGACAAGTGTATGGTGAGTGAATAGCCAGGGCGGGAGAAATATCGTATGTCTTTTTCCTCTGTCAGAGAGAGAGAGAGAGAGAGTGAGAGACAGAGAAAGAAAGAGATGGCTATGGCAGAGCTCTCTTTATCGTCTCTGCAGCTTTTCTCTCCTCTCCAAAGCTTTTGCCCATGTCTCCATCATCTAAAGTCTAACCTTCGTGTTCGATCCCTTCCTCGTTCGTTCATCACAGCAGCGGTCTCCATTGAACAAGTAAGTCTCGTTCTCTTTCTTTCTTTCTTTCTTTCTCTCTCTTTTGGTTGGTCTGGGGTTTTGAATGCAAAAGAAAAACATATGATTCACATCGATCGTGGAGAAATAAAGGTGAAAAAACAATATCTATTTATATGTTTTGTGGGAGTTGTCCGTTTCTTCATTTACCTGAAATGTTTTTGTTTTTACTAATTCCCAAACCTTGCCGACAATTATGTTGTACTATGCATGAACCGAGTTTCTGTTGTGAACTAGTCTCTGGTGAAGTAAATCATCTTCTGTCGCTGGTGAAAAATGCGGACTGGGTGTACTGCATGTCTCTCTCATATTGATCTGCCATCATTTACCTGCATATGCACTACGATAGGGAGAGAGTCAGATCCTGAGCTTCAGTGCTATTTCAGTTATGGTGCTCTCTGGTTGTTTAAATTTCTTTTTTCTCAGTTTCAGTCTGAAAATGTGATTTCCATGATAACTCATTCTGGCAATAATGTGAAAATCGCGGAATCATTAGGGGTTTTTTTAACCAGTACATGGTTGTCGATTCGTTTTGTTTTTCAATAGTAGCCATGTGATCTGATGTGTTGCACTTTTATAATTTGTTTGTATTGTGTTAATGAAGGATGAAACCACAAATGTATCTGTGAAGTCTAGTGTGGAGCTGTTGGCATGTCCCATCTGTTTCAAGCCATTGATACGAAAAGGGCCTTCAGGAAATACTCTGTTAGTACATTTTCTAATCTTGAATAATTGATCCTTTCCAGCTTTTAATATTTTTTATAAAACATATGTGACGTATGGGTGCTATGCAGAATAGGGACAAAATTTTAATCAGGGAGATTTATATGCATACCTCTCTTTAGAAGGGACAGTTATAGGAAGTCCATGAAGTTTAGGAGGTCATATCTGAACAGTTTTAGAGACATTGGCGGTAGTGATGCTTAGACATGTAAAGAATACTTCCTATGCATGTCTGATTTTGCAATCCAGTTAATCCATAATATTTCAGTAGTGGTCACTTCAGTAAGAACTCATAACTTTGAAGTTATATTTTTGCAGAATCCAAAAATGATATCTCATTGTATGTGTATGACTACTTTTCAGTCTGTTACATGTTGTAAATGATGACAAGGACTTGATTAAATCTATTTGTCTGCAAATGGGATTGGCAGAACTGCAATTTCAAGGTCTGGTTTCAAGTGCCCCAGTTGTAGCAAGGCTTTCTCCAGCAGGGATGTGTACCTTGATCTAACTATCTCAGCTGGAATAAAAGAATATGAAGAAAATTTGCCAGTAGGTACAGAATTATTCAGGCACGGCTCCAACTTCACTTTGATATATTCTATTTTTCATAATATGGCATGCAATGAAGATTATGAAAGTTTTTGTTATTATGTCTTTGTGATGCAATTTTAACA